>NW_025999999.1:279997-321278 GCF_001458135.2 Marmota marmota marmota | reverse complement strand
CCGCTTTCTGATGACATCAGATCTCTGCCATGTTGGTATCCTATGCGAATGGCAGCATTTCGTTCCCTTTGCTGGGTGACCAAAGCAATGGGTGAGTCCTGACTGGCCCTCACAGGCCCCGTCTCAGTCCTGTTGCCACTGCCCACGAAGGCTCGGTTGGTATTTACCTCCACAGTACTCAGCAGGACCCGGACTGAGAAGCAGTTTCCGCGGGCTCCTTAGCCCTGGGCCAGAGCAGTTGCAGGAGCCGGAACTCGGCCGCTCCGTGCTCGGTGTATGCTCTGATAAGAGCAGGCTCCAAGAAGCAGTTTCAGTGGGTTATTTAGCACTGAGCCTGAGTAATTTGTCTCAAGCCGCAGGCAAATGGCAGCCTGAAATTACCTGTTCTATGGCTGAATGAGGTGCGATCAGTCGAAAACAGGGATGGTGACGTCAGCTGTCCAAGATGGTGGCCGCTGGCGTCCTCTGTGGTCTGACCGGTGTGGAGAACCGAATTGGACCACTTCCTTCCCCTGTCTCGAACCCAGAATTCAGCACTGAGTACGGTGCTTGCACAGCTGGCAGAAACTGCAGCGCTGTATCCCTGCGTCACTATCTCCTTGTTTCCCAGCGCGCGCCGCAGACTCTAGCCGCGGGGTGATTTGCTGAATAAGCAGTGTGACCCTCTGTGCAACAAATCTCTCGCGTTTGAGCCCCCATAGCCGATCCTCGTGCGATGGAAATCCTTCCTCCAGGTTCCGGAGCACCCCACTATTGCTGGAAATTCCTAACAAGATAGCCTTTAGCTGTCCTGACTCGTCATTCTCCCACACAGTGATGCAGCACACGGGGGCAATGCACTCCCCTCGCCGCCATCTTCCCTCCCCCCGAGCATGGTTTTGGAACCTTGAATTAAAGCAGTGACAGAACAAAGTCTCTGCTCTTATGGTGCTTATTCAGATGGAGTGAGATAGGCAATTGAAGTAGAAGCAAATGGTGGCCAAAAGTGCTTTAAAGATTATGAAAAAAAGACAGGGAAAGAGAGGTACTTGTGTTAGTATTTGGTGAATGCTAGTTTTGTATAGGAGGTCTGATGTTTCTGATATGATGACATTTGAGTAGAAGCCTGAAAGGAAGTAAAAATATGACCTCCGTGATAACTGGAAATAGTGTCTCCAACTGAGGCAATTGCAAGTCCAAAGGATCTGAGATGAGGGTGGGCAAGGAGGCAGATGTGACAAGACAGAGAAGAAGCTTGAGAGAAAAATATGAGTCTTTTAGGCCACAGTATGAAGTTTGGAAGCCAGAAGAGGCTGGAAAGTTCTGGAAGTAAGAAGTAAGGAGACAGAAATCAAAGGACATCATTTAGAAAAAAAAAGAAGACTCAACAGGAAAGGAGGAGAGGGGGAGTGTAGGACAAGAACAGTAGGAATGCAGTGTCAGCATTAAGAATATCTGGGATAGGACAACCTGTTCTTCCATGTATTCAATTAGTCAACTCTATGAAGCACCTGCTGTATGGACTTCGATTTATGTTTACACTGCTTCTTTTTTGAGACAACTTATTCTAGCATCATTGATGCAATATCTTCTAAGAAAAATAAAATCTGGTTTCTGGCACATATTTTATTTTGGAGATAGACCATTTCTTCTAATCTTCCTTTTTTGTATACTGCAGGATATTTTCACTGGTCAAGCACTCTTCTCCTTAAATTTATTTAAAACGTGACAGTGTTCCTACTGCCACAACTTCCTTCACTCTTCAGCTCTCGTCCTGGGAAGATGACACCCTTGCATTTCAGGGAGCATGGTCCTCTCAGAATCCGTTCCTTGCTTCCTGTAGTTGGGAGAGATATAGAAGTGACATTCTTGGAGCACTTCTTGCTTCCTGCATTTTGAGATTTCTCAGGAGACAGGCTCTGTGGATCAGCGCTATATGGCTTTTAAAATCTGGTTCTGTATTTTGCTAGATAGCAGAATTTCCTTAAAGTTATAGCAGTGAATGGAACCCTGCTTTGTTTCCATTGCTCAATTCATATTCCCCTTTTTAAAATTTTCACTGATTGCATGATGCTGGCACCAAAATAAACATGAAGACCAAAGGAATAGAACAGAAGACACAGAGACAAACCCACATAAATACAGTTACCTGGTACCAAAGGTGCCAAAAACATACATTGGAGAAAAGATAGCCTTTTTAACAAATGGTGCTGGGAAAGTGGAAATCCATATGTAGTAGAATGAAATTTAACACCTGTCTCTCACTCTGCATAAAACTTAACTCAGAGCGGATTAAAGACATAGGAATCAGACCAGAAAACCTATAATCTGCTAGAAGAAAATGTAGACCCAAATCTACATTATGTTGGCTTAGGAACTGACTTTTTAACAAGACTCCTAAAGCACAAGGAATAAAATTTAAATCAATCAATCAATCAATAAATAGGATAACATCAAATTAAAAAATTCTTCACAGCAAAGGAAATAATCAGGAGCATGAGAAGAGAGTCTACAGAATGAGAGAAAAATCTTTACAGATAGGATATTATTATCCAACATATACAAAGAATTCCAAAAAACAATACTCCTAAATCCCCAAATAACCCAATTAATAAATTTTCAAAGGAACTAAATAGACACTTCTCAAAAGAAGAAATGTGAATGGTCAACAAATATATGACAAAGTGTTCAACATCTCTAGCAATTAGAGAAATGCAAATTAAAACTACACTGATACTTCACCTTACTCCAATCAGAATAGCAATCATCAAGAATGCAAATAACAATGTTTTCTCTGATAAGTGGATGCTAATCCATAATAGGTGGAGGTATGAGATGAATGGAGGAAATTTGGGTGGGGTAAAGGGGAGGGGGAGAGGGCAAGTGAGTAGGAAAGATGGTGGAATGAGACAGACATCACTATCCTAGGTACATGTATGACTGCATGAATGGTTTGACTCTACTTCATGTATAACCAGAGAAATGAAAAATTCTGCTCCATTTGTGTACAATGAATCAAAGAGCTTTCTATTGTCATGTAAAATTGTTTAGAACTAATTTTAAAAAAAGAATACAAGTCACAATAAATTCTGGTGAGGAGGTGGAGAAAAGTTTACACTCATACATTGTTGGTGAAACTGCAAATTGGTACAACCAGTCTGGAAAGAAGTATGGAGATTCCTCCAAAATAGGAATGGAACCACTATTTCACCCAGCTATCCCCACTCCTCAGTCTGTATCCAAAGGATTTAAAAATCAGCATACCACAGTCACAGCCACATCAATGTTTATAGCAGAATAACTCATAGTGGCTAAACTATGGAGCCAACCTATGTGCCCTTCAACAGATGAATGGATAGAGAAAATGTGGAACACACACACACACACACACACACACACAGAAGAATGACTTTATGGCATTTGCTGGTAAATGATGGAACTGAAGAATATCAATCTAAGTGAAAAAAGCCAATCCCCAGAAGTCAAAGGTCAAATGTTTTTTTTCTGATATGTGTAAGTTAATCCAAAATAAGGAGGAAGGGATAAAAAAGAAGAGAAGAAAGATCAGTGGAGTAGACAAAGGGGAATGAAGGGAAAGGGAAGAGAAATAGGATAGGAAAAGACAGTGGAAGGAATCTGGCCTAACTTCCTTAGATACACATATAAATATACTATAATGAATATCACCATGTTGTACATCCACAAAACACTGATTTAAAAAACTATAAATAAACAATAGAAAGATCAATAGAAGAGAGGGAAGGGAATAGGGGGTAGGAGAAAGGGAGGGAAAGGGGGAAATGCTGGGAACTGAATCAGAACAAATTATATTTTATACTTTTATTTGTATGTCAAAATGAATTCTATCGTCATGTAGAACTAAAACAATCCAGTAAAAATATTAAAGTTCTTTTGTTTATTAGGAAAGATTATTTTTGGAAGGTATATTTCAAGGAAAAATGTAGAGAATGGTAAAGCATGTCTTATGTACCCACAGCTATCCAGTTTTAACCAGTGTTTGCATTTTATACTAGCTTCAGGTCTTTTATTTTTATTTTTGTCTAAAAGCAAATCTTTATAGATAATGCTGAATATTTTTTTCAATCCTTTCTGATTTTTTTTTAAAACTCTATTCTACCCCTGGCCTGACCAGTAACTTAGAATTTGATGTTTATTTTTCATGTCTATTTTTTATATTTTTGCTCTATGTACTATGTTGAGATTATTAGCCATATAATTATGATTGTATTTCAGGCTTTTCTATCCTTTTCAGTGGAATTTTTTTCTATTATCTGTCAGTACCCCACTTACTTAATTACTATAGCTTTCTAGGAAGTCTTAAAGTCAAGAGTTTTAATTTATCCTTCTTTATATTTGTTTGGTTATTTTCTATCTTTTGTATTTTCATATAAACTATATAATCAGCTTTATAATTTCTATTAAGTAAAACCTACTGGAATTTAAAAAAATTCACTGATGCTTTTCATAGAGGTCTTGGAGTAGAGAATACAATTAATATTAAACACATTTTAATCAGTATGGTGTAGGCTTCACAAAATCAGAATGGATTTAGCCCTGTGCCACTAGTATGGCTATACTGACTGGGTACTAGAAGATCAATTCCTGGATTCACTTAATTGTCTTAACCAGAAGCCCTAGCCAATACTTGTTTTTATATTCTAACCTATTATATGTTCAATAGTGGTAGAATTTCCTTGGATATTCAGGAGCTATCTAGGTATGTTAGATAATTTGCACTGTTTCTTTGAAGAAAATAGTACATTAAAGAGCTTCCTTTGCCATGAACTTCTGCCACAGGCCCAAAAGCCACAGGGTTAAGTGACCATGGACTAAAACTGTGAACCAAAATAAACCTTTCTTTCTTCTAAGCTGTTTATCTCAGGTATTTTGTCACAGTATCAGAAAGCTGACTGACATACCATATTATCCTATTTGTTCTGTTTCTCTGGAGAACCCTAACTAATAAAGATTTTTGTACCCAAAGTGGTTTTAGAATAACATAACTTTAAGGATGAATTCTCTAAATTTGGTCTGGTGTTTCTTGAATTGGACCTCTCATCTGATTGAATTAAAAGAATGTGCTCCTAGCACTGTTCTTATTTCTCTATTTGAAATATATATCTTCAGGTATTTAAGGAGATATATATTCACTTCCTGTTGTATTGCATTCTAGGAGTTGTAGTAACTGGCCTTCAGAGAGAAAGTAGGCATAAAAAAATGAGACTGGCAAATCTCACACTTAAAGAATGTTTACTTATTATCTGTCTTTTTCTAGAAAGTTAGCTCCATGTAAGTAGGGATTTGCCTGTTTTTTCCCCCTAACCACATTATCTCCAACTCTCATAACACCATGGTTGGTCAAGAGAGTTGACAAACTGAACCCAAGAATCAACAAATTATTTAATCCCAGGCGTTCTTCTCAAAATGGATACTTTTCTTTGTCCTCATCGTTCATTTCCTCCATTCTTTCTCTCCTGCATGCCTCCCTTTCTCTCCATTGGGTCCTTAGATTGCAATATCTCCTTGGTGCTCACTTTCATGAGCACTCTGAGCCTTTTGGGGTCTTGTTCAGCAGCACTTAGAATGCATTCCTAGTGGTAGCATGACTGGATTGGGCATTTAGCCTCATTGCTCAAATATAGAGCCTTGTTCTTAAAAGTTGAGTGCCTTGCTTATTCGGAGCTGGAATTACACTGGGCTCTAGGGGTCTGATGGCTCCAGTTCTCAGAAGATTCCTGTAGTTATGTGGTAGTGTCAACTGTGTTCAAAATATCCTGAAGTCAGCATCTGTGTCACAATGGGTTTCCTTAATACATGGCCCCCTAGACAGTTTCAAATATGTGGTTTTATACATTGAATTGAAATCTCCTAATTTTATGAATAGCAAAGTAAATATAATTAAAATTAACCTCTTCATTTCCTGCTTCTTATCCAGTTACCCGAAAGTAGGTGACAGAAACCTTGCCATCTTAGGGAGAAAGCTCTGAAGCTAAACTCTAAACTCTGAGGGTTCTGATCTCAGTTCTATTATTTGTTAGTTGTGTAATCTTGGATAAATACTAAATATCTGTGCTTTAATGTTTCTGTAAGTCAAACCAGATTAAAAGTTATATATATATATACCTCATAGGGTTGTCAGGAAAGGAAATTAATTGACCCATGTGAAGGAGGACACATCACCCCTAATGAAAAGGAAGACAGAAGGACACCATGTCCTTGGAACACCCCTTTAGTTCCCAGGAAACTGGCCAAATCAAGGGAACAAGGAGAGCAGGCCTGAGTCAGGGATACCTAGATCAACTAGAAGGGCACTCACTGTATGCTGGGAACTACGGCAAATTTGTGTTATCTGTAGAAGGATGCTTTTTGGCATGTATGCCAAGATAGTTGCTCCTTCGGATGCTGGTCAGACAAGGAGCAGAGCAAGCTAATGCTGATGATGTCATTGCTTTTGTAGCCTAATTAATAAAAGCCCTATAATGACCAGAGTGGATCAGAGGACTATGGAGTGGGAAGTGCCTGTGCAAGTGGCCACGCCTGGTGCTACTTTCTGGTGAGGTACTGGAGGCCCTGCATGCGGTGGATTTACACCTGTCCAGCTGTTGCCACTGGACTTTCTTATTAAGCATATGTTCAGCCTATTGTCACTATAAACATTTCTCAATAAACCCTAAATCTCAAATTCCATATCTGGGTATCTTTCTTGGTATTTTTCCAACCTATCTGACTGCTCTAGCACTACTGGGCATTCGAAAATGGTATAGAAGTGCTTAGAACGGTGCCAGGCATAGAGTAACTGCTAAGTAATGATTAACATGGATACAATGCTAATTTCTAGAGACATGAACCTACATGTAAACTGTTTTGTAAACTGTTTCAGAACTAGGCTGTCACTTTCAAAGATGAGTGTGAGTGTGTTCTTGGTGTACTTTCTCATTTACCTGTTAGAGTGAACACTTGCTTTTGATCTTGATTATAGGTTTCACCTGAGACTAAGGGTTTGAGTGGAGCAGAAGCCCAGGTGAGGCAGACTGGTGCTATGAAGCTCTAAGGGGAAACTGAGAGCAGCCAGCATTGGCTGCACATGGTTCTCTTTGTGAGTAGCAAAGCCTGAAGGGAGCATCCTTGCTTTCTTGCTTGCCCCAGTGCCATAAAGAATGTCTCAGAAGTTTGTTTGCCTTCCAAACTTGTGCTACTTCTGGTGCAAAATGGCCAGACTGAGGAGCTTCAAAGATACCTTCTCCTGGCCTTGGTGTCTTCCCGGAAAGTGCAGTTTCACTTGGTCTTTGCCTCAGAAAACCCAGGAAGCATTGTTTTGATTCCATGATAACACCTGCTCTTGTAAGTCTGTGTGGGCCTAATATTCATATGAATACCATTGTGGGAATTTCTTAAGTCATGCATATATTTATTTATTAGTTCTAATCAGTTATACATTAAAGTAGAAATACACAATGGAATTTTACTCATCAATAAAAGAGAATAAAATCATATCATTTGCAGATAAGTGGATGGCACTGGAGAAGATAATGCTAAGTGAAGTTAGCCAATCCCAAAAAAACAAATGGCAAATGTTTTCTCTGATATAAGGAGGCTGACTCATAGTGGGGTAGGAAGGGGGAGCATGGGAGGAATTGATGAATTCTAGATAGGGAAGAGGGATGGGAGGGAAAAGGAGGGGGCAGGGGATTAGCAAGGATGGTGGAGTGTGAAAGATATCATCATCCAAAGTACATGTATGAAGACATGAATTTGTGTCAACATACTTTATATACAACCAGAGATAAAAAAAATTGTGCTGTATAAATGTAATAAGAGTTGTAATGCATTCTGCTGTCATTTATTTAAAAAAATAAAAATAAAAATATCAAGATGGTCTCAAAAAAAAAAGAAGAACTTCGATTCATTGTACACAAATGGAACAGAATTTTTCACTTCTCTGTGCATGAAGTAGAGTCACATCATTCTTGCAATCATACATGTAGCTAGGGTAATGATGTCCATCTCATTCCACCATCTTTCCTACCTCTTTGCCCCTTCCCCCCTCCCTTTTCCCCCACCCAAAGTTTCTCCACTTATCCCACACCCTTCCCCATATAGATTAGCATCCATTTATCAAAGAAAACACTTGGCCCCCTGGTTTTTTGAGATTGGCTTATTTCACTTTAGCATGATATTCTCCAACTCCATCCATTTACCTGCAAATGCCATGATTTTATTCTCTTTTAATGCTGAGTTATATTCCATTGTATATATGTACCACAGTTTCTTTAACTACTCACCTATTGAAGGGTATCTAGGTTGCATCCATAGTTTAGTATTTGTGAATTGTGCTTCTATAAACACTGAAGTGGCTGTGTTTGTTACTGCAGCATGGTGTTTTTAAATCTTTAAGGTATAAATTGAAGAGTGGGACAGCTGGGTCAAATGGTGGTTCCATTCCAAGTTTTGTAAGGAATCTCCATACTGCTTTCCAGATTGGTTGCACCAATTTGCAGTCATACCAGCAATGTATGAGGGTGCCTTTTTCTCTGAAAAAAAAAAAAAAAAAAACCAAAAACAATCAATAAGGTAAAGAGAGAGCCTACATTTGAGGAGCAAATTTTTGCCACCCACACCTCAGAGAGAGCATTAATCTCCGGGATATATAAAGAGCTCAAAAACCTTAACACCAAAAAAACCCAAACAACCCAATCAATAAATGGGCTAAGGAGCTGAACAGACACTTCTCAGAAGAAGGAATACAACTGGTCAACAAATATATGAAAAAATGTTGAACATTTTTTCTCTAGTAATTAGAGAAATGCAAATCAAAACTACTCTAAAATTTCATCTCACCCCAGTCAGAATGGCAGTTATCAAGAATACAAGCAATAATAAGTGTTGGCAAGGATGTGAGGGGAAAGTCATGCATATATTTTTAATTTTTATTCTAAGTCCGAAAGAGCCTATCAGGGAAGTTCTCTTCTCTCTTCAGCATGGCCACTTACATGGGAAAGTCTTAACTCCCACCTACCACAGGATGGGCTGGTTTGTCACTCCTTTCTAGATGCCTCAGGCCCAGGAACTCCCTCCCTTTGTGAATGCAAGTGATGAATAAAGATGTAAAATTGTAAATCCTAGGTTTTCTCCAGTATTTCTGCTGCAATCTCAGAACAGCAGATTTGAAACCTACTCTACACTAAATACAGAATTTATTTTCAGACATTTTTAATCATAATGACTTATGTTCAGCTAATATATTCTTCTGTTTAAAGTTGAAATATGGTAAATATACCAACTGCTTGCAGAAGCTGTTCTTTCCTGTGTAGGTCACTGGGGTGTTACTTGAAGGCAATATTTTAGGTCACACAAAATAAAGACCTGCAATGTTGTACTCTAGTTAAGTGTCAATTTTATAATCTTTGGGTAGCCTGGGGAAAATGTTTGAAAATAGTTTTCACATTTACTGTTTGTGAAGCACTATAATATGTACTTTGCATGTCTTCTTTCATTTTAACACAGCAATCTTATGAAGTAAGAACTTCTCTTGTCCCTGTGTTATGCACATAAAGTTATAATACACAAGGTGTTGAAATAATAAACCAAGATCAATAGCTAGTACAAAGTTTTGACCCCAGACATTTTAGCATTGCTTTCATAGACATATTTTATTGCCTTTCTTTTCTTTTTATTGTTTTACTTAATTACACATGACAGTACAATGATCTTGACCTATCATACATTTGAATCAGATGGGATATAATTTCTCATTTTTCTGACTGTACAGGTTGCAGAATTACATTGGTCATGCAGTCACATATATACACAGAGCAACAATAATGTCTATTTTATTCTGCTGTCCTTCCATTCCCCCCTTCCCCTCCCCTCCCCTCCCATCACTTCTCTCTACCCAATCTAATGTGACCCACTTTTTTTTCCCCCTCACATCATCATACCTGTATTCTGTATAACGATGAGGGTCTCCTTCCCTCTTCCATGCAATTCCCCTTCTACCTCCCTTTCCCTCCCATCTCTCTTCCCTATATAGAGGTAATTTTCTTCTCATGCTCTTCCTCCCAACCCCATTTTGAGTCACCTCCCTTATATCAGAGAAGACATTCGGCATTTGTTTTTTGGGGATTGGCTAATTTCACTTAGCATAATCTTCTCTAATGCTATCCATTTCCCTGCAAATGCCATGATCTATTTTTTAGTGCTGAGTAATATTCCATTGTGTATAAATGCCACATTTCTTTTTTATCCATTCATCCATTAAAGGACATCTAGGTTGGCTCCACTGTCTAGCTATTGTGAATTGTGCTGCTATAAACATTGATGTGGCTGTGTCCCTGTAGTATGCCATCTTTAGGTCTTTTGAGTATAGTCAAGGAAGAGGAATAGCTGGGTCAAATGGTGGTTCCATTTCCAGTTTTCCAAGGAATCTCCATAGTGCTTTCCAAATTGGCTGCACCAATTTGCAGTTCCACCAGCAGTGTATGAGTGTACCTTTTCCCCTGCATCCTTGCCAGCACTTGTGTTGTTTGACTTCATAATAGCTGCCATTCTTACTGGAGTAAGATGGTATCTTAGAGTAGTTTTTATTTGCATTTCTCTGATTGTTAGCGATGGTGAGTATTTTTTCATGTATTTGTTGATTGATTGTATATCCTCTTCTGAGAAGTGTCTGTTCAGGTCCTTGGCCCATTTGTTGATTGGGTTATTTGTTTTTTTTTTTGTTGTTGTTGTTTAACTTTTTGAGTTCTGTGTATACCCTAGAGATTGGAGCTCTATCTGATGTGTAATGTGTAAAAATTTGTTTCCAGGATGTAGGCTCCCTTCACTTCACATATTATTTCTCTTGCTGAGAAAAAACTTTTCAGTTTGAATTCGTCCCATTTGTTGATTCTTGGTTTTAATTCTTGTACTATAGGTGTCTTATTAAGGAACTTGGGGCTTAACCCCACATGGTGGAGATTAGGGCCTACTTTTTCTTCTATTAGTCACAGAGTCTCTGGTTTGATTCCTAGATCCTTGATCCATTTTGAGTTAACTTTTGTGCATGGTGAGAGATAGGGATTCAATTTCATTTTGTTGCATATGGATTTCCAATTCTCCCAGCACCATTTGTTGAAGATACTATCCTTTCTCCATTGCATGCTTTTAGTACCTTTGTCTAATATAAGGTAGTTGTAATTTTGTTGGTTGGTCTCTGTGTCCTCTATTCTGTACCATTGGTCTACCAGCCTGTTTTGGTGCCAGTACCATGCTGTTTTTGTTACTATTGCTCTGTAGTATAGTTTAAGGTCTGGTATAGCAATACCACCTGTTTCACTCTTCCTGCTTAGAATTGCTTTAGCTATTCTGGGTCTCTTATTTTTCCAGATGAATTTCATAATTGCTTTTTTATTTCTGTGAGAAATGCTGTTGGGAATTTGATCAGAATCACGTTGAATCTGTAGACTGCTTTTGGTAATATGGCCATTTAAATAATATTAATTCTGCCTGTCCATGAGCAAGGTATATCTTTCGATCTTCTAAGGTCTTCTTCTATTTCTCTCTTTAGGGTTCTATAGTTTTCATTGTATAGACCTTTCACCTCTTTTGTTAAGATGATACCCAAGTATTTTATTTTATTTTTTGAGGATATTGTGAATGGGGTAGTTTTCCTCATTTCCATTTCAGAGGATTTGTCATTGATATACAAGAATGCCTTTGATTTATGGGTGTTGATTTTATATCCTGCCACTTTGCTGAATTCGTTTACTAGTTCTAGAAGTTTATGCCTTTAATTTATTTCATCTGTCTAATTGCTCTGGCTAGTGTTTCAAAAACTATGTTGAATAGAAGTGGTGAGAGAGGGCATCCCTGTCTTGTTCCAGATTTTAGAGGGAATGCCTTCAATTTTTTTCTGTTTAGAATGACGGTGGCCTGAGGCTTAGCGTAGATAGCTTTTACAATGTTGAGGTAAGTTCCTGTTATCCCTAGTTTTTCTAGTGTTTTAAACATAAAGGGATGCTGTATTTTGGCAAATGCTTTTTCTGTGTCTATTGAGATGATCATATGTTCTTATCTTTAAGTCTATTGATGTAGTGAATTACATTTATTGATTTCCATATGTTGAACCAGCCTTGCATCCCAGGGATGAAACCCACTTGATCATGGTGCATGATCTTTTTGATATATTTTTGTATCCAATTGCCAGAATTTTATTGAGGATTTTTGCATCTATATTCATTAGAGATATTGGTCTGAAATTTTCTTTCTTTGAAGTGTCTTTGTCTGGTTTTGGAATCAGGGTGATATTGGCCTCGTAGAATGAATTTGGAAGTACTTCCTCTTTTTCTATTTCCTAAAATAGATTGAAGAGTATTGGTATTAGTTCTTCTTTAAAGATCTTGTAAAACTCTGCTGTATATCCGTCCGGTCCTGGGCTTTTCTTGGTTGGTAATTTTTTGAAGGCTTCTTCTATTTCCTCACACGATATTGGTCTGTTTAAGTTGTATATATCTTCCTGACTCAATCTAGGCAGATCATATGACTTAAGGAATTTATTGATGCCTTTGCTATCTTCTATTTTATTGGAGTATAATGTTTTAAAATAATTTCTAATTATCTTCTGAATTTCTGAAGTGTCTCTTATAATATTGCCATTTTCATCCCGTGTGCTCTTTCTCTTCTTCTCCTAGTTAGCATGGCTAAGGGTCTGTCAACCTTATTTATTTTTTCAAAGAACCAACTTTTAGCTTTTTCAATTTTTTCAATTGTTCCTTTTATTTCGATTTCATTGACTTCAGCTCTGATTTTAGTTATTTCTTGCTTTCTACTGCATTTGCTGCTGATTTGCTCTTCTTTTTCTAGGGCATTGAGATGTAGTGTGAGATCATTTATTTGTTGGCTTTTTCTTTTTTGAGGAATGAACTCCATGCAATGAATTTTCCTCTTAGTACTGCTTTCATAGTGTCCCATAGATTTTGATATGTTGTGTCTGTGTTTTCATTTATCTCTAAAAATTTTTTAAATTTCCTCCTTGATGTCTTCTGTAACCCATTGTTCATTCAGTAGTGTATTGTTCATTCTCCAAGTGATGTAGGAATTTTTCTTCCTTATTTTATTGTTGATTTCCAATTTCATTCCATTATGATCGTATAAAATGCATGGTAATATCTCTACTCCTTTATATTTGCTAAGAGTTGCCCTATGGCATAATATATGGTCTATTTTTAAGAAGGATCCATGTGCTGCTGAGAAAAAAAAGTGTATCTGCTTGATTTTGGTTGATATTCTATATATGTCAATTAAATCTAAGTTATTAATTGTGTTATTGAGATCTATAGTTTCTTTATTCAACTTTTGTTTGGAAGATCTGTCCAGTGGTGAGAGAGGTGTGTTAAAATCACCCATGATTATTATGTTGTGGTCTATTTGTCTCTTGAACTTGAGAAGAGTTTGTTTGATGAACATAGCTGCACCATTGTTTGGGGCATATATATTAATGATTGTTATGTCTTGTTGGTGAATGGTTCCCTTTAGCAATATGTAGTTTCCTTCTTTATCTCTTTCGATTAACTTTGGCTTGAAGTCTATTTTATTTGATATGAGAATGGACACCCCTGCTTGCTTCCGAGGTCCATGTGAGTGGTATGATTTTTCCCAACCTTTCACCTTCAGTCTGTGTATGTCTTTTCCTATCAGATGAGTCTCCTGTAGGCAGCATATTGTTGGATCTTTTTTTTTTTTAATCCAGTCTACTAGCCTATGTCTTTTGATTGGTGAGTTTAAGCCATTAACATTTAGGGTTACTATTGAGATATGGTTTTTACTTCCAGCCATGTTTATTTATTTTTGTTATTTAACTTGTTTTTCCTCTTTGATTAGTTTTCCTTCCTTACTGTACTACTTCCCACTGTTGATTTTCATTGTTGTTTTTCCTTTCCTCTTCGTGTAATGTTTTGCCCAAGATGCTTTGCAGAGCTGGCTTTCTAGCTGCAAATTCTTTTAATTTTTGTTTATCATGGAAGGATTTTTTTGATTGTCAAACTTGAAGCTTAATTTTGCTTGGATACAAGATTCTTGGTTAGAACCCATTATCTTTCAGCATTTGAAATACGCTGTTCCAGGATCTTCTAGCTTTCAGCGTCTGTGATGAAAAATCAGCGGTTAACCTAATTAGTTTATCCCTAAATGTAATCTGCCTCCTTTCTCTTGTAGCTTTTAAAATTCTCTCCTTGTTCTGTATGTTGGACATTTTCATTATAATGTATCTTGGTGTGGGTCTCTTGTGGTTTTATACATTCGGCATCCTGTAGGCTTCTAGGATTTGGATTTCTGTTTCATTCTTCATGTTTGGAAAGTTTTCTAAAATTATTTCATTGAATAGGTTGATCATTCCTTTGGTTTGGAACTCTATATCTTTCTCTATCCTGATAACTCTTAAATTTGGTCTTTTTATGGTATCCCAGATCTTGGATGTTCTGCTCGTGGTTTCTTATCAGCTTTTCTGAGTTGTTTAGGCTCTTTTCGAGATGATATATTTTGTCTTCGTTGTTTGATGTTCCGACTTTTAATTGGTCTACTCTACTGGTGATACTCTCATTTGAGTTTTTAATTTCGTTTATAATTTCCTTCATTTCCAGGATTTCTGTTTTTTTTTTTTTTGTATAACCTCTGTCTTCCTATAGAGTTTATCTTTTGCTTCTTGGATTTGTTTATGTAATTTATTATCAAAGTGATCTTTCATTATCTGCATTTGTTGTTGAAGGTCTTCCTTGAGCCTCCAGATCAACTGAAGCATGTATATCTTGAAATTATCTGAATTTTTTCCTGCTATACTAACACCTCCTCTATTGTTGACTTGTCCTGAATTATTTGTGTTCTTTTTTTCCCCTTGTTTTTTTTTTTTTTTTTTTCCATGATGCTCACATTTCTTTCCAGCTCTGTGTGACTGCTATGGTATTATTAACTCCTATAAATTTGTGTTGTTTTTGTATAGCTCCCAGGTCTCTCCTTTGTGATGGGAAATAATGTCTAGAGATGTTGGGTTCAATTGTAATTTTAAGTAAATTCATTAGCTTCATAAAAGGCATACAGGTTCTGGTGGCGTATAGAGAACTGAGGATCAGAGGTAGGACTTTATGTTTAGAAGAAAAGATGTGAAGATATGGGGTTTATTATATCTTAGCTACTTTGGAGGAGAGCTCTAATGAAGGGGGTTATTAACAGGAGAATAGACACGAGTATTTTGGGGTAGCTAAGTAGTTGGGAGGACTATAAGTAGCATATAAACATTCACCTATTTGCATTTAGTAAATTACATGTAGTTGAAATATTAACTCTTGGGAGGTTGGGAGGGGAAGAAAAGAGGGAAGAAAAGTAAAAAGAAAAGAAGAAGAAAGTGAAAGAAAAAACAAAAAAGAAAAATGCATTCTTAGAATTCTGTTTTCTTCTTTACCAGTAGATGGCATTGTGCATTCCAGGTTGAGTCTTTGCCCTCAGGATGTAGGAAGCAATCCGTGTGGGGCAGCTCTCCTCCCCTGCCGGGTGCCTCTCCAATCCAGGTCTCTTTAGGTTGCTGCTGGTCTCTAACCCCCTCACTTCTCCCACTCACCAGGCCCCAGTCACTGGGGCTCCTCTCCACAGCCCTGGGTTCACTCTGGGTGTGTGGCGCCCTGGTCACACTGTGCTCGCGATCAGCTGAACGCTCTTTGCTGGGCACTCACCAAGTCATCACCGTTGATCTGTCTGTGAGACCCACCCCAAGCTGAAGAGGTAGATTTTCCAAAATGAGGACCACAGGTTTCTGAGCCGGTTTGTTCGGTGAGGGGGCGGGAACTAGGTTGTTTCTCCACTAAGTCCAAACTTCAGCCCTTGGTCTGATGCCCTGTGGGGGTGCGACTCACAGTCTGGTGTGTTCTATCTCCAAAGGATCCAAAACTCTGTGTCTCTAAGCTGCCAGCACTCCAAAGCGTTCAATTCTGCTGGCCGGTTTCCGTGCATAGAGCAACTTGGGGTTTCTCGAATTCTGGACTGTTTTTGTGACCAGCCCCTGTTTACAATCCTGTCACAGGCTCCATGAAGTTTGAATTCGTGGATGAGGGCTCGTAAGAGGGGGAGCGTCTGTCCACCAACTCGGGGTCACATAACAAGTTCTCTTCTAATCCTCCATCTTTGATCCCCATCCTTATTGCCTTTCTTGATGGTCACATTTGCTCTTAGTTTTCATTCTAATAATTTGGTTGAGAGTTTTTGCATATATTTATAGCTATTTGTGCAAATTCTGGGACTCATTTTAAAATTTCTCCCCCACCTTTAATGATTTTTCTTAGGATATTTTGTCTATTGTTATTTTTTAAGAGATGAGGGTATCACTACGTTTCCCAAGGTGGCTTCAGATTCCTGGGCTCAAGCCATTCTGTAGCCTCAGCCTCCCACCACCCGTGACTTAGGATAATTTGAATAATGATCCTTTATTTAAGGGTTGCGAATACCTTTTCTAGTTTGTGTTTTGCCTTTTACTTTGTTTATGGTATCTTTGGATAAACAAATGTTCTTAATTGTAACATCATATAAATACCAATTTTTTTGGATAGCCATTTTACATCTTATTTAATAAATGTTTCCTTACTTCAAGGTCATAAATATATATTCCTAGACATTTTAAGCTTTGGCCCTTTATATTGGAGTCTTTAATCCATCAGGAATTGATTTTTTTGTATATGCCATGGGGTAGACTCTGATGTTATATTTCTTTATATATGGTCATCAATTGTCTCAGCACCATTTATTGGCTAGTCCATCTGAATTAGTTGAATTCTCCAAAAACAAGAGTTTCCAATAATATCTGGTCGCAGTTAATTTAGGAGATGACTATAAGGAACAAGAGTGAGAGTATAAGTAGAGGCAGAGAAATGAGAAAAGCCATATTAATAAGATTATTATGGTGGACAATAGGTTCAAGTTCAGGACCTGCCCTAATGTGAGAAGAATGTCTTTCAAAAAGATGAGAAACAGAATTTATCTACCATCTCCCATTTCCTTTTGTTTGAGGCCTGTCCCCAGGGATGTTAAAGCCCACACTTCTGGTCTACCCCTCATTTTTGGACCCAAAATTCTCTCATGAAATTAGAATGAGCCCCAGGGCAGAAAGTGGGATGCCCTTGAGGTGGTATGACATCAGTGAGAAGTGGATTGGCTGTGATGGGACTCTAACTAGAAGTGAGCTGAGGGGAAGGTAGCCCAGGGCATGAAGGTGCTCTGCCACACTTGCCAAGGCATTTCTCTTCACCTTGCTGAGGAGATCCCAGGGATCCCTTCCACAGCCTGGCCCATAGGAACTTCTGCACCTTGCTCTGTGCTTCATGGCTTGAGCTGGATGGACGGCATCAACTGATTTTCTTGCCTTCTGTTTATAGGGACCCCTTGGAAGGAGAGCAGAGGAGAGAGGAGGAGACTCAGAGTGTCCATTCTTTCTGTTTTCTCCCTTCAGGGTTGCCTTGGGCTGGCTGAATCCTCTCTTGTAGCTTCTTCTTTCTGCTTCCCTTATCCTTTCGAGCCCATGTGGTAACAGCTCTGCCTAAATCTTTGCAAAATATCCCTTTATTAAACTCTCTGATATTTATGTGCCACCAGTTGCTTTGGATACCATGACTGATAGACATGACTCAGTCTTGGACCGTTATTGTCTTATTAAAATGACAGCAGACAACGGTGCCCAATTTCACCACACTCTCCTTGGGCATCAGTTCTGTGACTGGGCACTGCTCAGGGCTGTGGAGGGCATGGGGTGAATTTACACAGCTCCTGTCCTCAGGGAGCTTCCAGAGTAGTGAGAAGAATGAATAAAAACGGGGCTGAGGCTTTATGGAAGGACAGCAGGGAGTGGATCTGGGGCTGAGTTTGTTTGGCATCAGAGTGAGCTCTCCCCTACCCTCACCTCCCTTAAAGCCAGAACCCTGCCTAAGTCTTCTGGGGCATTTACCCACATCATCCTTTCCTCTTTCTCTCCCTGCAATCCTGGAACAGGCTGGGCTTTTCTCTTATTCTCTTTCATGGTTGCAGTTCCAGAGGTTTCTGCTGACTGACTGATGTCTCTTTTATAGATATTCATAGAACTAAAAAACAAGCTTCTGATGCATAAATATCATATTGACAAGAGAGTGAATGAGGAGAATGGGGGAATTCATGGTCTTTTAACCAAGCACAGGGATTTTGTGGTCGCATTTCTCCCCCTTTTCCTTCTGAAATCTGCAGAAGCTGTTACACTAATAGCTGCGATTTGCATAATTTCTGGAGTGCAGCGGAAGGAAAAACGAGGCTGCAGGCAGACAGTCTGACTCTGCTGGTGTGGGGCAGGGCCTTGTATTAGAAGAAAGGCAAATGAATATATAGGTCCCTGAATATTTCTAAGGGTGAGGAAGCATGGTGGAATGGGTTCAGCGGGTCAGAAGGGGGCTTCTAAGCCACTCCCCTATGACAGCCTGCCTAAATCTGAGATGGGACTGGTGGAGGATGGGGGCAGTTCTCAAGATACTCCTAAGGCAAGATCTCAGTTGCAAGTTGTCTGCTGATGGAGTACTTTGGAGATATCAGTCACTGTCAGGTCTATCCTGTAATTCATTCTAGGCTCACAGAGTGGTGAAAAGTCTCCACCTTATACAGGTTAAAGGTTTATCCTTGTTGTACCACTAAAGGGGATGTATGTGGTATAAAGGAAAACAAATAGGCCTTTGAGTGGAAAAGGGCAGACTCCCTATGTGCCAGGCTGCACCAGTTGCTTCTGTTTAAGAATAAAACCAATGTGGCTTCATGAGGATCTTGTGACAATTTAAACTCTGGTGCATGCGTGTGTGCTCACTAAACAGTTGCTGTTATTACATTTCATCTTCTTTGGGTTCCTTTGCCAAATCCTTAATTCATAGTTTGTGATGAGGGGTCTGGGTTGGGATAACATTTATCAGTGTCTGCTGAAAGACTAGAGTCATTATTACAGATGTTTTCCAACAATTCCAAATTTTATGAATTCCCCACTAGAAAGTCTCATTGTTTGTACCACCTGCTGCCTCCCTCTCTTTTGAAAATTAAAGGCCTTTTGTTAGAGGCAGGCTGATTGGAACAGGTTTGTATGCAGTGGATCTCAAGGCCATAGCCACAGAGGCCCGTAGGAGGAACTGGGGACCTCACAAAACACAGCGGCCAGAGAACCCTCATGCTTAATTAACCAGGACAGCAGATGTGGAAGTTTGGGCAGGCTGAATGCTAGCATCGAAGGACATTCTTCCTTTCCCCCACTCTGTGCCAGCATGCCTCTTATTCCTCCCTGGGCTACTACTGTTATTAACGTTCAGATTTGGAGATAATGGTTTTAATTAAACTACTTTGCTGTTTACTACTGTTTCGGGAATTTGCTAATTAATCTTTATATAATTGTTTTGCAATGTTGTACAGCAAAAGTTCTTAAATTATAAGTTGAATCTCTTACAGAGAATCTAATTTCCAATCAGAGTCCCATGTTAATAAGCAACAATGGAGGTGGGAAATTAACTATTTAAATTCCCTTCTGACCTGAAGGTTGTCCATCTTCAACCTGGAATTTGACCAAGCTGTGGAGACTGCCTCTCCATATCTCTGCATTTTGATGATAGCCAAGGAAACTCTGATATCCATGTAGTAAGATTTAAATTTCTTAAATTTGTAAAGTTTATTTCTCTGAAAGGAGTACTCCTTACAGATGCCTAAGTCTACCTCTATTAATCCCTAGACTACCCCTCTTCTTACTGGAGCCCTGTTTAGTAAAAGATCTATGGGAGTCACATCTATTGAACTTTGGAAAGGGTTGAAAGTTATTTCAGAGTACCCCACAATTTGTGATCTGGAGTCAGCTTAAGAACATTAAAATTATTAATTTCAAAAATAAGAATGGCAGCCCTCAAGTATACCCAGAAATTGTTTCCTTAACTTGATCAATGCTTATCTCCGAATCACTGTTCCGGCCCCAAGACATAGAAGGGACAGGTTACAGAAGTGTTTAATGCCCCCTTTTTGGTATTACTTCTCCCTCCTCAGGAATAGATACATCATCTTGACAAGGCCTGTCTCAATCTGGAAGTTGGGTATGTCTGCTAACAAAGAGCTCCACCAAGTAGTATAGTGCTTAGGTTAGGGCTATGGACCCTGGATCCCAAAGCCTGACTCTGCTACATATTAGCTTTGTGACTGTGGGCTTATGACTGTGAGCTAGTTATGTAACCTCTCTGAGTCTAGTTACTCAATCTCTATAAAATAAAACATAAATAGTATATGCCTTATAATACTGTTATGATGACTAAAAGAGAAGATCTTAGTATGCTGTCTAGAACCCAGAAGGAGACTTTGTAGATGACAGATGATGAGCATTTTTTCTCACACCCATGGCAGAGCTCACTCATGGACCATAGCACTCTTGCTTACCAGGTCTGGGCTCCACTTTAGACTTTTCAACACACTGCTTCAGCATCTAATCATAGACATTTTAACCCAGGAAAAAAAGCACTAAGCAAAGCTGGCATGCTAAGACTTTGTTGTGAGATGCAATCCCAATAAATAAAGTGAGGGATACAGAAACCAAAGCAGGGAAAGAGAAAAAGGAAATTCAAGGTGATATTTAATAAGATAGCCATGGTTCCTTGAGCACTCCAGCTGGTTTCTCAAGCCTGATATATCCAGAGAGGACACATGACGCAATTCATCTGCTGACTTCTTTCCATTTTATGGTCAGATTCCATCTAATTCCTCTGCATTAGATTGTGTTAATTGTATTAACCAAAGAGAAGGTCAAAACCTGCATGAATCCGGTGGAGTTGACCTAAGGGCACTAGAAATACTAAAAGTTCCACCACAGCAAGTACAGTGGACGCCACATAGAGCCTTCTTGGGTGAGGCTGAGTCCTTTGGGTGTGGTTGCTAGTGGGAAAGGAGTGTGGCTGATGGGCAGAGATCAGGAAGCTGCAGTTACTGAATGGTCTTGGGAGACTCCTAGACAGGCTATACTTCAGTTGGCATGTGGCATGAACATCTATTTGGACATCCAGGATTTGGTTAAGAAGCATCTCAGGGGCTTTAGTCTTTAAAGTCTTTGTATCATTTATTCCTCATTTTTTATCTCCTTTCCCTACTTCCACAACATTTTAATGAGGTGCAGGGACTGCCCTGCCCAAGGTAAGCTGTCGTACCCACTGACCTCTCACTCCAGACCCTACAAACCCATAATGGACCCACTTAAGAGTTGTGTGGCCATTGGTTCTGGATTTTTCTACCCTTATGTCAATTTCCATGACTTCTCTGCAGTATCATGTTCATCTCTTAATTTCTCATTACATTCTTCTTACTCTTCAGGTTGTATCTCATGTCCATTTCCTCACCTGGAAGTCTCTGGTTATACTGTCCTCTTTTCAGCTCCCAGCAAAGGGAAAAATTTGTATAAAGCCCTGCCTGTAAGATGGAGCCACCCCTCACTGCCTGGATAACTCCTTCTTATCCTGTTAGCCTCAGCTTCAACAAAACCTTTCTGGGATCACAACATAAAACAGTTCTCCATTGTACAGGTTATCTCATAATCTTTTCCCCTCTGTAGCAGTGCCTCTATTTGTGCATTTATTGAATTCACACATGTCCTCACTAAGCTGCAAGCTCACCAAAGCAGGAAATAAAACTGTTCTGCCCAACACAGTGTCTCTTTCTCTTACTCTCTGATTCATAACCCTGCCCCCAGACACACACAATAAAAGAAAAAAAAATGAATAGGTGAAAGACTGAAACTGTTTTCTGTTCAGTGTCGAGGATCAAAACCAGGGCCTTGCAAATGTTAGGAACTTACTCTATCACTGAACTACATCCTTAACCCTCTATCTTTTTGATACCTCCAGGAGCCTTGAGGCTTATAAGACAATAATTCCTACAGTGTGAGTGGGGCCTGCTATCATTTTCTGTAATGGTTGTCATGATGGCTTTTCTGAAAGTAATTGACTTTAATTATGCCCTAAACTGACCCTTTGGATGGAACTGAAGAATAACTGAAGAAAGAGAAATGATTCTAAATGGTCCTGGTGGGTCCAATTATCAGTTAAGAAAGTAATTGAGAATTAGATCTGGATAAACCGAGGCTCTCCAACATGAACCTGCTCATTATATCTGTCCCGTGCTTCTCTGTACTTTTGGGAACTGGTCTGCCCATTATTCATGCCTACTTATCTTCCCTGAAAGGGATTGTAGGAATAGGTTCAGAGTTGTGGGATATAGAGGGAATTCTGGGCCTTCAAGATCTACAGCTGTTAATCCTCCATCAGTGACAATATCTAACGTTATCCAGGTTTTGAACTTCAGAGGTTCTTGAGTAGCCCCAAGTTCAGGGTCAGAGGGGACAAAGAGGTTGTTGTCAAAATTCTCTGCCTCTGATCTAATGATACAAGTGCAATTTGCATAGAGAGAATGCAGAAAAAGTCATCATACTCTTAATGTTACCCAGGAGACAAAACTACACCTGGAAAACAGAAAGTCCCTATCACATAGGGTTTTATTTAGGGCCTGGAGAAGGGGTTGAATTTATTACACTTAACCCTTGGTACAGAAGTTTACAGGGAGCACAAATTGGCTAATAATTTTCACATTACCTCGATTGTTGTATGGATGTTTTTAAATCTTTAATCTGTTTGAAGATTCTGATTTTTGGTGATTTTTCTACTTCCTATTCACCAGGGATTCATCTATCTATTTTGTTCTGTTTTGCAAAGAGCACCCTGTTCTTTTACTTCAAAACTTCCAAGACCTTATGGAAAGTTGGCCACAGCTTCTCTTCATCCCTCTGTTGAAAAAACCCCTCAAGAGTTGACTAGAATGCCTTGATTCTTTTGCTGTGAGCATCAGAATATCCACAAAGACCTACACTCCCTCCCTTTTTCCAAACCTGACTTCCCGCTGAACTCAAGGAAGTTAGAGTCCACCTACATTCTCTTGTATGATTTTCACATGTGTGCAGAGTGTTATTTTCTTGGTTTTGTTTCTTTGATCTTAAAAATTGGGGAAATTGACACTCTTTCTTTTGTCTCCAACTGAGTGGGCTTTCCTTGCTACTTGCCCTCCTTATAAGGGGAAAATCCCTTTACAACAAACCGTTAGGAGACTGTCCTAAATGTCTGGTTTTATTAGATAGGTTAAAACAGGTAATCTGATACAAGAACTGTAGAGAAAGATACTATGTTTTTCTGGTCATTTTCAGTCATAAATTCTTTTACAGCCACTCAAAAATGGGTATAATTTAGGATAAGCAATAAATGGGGTACAATGTATCCTTTTATCCTTTGTGAGAATTGACTTTATTTTAAGGTGTTTTTTTTTTTTTTTTTTTTTTTTGTCGACGGACTTTTATTTATTTATATGTGGTGCTGATAATGGAATCCAGTACCTTGCACATGCTAGTCGAGCACTCTACCACAGACCCATAACCCCAGTCCAAGAATGGATTTCTTGTCTACAGAAGGTTCTAGGCCCTATAACATCTCCAATGAGTTTGTGGTTGAAAAGTCTCATAAATATGTTCCATATCTTGGGGAGAATAGGATGTGCCTTGACATTTTCATGCATTACATAATACATCCTAGGGATAGCAAGCTTTTATATATATATATATATATATATATATATATATATATATATATAGAGAGAGAGAGAGAGAGAGAGAGAGAGAGAACAGTATAGAATGTATTTAATTAAATCTAATTTGATTTAATTATTTATTCTGAAAGTATTTATTAGCAATTTTAAATATATACTAAAGTAGAGAGACTAGTATAACAAATTCCCCATGTACTAATCACTCAGCTTCAACAATTATTGACAAATGGTCCATTTTATTTTACCTCCATCCCAAACTATTTCCTATATACCACCTCAGATTATTTTTGAAGCAACTCTCAGATTTCTCTAATTTTATCTGTATTTCAATCTATACAATTTAAAACAACAGAAAACTACTTGTTTTGAGAATTATAACCACAATACAATTTTCACACCTAAAATAGTAACAATATTTACTTAATATCATGAAATAATAATTTTCACATTACCCCTTTGTTTTATGGATGCTTTTTAATCTTCAAAGTCTGTGTGTATGTGTGTGTGTGTTGATAATATTGTTGAAGAAGTTGAATCTTTTGTCCAGAAAAGTTTCCAACACTCTTGATTTTAGCCTCATCTTTTAACATGCTCATTTATCTCTTACACTTCCTTTATGTTGATAATTAAATCTAGATCTTGATCAGGTTCAGGTTTGATTTTTGTGGTGATACTGCTTCAGAGATGAAGTTGCTCAGTGGACCATGATGCTTTATTCTCTCCCTTTATATGATGTTAGTGACCATTGATGATTCTGTCAATATCAGTGACTTCATAGGAGTTATATTGTAGGGGTCCTCATGTCTTCTTCATTTGTTAGCTGTGTCTTAAATAGAAATTTTCTTTATCAACTCTGGTTCATATGAAAAACAATGAATACAGAAAGGATTATATAAATGTTTGCTTTTGCCTTATTTGCAAGGGTTTTTTAAAAAATATTAAACTCTTTTGCTTTGAGATAATTATAGATTTATATGCATTTTTACTAATTATACAGAATATCCTGTGTAATCCTTACCCATTTTTCCCACAATGGTAAAATCTTGCAAAGTGATAGCCAGGAAACATATTAATACAGTCAAGATGCAGGAGATTTCCAGAAGCACAGGATCCCTCCTATTTCACTTTTATACCCACACATCTTATAGTTCCCTCCTGCTCATGAGTCCCTGACTCCTGGTAACCACTAATCAATTCTACATTTTATAATTTTGACATTTCAGGAAATATTATATAAAAGGAAGAATAGAAATAGAACATGTGACCTTGAGGGATTGGCTTTTTTTTTTTTTCACTCAGTATTTGTCTTGTATACAGCCCAGTTATTCCAGGGCAATGAGACAGGTTGCTAAGACACCAAAAGAAAACCCAGAGATGGTGTATGAGGAAAAAGGTTAATTTAAGAAATGCTTACCAGAAATTCCGGTGGTGATGAGCAGATAGTGCTCCATCCCTTATGGAGCAGCACCTTTTCTTCCAGTATTTGTCCAGTGGTGGCTGGCTGGATGAATTACACATATCCTTTTCACAGTGCCTTCAATTCTATGCTGGTTGCCACTGAGAGAGGGGTTTTATATGATACTCTGCAGAAGCAGTGACATCATCAGCATTAGCTTGCTTAATTTGCTTGTATGACCTGCATTCCAAAGAATTGACTGTCCTGGCACACATGCAAAAAGACAATTTTCTACACATAACACTAACTTGCCTTAGTTTCTAGTAGATGTGAAAGAACGTCAGTGTCCTTTAGGATTACTTTTATCTAGTCATTCTGGCCTAGGCTCTCACTTTGTTCCCTTGGCTTGGCTAGGTTCTTAGGAACTGAAAGGGGCATCTCAGGAACATGTTTTACTGTTATTTTTTTAAGGATTTTATAGGATTGTTTCCTGGAGATTCATCCAAGTCAGTCTATATATCAATAATCCATGCTTGCTACTTGTTGGTAGTAATCCATAGTGTTGATATACCCTGATGTGCCAAGGATTTGCTCATCTGTTGTAGTTTTTTTTCCCTTAATGTGCTTACTTGCCACTTATCATATTCCTTAGTATGAAGTGATTTTCAGTACATACTTAAGAGATTTTAAAAATGAATAAAACAATATTTATCTGTGTGTAGCTTATTTCACTGAGCATAGCATTTTCCAGTGTCACAAATAAGAGAATTTCTTTATTTTCAAGTCTGTGTAGTATTTCATTATGTGTATCCATATATATAGATACACAAACACACATATGTATGTGAGTGTGTGTATGTATGTATATATATATATGTGTGTGTGTGTGTGTGTATCCCTATATCCATATTATATATTATATGGTGGACTGCAAATTAGTACAACCACTCTGGAAATCAGTATGAAGATTCATCAAAAATCATTTGAGTATTTGTTCAAATTCATTACCCATTAAAAATATCAAACTGTTCATCTTGTTCTTATTGATTTGTAGGAGATTTTTTAATATATTTTTAATGCAAGACCTTTATCAAATTAATATTTAGGTAATATGTGTTCCAACTGTGCCTTTCCTTTTCTTTTTCTCGATGTTATCTATTTACATATAGTGGGAGTGATGCCCTCCCCCACACTCACACATACACATACATACATTCTGGGGATTGAACTCAGGGGTGCTCTGCCATTGAGATACATTTTCATCCCTTTTTAATTTTTGTTTTGAGATGGCATTACTAAACTTCAAAGACTGGTCTTGAACTTGACATCCTTCTGTCTCAACCTCCTGAGTAACTGAAATTATATGGGCCACCAAATCTGGCTTGGTAGTGTCTTTCAAAAAGCAGATGTCTTTAATTTTGAGGAAGTTCAATGTGTCAAGATTTTCCTTTTATAGTTTATTTACAGTTTGTTTCATTCATATAAAAAATTG
This sequence comes from Marmota marmota marmota, assembly GCF_001458135.2. Lineage (NCBI taxonomy): Eukaryota > Metazoa > Chordata > Mammalia > Rodentia > Sciuridae > Marmota > Marmota marmota. The sequence continues at coordinate 294,768 of NW_025999999.1, read as the reverse complement.
CCCACTTAAAAGTTGCAAAGATTGTTCATGTGTTTTCTTTCAGAAGATTTTAGTTTTGGTTTTTAAAGTAATGTCTATGAAGCACTCGAGTTATTTTTATACAGTTGTCAGAGTTGTTGCAAAGACTACCTTTCTTTCATTGAATTAGCTTAAAACCTTAGTTGGACATCATTGGACCATTCATGTATTGGATCTATTTCTAGACTCCTTACTCTGTTTCATTGATTTACTGGGTTTTCTTTACCCTAATACCATTCTATCTTGATTACTATAACTTTATATCATGACACATATATATTCAAATCAGGTGATACAAATCATCAGACTTTCCTTTTTCAAAATTCTTTTCGATATTTTAGTTCCTTTGCATTTTATAATCTGCTTGTCAATTTCTGCAAATTCTGAATGTTGAAATGGGATTGCATTGAATCTTAGATGAATTCACAGAGAAAGGGTATCATATTTACATTAAGTGTTCCAAATCAGGAAGATGGGATACCTTTCTATTTATTTTGACTACTAAGTTAATCTTTGTTTTTAGGGGCCTGGAAAAACAACATTGAGATAAAATATAAAATGAGATCATACTGATACTCCTAATTCACATTCTATTGACTCCATGGTTTTACTTTACTTTATTGATCTGATATCTCTATTTTTCTCAAATAACAATAATGCCAGGTCCCAATAAAGCCAACATGATTAATCATTTGCTTTATCCCATATTACATATACAGTAATCTCAGAATAACAATACTGTTGCTAACGGAGAAATAAGATTACTGAAAACAATTTAATTTTTTTGTAGTTCTTTTTTATCACAAGTTATATCCCATTAGGAATATACAATCAAATTACTATGTTTTAAAGGCACTTAGAATATTTGCTCTGTATGATTATTGCAGAAGTCATCAAGTTGTTTCTGTAAAGAGTCGGTAAATATTTTAGGCCTTATGAACCACAAATGGTCTCTGTTTTTCTCCTCCTTCTTCTCAACTTCCTCCCTTCCCAAATCACTTAAAAATGTAAAATCTCTTTTTAGCTCTATATTATTTATATTAAATTGCTGTTATGCAAATATTCATTTCCTTTTTCTTACCCACCTTCATGAAGAGCTGCATTTCTCCACCCTACTAAGGTTGAGGTTGGCCTGGTTACCTGCTTTTGCCAATGAAATGTGGGCAGAAGTGACTGTGCTTGTGTTCTAAATCTAGCACTTAGTAAGTGTGACATGCTTCTGTTAATCCCTCTAGGAACTTCCTCTGCCATGAGGAAGAACATGTTTCAGTAGCCCTGTCTTCCAGTTGGCTCCCAGATTGATATGCATGGGAAAGTACTGATCCAGCTGTCTTAAAGACTACAATCTTTAGCAGAACTCTCTCTGCTGACCCTCAGACAAATACCATAAAAAAGACTAACCCAATATGACCCACAGAACTGGGAATATATAGAATTAATGGGTATTGTTTTAAGCTACTGAGTCTGGAACAGCTTGTTATATAGAATTGTACATGATACCGATAAGATATATAGTTTTTTATGTAGCATTATTATAGATGTCTTTGATACAGTACATATTTTTACCTCTCATTTTTAATCTAAGGAAACTACACAAAAATAATTTATATATTATAGGTATAATATATAAAAATACATGTTTATATTTTTACATATTTTGCATATTCATATATATATATATACACACACACATATATATGCATATATTTTATTCCCCCTTATTTTCTCAGTCAATGGTAATATGTACTATGCATATTATTCATTATTTTTATCTCTTAATTTTTAATTAATAAATAATAATAGTGTATGTTTATGGGGTACAATATGAGTATTTTTATTAGAAAGATTCAATCAAACTAATTAATGTATGCATCACTTAAACTTGCTTTTTGGTAAGAGCATTTAAAATCTATTTTTTGACAATTTTGAAATTCATAATGCATTTTTACTAGCTTGTTCACCAATACAGTATGATAGATTATTAAAACATTCCTAAATGCTAACTGCAGTTTTGTTTCTTTTGATCAATATTGCCTCTTTCCCCATATATATATATATATATATATATATATATATATACACACACACACATATATATGACTATATCACTATAGTAAGCTGATTTTAGTTCTATTAGATAAATAGCAAGGAGTAGGATAGCTGGGTCACATGATAGTTCCAGTCCTAGTTTTTTGATGAATCTTCATACTGCTTTCCAGAGTGGTTGTACTAATTTACAGTCCACCAACAATGTATGAGTTTACTTCTCCCCGCTGTATTCTTACCAGCATTATTATTTGTATTGCCATTGTGAACCAGAGTGAGATGAAATCTCAGTGTAGTTTGGATTTGTATTTCTGATTGCTAGGGAAGTTGGACATTTTTTTCACGTTTGTTGGCCATTTGTTTTTCTTCTTTTGAGAAGTGTCTGTTTAGTTCTTTTGCCCATGTATTGATTGTGTATTATTATTGTTGTTGTTGTTGTTATTATGTGTTAAGCTTTTTGAATTCTTTGTGTATTCTGGACATCAATCCATTGTCAACAGAGTAGTTAGTTAAGATTTTCTCCCATTCTATAGGCTCTCTTCACACTCTTAATTGTTTCCTTCACTGTGCAGAGCTTGCTGTTTGGAACTCAGTTACATGGTTGTACAAAAACCTATTCAACCAACACCCCTACTGGTGGGCATTGGGAATTTTGCTCTTACTAATAGTGTTGTAGCAAAAATCTGAATACCCACTAGAAAGAACAGATGGCCACAAAGAGATGTCATTAGGATGTAATCTAATGGCAAAGGACCCAGGGAGGTCCTAATAAACTCTGTTTGTTCAGATTCTTCTGGGTCTTTCTGTGTAGCATTCCTTCATCTGGGTAGGGGATAGGGCCCTTCTGGAACAAGGATCCAAAAGAGAAGAGAAAAGGGGGTGTAACATTTTTAAGTTTTATGCCTTGCTTTGGGGGAGAAGCAAGCCCTGGGTTAGGAAAGAGCAGTTCTGGTTTCTCAACTTCCTTGCCTGGAGGAGTGGGGAGGGGATTGAGAAAGAGGGTTTGGAGGCCAGAGAGCTTCTGCTCAGGGAGACTTGGCTGCTGTGTTTGCTTCTGAGGACTTCAATCTCCTTGAGTTCAAAATACTCAGCATGCTAAGGTACCCTTTGGGCTGTCAAGTTTTCAGCCCTAATACTAATATAAACATTTAAAACTTTCTTGTTTACTTAAATTTATTAAAAATTTCTCCTATATTTCTAGATTTTATGTTGTTATTGATAGGAAAAAAAATTGCCCACTCACAGTAGTGAAATTCACTCAAGTTTTTCAAATTCTTTAGTTGCACCTTTTTTTTAAAAAAAAAAATTACTTGAATAGCTAATCTATTTGGAATTTTTCATATACAGTGTGATGAATGGATCCAGCTTTATCTTTTTCCATATTGTATGGTTTACCCAATAGTACTTTTTAACAATTTCACCTTTCTCCACTAATCTCAGATATTTGTTTTATAGCACACTAAATGGTTGGGTATGTTTCTGGAGTTTTGACTCTGTAATTGGATTTTTTTTTTTTTTTTACACTGGAGATCAAACTGAGGCTCTCACACATAGTAGGAAAACATTTTAATACTGAGCTATACCCCTAGTCCTGAATCTCTTTGTTACTGAAAGCTCAGTCCTTGTCCTTGATGCCAATACAATAACGAGGACTTGTTTTTGAGAAAAAGAAAAACAACTAAAGGGAACAAAAAAAAAAAAAAAAAAGAAAGAAAAAAAAAAGATGTTCTATTGCTTTGCTAGCAAAGGAGAAACACAGGGCATTCTTGTCCCAGAGGCTGTGATTTTCCCCATCAGGGGGAACAGAGGGGTTTTAAAGAGGTGAATTGGAAGGCTGTTTCCTGTCCAGAGCTGCAATTCACTTGTTAATTTGGGAGATAGTAATTTCTTAGATCTTTTGGCCTTCCTGAAATCCCAACTATTTTAAAGATGTCCCAGTGGCAGAGCAGCAAGGACTATATTCAAAGCATGAAGCAGACCACTCTTACGTTAAAAAAAAAAAAAAAAAAGTTTATTTACATGGATACTTCATATAGATATAGTTGATACTCAGGAAAAAAAATAAGTAAAGCTCAAAAAAGAGGCTTAAAATTCAGGCTTAAATATTTTATACAGCTAAAACAAAGAAGGTGGGAGAGAGGCCATTTATGGGTAGCTAACCAGGAAAAGTACACTAAACAAGCTGAGGTTTATTATGCAGATTTAAGTCAGTGCCTTCTGTCTTAAGATTTAGTCTTCTTTCCCCTCCAGGTTCACTGAGGTAGACACTCTTACAAATGGAGATTTCCTTTACAAATGTAAATGTTCCTTACAAAAGAGTAACTTATACTCTGTTTTCAGAGTTTCTCCTGTATTTCCTCAAAATAACCAGCTGTTTCTCAAAAATAATTGCTTATGCCAAAGAAGCATATTTTAAGGTGACATATTCTGATCTCCTACATAATTTAAACAAGGAAAATCAAATAAGATACACTCAAAGATGTCATGCAAAATCTGGAGCCATTAACACCACTATATTAACACAGAATTGCCCAGCAGTGACATCACTGGCAGAAGAAAGTCTGAGGTTGGAGGAAAAGCCCCCTGAGTGGTATGCTGTGACTGAGGGGATGGAGCACACTAAACTCTGTGTTTAGTATTATCCTTTGGGATTCTTTACAAAGTACTTAGCAGAGATGCCCTAGAATGAATAGAAGTAAGAGAGCCTTCTGAATTTCAGTTCCTTTTAGTGAAACCAAAATATTGCCTACCCATAGCATCTTCTGATCATTTCTCATAGACACACTTCAAGCAGTAAACTCTAGGGCTATTATTTTATACATTTTTAAGTAAAGGCTGTTAACATATGCTGGGTAAATGATACATCCATTTTGAAGTAATTTATCTAGGGGGCAAAGGACGCTTATTTGAGACATGGACTAGCCAAATATCTGAAAAATTAAATGTTTTTAGATGTCATTTCTGGTAGTTAAGAATCCATTACCAACTCAACTACAACTTTTTGGAAAGGAAATATTTGGAATTATTGTATTACCTTTTAGCATTGCCACCTCTGAGCACTTACACTAAAGGTAAATTCTAAAAATTCTTCAATTCCTTCTCTTTACTGTGAAAGAAAAATAATTTATCTCACTGCATTACCCTCATCATCTTTCTTTTTTTTTCAAATTTTCCTCAAAAATTTCCTTAAAATTATAGTTGTATTTTTGGTTATTCTTTCACAGTTTCTTTTATAGTCATAGGTGTGATACATAAATCTCTATTTCTTATCTTCTTTTTTTTTATTGGTTGTTCAAAACATTACAAAGCTCTTGACATATCATATTTCATACATTTGATTCAAGTGGGTTATGAACTCCCATTTTTACCCCAAATACAGATTGCAGAATCACATCGGTTACACATCCACGTTTTTACATAATGCCATATTAGTGACTGCTGTATTCTGCTACCTTTCCTATCCTCTACTATCCCCCTCCCCTCCCCTCCCATCTTCTCTCTCTACCCCATCTGCTATAATTCAATTCTCCCCTTGTTTTTTTTCCCTTTCCCCTCACAACCTCTTATGCCGCAGTCTGGCTGGGCACAAAATCACGAGCCACTCAAGCAGGAACAAAGTTTATTTTTTGAAACTGCCGCCAATGTCCACCCACGCGGCCTCCTCCCTGACCGCAGAGAGAGCTCCTCCCTCCTACTGTACTTCTCCAACCAATGGGAACTCTCCAGGAGTCCCGTAGCCGGCCTAGGTGAACAGCAGGAGTCCAATATCCATATGAATGTAAATCTTAACATAATCATATCATCTCAATGGCTAGCTGGCGTCACCTTTCGACCAAAAATGCCATGCATCATATACTTGGCTCTTAGCATCTCCCCCCTTCTGTTTAAGTAACAAGCAATCTGGCTAGGGACCGTGCCTGTTAGGTTTGCCCAATTCAACATATGGTTCTTACCCGTCATCGGAAAACTGACTTTTAGGCGTCAGCCTCCTGTCTTAGGTTGATACCACTGCAATTGGATCATACCCGTCACTGACTACCGGTCCAGCATATAGCCATACTTGTGGATAGGCCTATGTACCAGTGGGGGGGTGAGGTTCTTTGCCTCACCTCTGTTGGCCCCCAAATTTGGCCTTGGTGCCGGTGGGGGGGTGAGGTTCTTTACCTCACCTCTGTTGGCCCCCAAAATTAGACCATCACTAGTAGAAGGGAGGAGGATACAGAAATGTCATGACACCAAGTCAATTAACGGCTCCTAGGAAAAATTGCATCACTGGTGACACATCAGCAAAGATACGCTAGCACTACCATAATTCGCTGCATCAACAAATAGATCACAAAGCATACAAGTGATACATAGTCCAGGCAAGTTCTGTAAGCAGTTCAAAGCAGAGGAATCTATCAATATGTCCATATCCTCCCAAAATAAAGCATACAAGTGATACATAGTCCAGGCAAGTTTTGTAAGCAGTTCAAAGCAGAGGAATCTATCAATATGTCCATATCCTTCCAAAATAAATCGACTCATTGATTGAGCATTACTTGTTGAGTTATAAATCATTGATGTATCAGTTTACACGGTTTGTTGTGATAACTCTCGAAGAAGTTGTAGTTTGGTTTTATCTTTGTCTTCACCGGCACTGGGATGAAAATAGGAATTTTGACAATGATGCTAAAAAAAAAATATGTAACATTTCAACAGGTACTAAGAAAACAATATTTAGAACAATTTACATTATCCTGAACAGAATTATTAAATATAATGAAAAGGAAAGGTGAAAGTAAACAAACAGATCTGTTAACCTTCTATTTGTTCATATATTAAAACAATCCTCAACAGCTGTTTACCCAAATTAAATTAAACTATTAAAATCACGTGAATAAAAAAAAAAAATTTTTTGGATCCATGTGCATGAGCGCTCCTCATATGTGATATATGGACATACGCACATACAGACATACAACACAAAACAGAAGTGTGCACACGTAACATATAACACATAAGACAATAGTAAAGGCCTTGTAGCTTTACCTAGGTGAAATCTCCATTGCAATGTTCAAAAACTCCACAGTCAAAAAATAAAACTGATCAGAAAAAACATTAACCTAGGTCTGTATGAGCTCAAAAATAAAATAGAACTTTATGATGTGGGAAAAAGCAATAATAAAATAGATATTGAAAAAAGCATCCTGGTTAATCACTGTCGCAGATGTAAGAATAGCCAAGCTGGAGATCTGGATATCAGCTGTTATGGATTTGAGTCGAATCATTTTCCTTTTGGTCTGTAGAAATTGTTTTAGTTAATCTCTCTGGAATCCAAATCGGCTGCTGTTCTTCCTGTGGAAAAACACAAACAGAGCCCCGACTCCAGACTATCACTGGGTCAGGACCTTTCCATTGTCCTGTTAGAATATCTTTCCAAAGTACCTTAGGCTTATGTACATTTTTTGGATACAAATGTCTTTCCGCAGCACTAAGCCCTGATGAATCCAAATTTAAAAAGTTTAGAGTAAAAAGGGTTATTTTAAGTTTATCTTTGGGGGATATATACCCCTTTCCAATTCCCTCCTTTTGTTTTAATAAGTACATTTTAATAGTTTGATGAGCTCTTTCAACTATGCCTTGTCCTTGTGGATTGTATGGAATTCCTGTTATGTGAGTAATGCCAAATGATGAGCAAAATTGTTTAAAAGAGGTGGACGTATAACCAGGACCATTATCGGTTTTTAACTGTTTTGGAACGCCCACAGTGGCAAAATTTTGTAAGCAATGAGCTATAACATCTTTAGTTTTTTCTCCGGCATGAAGGGAGCCCATCAGAAATCCGGAAGAAGTATCAACTGTAACATGTAAATATTTTAATTTTCCAAATTCTGGCAAGTGTGTGACGTCCATCTGCCAAATATGGTTAGGTATCAGTCCTCTAGGATTGACTCCAAGATTAACTTGTGGTAAAAATGTCACACAATTTTGACATTGTTTTATTATATGTCGGGCTTGTTCTTTAGTTATTTTAAAACGCTTTTGTAAAGTATTAGCATTGACATGGAACCTTTTATGAAAATTTATAGCTTCTTCTATTGTGGAGAAAATATGTATGTCATGTGTAGATTTATCTGCTAAATCATTGCCCAAACTAAGGGCTCCAGGCAATCCTGTATGTGCCCTGATATGTCCTATAAAGAATGGATCTTTTCTGTCCCAGATTAGACTTTGTATAGTGGAAAACAAAGAGAAAACAGTAGAAGAAGGGGAAATCCTACCAGCATCTTCAAGGGATACTATAGCATTAACTACATACTGACTATCAGAAAATAAATTAAATACAGAATCTTTAAACATCATAAAAGCTTGTAATACTGCATTAAGCTCTACCTTTTGAGCTGATTGTTTGGGTACTAAAAATGTAAAAGTTTGATCAGGGGTAACTACTGCTGCTGTACCATTATTTGACCCATCAGTGAATATATTTGGAGCATTCATGATAGGGGTTTTTTTTGTCATCTTTGGAAAAACTACAGGATGTTTAGACCAAAAAGACAACAAAGGATTAGACGGTAAGTGATTATCAAATGAAACATTAGATTTACACATGATTATTGCCCAAGTATTTAACTCATTAGCTAACTCATCAATTTGATCTATAGTATATGGAGTAATAATTTTATTGGGAGAAATCCCAAACACTCCCTTGGCTGCTTTTATTCCTTTGAGTATTAATTGTCCTACAGCCTCAGGATACCTAGTAAGAATAGTGTTAGGAGAATAAGATAAATGTATCCACAATAATGGACCTTCTTGCCAGAATACTCCTGTAGGAATATTTTTTGTTGGCAGTACAATAAATAATAAAGGCAAACTTATATCAATTCTATCCAAATGCATATTTTCCATATATGTTTCAATGATTTTTAATGCCTTTCTTGCTTCAGGCGTCAACATGCGGGGTGAATTTGGATCTGATGGACCTTTTAGAATATCAAATAAAGGTCCCAACTCTCCTGTTGGTATGCCTAGATAAGGCCTTATCCAATTTATGTCTCCTAATAACTTTTGAAAGTCGTTAAGTGATTTGAGTTGATCTACTCGTATTTGAATTTTGGGTGGACGGACCATGGTTGAGGATAATAAAACCCCTAAATAATTAATTGGAAGATTTAATTGTACTTTATCTATTGCTATCTCTAGATTATAATTTTTTAATAAATTTGTAAGTGTGGCATAACATTCTAGCAATGTGTTTTTATCTTTATGTGCCAATAACACATCATCCATATAGTGAAATATTTGTAGTTCAGGATTTTGATTTCTAAGTGGCTGGATTGCTTTGTTAACATAAATTTGACACATAGTTGGACTATTAGCCATCCCTTGAGGGAGTACTTTCCATTCATATCTCTGATCAGGACCTTCATGATTTAGTGCAGGGATAGTAAATGCAAAATGTGGACTATCCTCGGGATGAATTGGAATTGAAAAAAAACAATCTTTAATATCTATAGCTAAAACATACCAGGTTTTTGGTAAAGCAGACAATTGGGGAATCCCTGATTGAGCAGGTCCCATAATAACCATCTCATTATTAATGGCTCTTAAATCTTGCAATAATCTCCATTTACCAGATTTCTTTTTAATGACAAAAATGGGAGTATTATGGGGAGATACGGAAGGTTGTATATGTCCCTCCGCTAATTGTTGTTTGACCAGGTCATGGGCTATTTGTATCTTTTCTTTAGTCAGGGGCCACTGAGGAACCCACACTGGTCTTTCTGATTTCCAAGTAATTTTGATTGTCTCAGTGGCCCTTTCTGAAAACCCAATCCATGTCTATTTGTTTCTTGATCTATTTGAATTGGTGCTGTCATACCTTGTTCTTGTTCTCTTAATCTTTCTTCTTTCCTAAAGCCTTGTCTAGCCCTAGTAGTGGGCGCATTAGGATTGATGTTATTTGTTAATGTCAAACCTAATTGATCTAGGACATCTCGTCCCCATAAATTTATAGGAAGATGATCCAATACATAGGGCTGTATAGTTCCTTCACATCCTTCAGGATCCTTCCAATCTAATACCATTGCACTTCTATGGGGATTAGTTGCCACTCCTAGGCCTCGAAGCGTTTGAGTGGCTTGTTGTAATGGCCAATGTTTCGGCCATTCTTGATGAGATATGATGCTAAGGTCTGCACCTGTATCAAGTAGCCCATTAAAGTCATGTCCTTGAATATTTAGTTTTAGCATTGGGCGAGAATCTAGATTTAAAGACAGCATAGCCCAATCTACACCTGTGGAGCCTAATCCCCTGGAACCTCTTTCTACAGTACGACTGGAAAATTTATCATGTAGGCTGGGTATTATTAATAACTGTGCTATTCTATCTCCTGGTGAAATTACTGATATACCTCTTGGAGAACTAGCTATAATTTTTATTTCACCTTCATAATCGGGATCAATTACCCCAGGACTTATCATAAGTCCTTTTAGTGTTGAAGAACTGCGTCCCAATAATAAGCCTACTGTTCCTTGGGGAAGAGGTCCTTTTACTCCTGTGGGAATGATTTGAACTCCCATCTCTGGAGTTAGTACTGCTCTGGCAGAGGCGCAGATGTCCAACCCTGCGCTCCCTCTAGTTTGTCTGATGAGGGATTTAATGGATAATGCGTCCTGGGCACTACCTTGATGGTGTTGCTGGGTTCCTCCACTGCCCCGTATATTTGTGGTTTTGGGCCCCGGAGCATTGGGCCCTCCAGTCCGTTTTTTGGCAATGGAGCCTGATGTCTTTCTCCACGATATCGTGGGTAAACACTTGGTCCTTGTCTGTTTTTTGATAACGGAATACCTTCTATGGTGGTTTGAGAACGGCATTCATTAGCCCAATGTTTCCCTCTACGGCATCGTGGGCAAATACCCGGTATTCTATTCCTTTGATACCTAGCCTTGTTAAACCCTCCTCCTATGGGGCAACTCCTTTTAAAATGTCCTGTTTGATCACAATTATAGCATGTTTTTGGCCTGGCATCTAAAGCCTGTTGTACTGCTGCTAAGACTTGCCCTTGTTCATTAATGTCTCTACATAATTTAATATATGTGTTTAAATCTTCATGTTTCCATGGTCTGATGACCTCTCTGCAGCAACGATTTGCTTGGTCATAAGCCAGTTGTTTTATAAATGGCATTGCCTGTTCTGTATCTCCAAATACTCTAGATGCTGTCTGAATAAGCCTATCTACAAATTCAGCGTAAGGTTCATTAGCTCCTTGTATTACCTTAGATAATTGTCCTTGTAAATCTCCATGCCCCTGTAAAGTTTTCCATGCCCTAACTGCGTCTGCAGCAATTTGTGCGTATACGCCAGGATCATATTCAATTTGTTGCCGTTGACCCTCATAAGGTCCTTTTCCTAATAACATATCTAGATTTCTTTGAGGGTAACCGGCTGCTGCATTTCGCCTAGCTGTCTCCATGCAAAATTCCTCATTGGCAACCTTCCATAACAAATATTGTCCTCCATTTAGCACAGATCGACACATGTTAGCCCAATCTGCTGGCGTCATGTCTAAGTTGGTAATGGATTCGACCATGCTCACAGTGAAGGGTGCTTGCGGCCCGTAGGTTGTTACAGCCTCCTTTAATTGCTTCACTGTTTTGAAATCTAAAGCACGGTGAATTCGTTGCCCTCCTGCCTGCTCAAGTACAGGGCATGCTAATCTTTGGGGTCCTGCCTCAGGATTCCGTCCATCAACTACGGGAGTTGAGGGCCGCTCAGCTGTAGATGGAGCTGTTGGTTGAATTACGCCCTCTGGTGATAGAACGGGGTTAGTAGCAGCCTCCTGTTGTAATTCCCCGCCTGATGGTTGTTTTTCCTCTAAGCTTTCTTTCTTCAAATCTTCCTCTGTCTGACTAGCTCGAGAGACCTTCTCTTTTGCTTGACCTAACATGTTTTCTACCATAGTCTGGACCTCTAACAATTTACTTAACAGTCTTTCGGTTTGTTTTTTACTAGTTTCTAATCTACTATAAAGGTAACGCAACCCAATAAGATAGCATAAAACAAAACCGAAACAGAATGAAACAAAAACCGAACAAAGAATAGTTGTATCAATTTTCTCTTTCTCAGGGCCGAACAACTTCAAACCTTGAGCCAACCATTTTTCCCAGTTTGCCTGAGAAAATTCTAGGGATAGGCAGCTTGAAACAAAAACAAGATAAATCAAAACGAGAACACATTGTTTTTTGAAATGGTCACCCATTTTGTTGCCTTCCCTCAGGGGCGAGCAATTTTACTCACCTCCAAGCTTCAGGCATTCCCCGTACGGGCCACCAGTTGCCGCAGTCTGGCTGGGCACAAAATCACGAGCCACTCAAGCAGGAACAAAGTTTATTTTTTGAAACTGCTGCCAATGTCCGGTACCGCCCGGGAAGATTTTTTCCACCCATGCGGCCTCCTCCCTGACCGCAGAGAGAGCTCCTCCCCCTGAACTCCCTCCTACTGTACTTCCCCAACCAATGGGAACTCTCCAGGAGTCCTGTAGCCGGCCTAGGTGAACAGCAGGAGTCCAATATCCATATGAATGTAAATCTTAACATAATCATATCATCTCAATGGCTAGCTGGCGTCACCTTTGACCAAAAATGCCATGCATCATATACTTGGCTCTTAGCACTCTTATATGTAATTTTGTATAACAATGAGGGTCTCCTTCCATTTCCATGCAATTTCCCTTATTTCTTATCTTCTTAATAGTTTATAAGATCATGGATTTCCAGATTTGAAATTGCATACTTCTTATCAGAGTTCATTTATCTTTCTGTAAACAAATGATCTCCCTACAATGTATTTGAGGAAAGTAGAGAAAATATTGCAATTTATAAACAAGCTTTAGGAAAATTGGGGGTTTCAGTGGAGTATCCTCTTGAGGCCTGAGGTGGAATAGGACAAATAAAAAGGTAGAAAGAAGAAAAAAGGAAGAAAAATTAGGCTATAACTAATCTGAAAGCTTGTGCTAAAGTTCTTCATACTTTACCTCCCCCAAACCAAATTCCCTCTTCCAGACCTGTTGCTCTCGAATTTCTAGGAAATCTTCAAATATTCACTTACAATCAGGTTACTAGAAATTCACCCATTTATGAAAATTGCTCTGTGTACTTTTAATTAATCCACCAATACATGTCTTTTTAGATTATATTGGACAAAAGGAGATATGAAGCCTATAATATCATGTACTCTCCAGAAAACTCTAGAGTACTTTACCAGCATTATCTATTGATCAGATAATGGAGAGAACATCAACCTAAGGATCCTGAGAATTGGCAGACCACTATGAACTGTCCAATGATCACTAGACTGAAGTCATCCACTCTCACATATGCTCTCATACCCGCTCTTTGTCAGATTTTCTTTAAAAGAAGAAACTGAGAACTCCAGGAGTGTCTCCTACTCTTGAGAGGCTGCATTCTCCCTTGAATGTGAATTCCTTGATTTCTTGGTAAGTCTCTGTGCATGTCTAGAAGTTATTTTCTACTGCATGTGTGAAGGACCTCATCATTCTGAATAGAGGTCCTCCTTCCAGGACTTCCTCGATAATGCCTGGTGTTAGGTCTAAGGGGAGAGTAGATAAATGGAGAAAGCTTCTTGACAGGAGTTTGATCCATAATCATAGCCAGGAGCACAACGGGGGAGGGATAAATGTCTTGACTATTCTTCTCCTCCTCTTTAGCCTTCTCCTGGTGCCTCTCAATGTTAAAACTCAGAGCTGGAGAGTGACTTAGTTCATAGCTGTTGGACCATGATGGAAAGGAAACACAAAGGGCTTGGAAACATTTCAGCTCAAAATAATTTTCTTCAGAACACGAAAGGAATTATATCTGCTTTCTTAGGCCTACTAGTGCCAATAAAAAATCTGCTGTTCTGAATTTTTGATTCTGTTCTGTATGTTTTGATGAACTTCAAAACACTTGGTGTTTTGAAATTTCATACCGATAAAATCATGTGTCAGTCATTTTATATTCATGTTACCAAGAAGTTAGTGGATGCTTTAAGTTTGAAAACTCCAGATATTCTCTGGTTCTAAGAAACAGTCTACTCTTTTTGTTAGAATCCTTGTAACTACTTCTTCGTTTCTGAAACATTTACAAGATGCCTATTGCCCTCTCCAAGGATTGTCAATGCTTAAATTTTTTTTCTCTTATTCTTTGCTCTATATTTTGAGGTATCTGTTGAATTTTATATGTATACAGTACTCGGGATTGAAAGCAGGGCAATTTATTACTAGCTACAACTCCAGCCAATATATTTTATTTTTTTAACAAGTTCTCACTTAATTGACCAGGCGGGCCTGGGACTTACAATCCTCCTGCCTCAGCTTCCCAAATTGCTAGAATTACAGTCATGAACCACTGTACCTGGTTTGACCATCATTTTTTAATTCCCAAAGATTTGTTCTTGTTTTTATAGTATTTTTTTTCTCATAGCAACTGTGTGAATATGTTTGTGTCTGTGTGTGTAGATAATGGATGTTACATATTGGATTTTCATGAAAAAATCTTCTTACACTTATCTCCTCTTAACTTGTTCTGACCTCTCCCTGGTCACATGTTTCATTGTTCATGAGAGACAGAGATGGTTAAGAACTTGGGTATCTTTATTGGGGTTCTGGTATTTACTGTTTACTTCTTTTTTTTTTTAGAGAGAGAGAGATAATTTTATATATA
>NW_025999999.1:268331-279980 GCF_001458135.2 Marmota marmota marmota | reverse complement strand
TAGTTTTCGGCGGACACAACATCTTTGTTTGTATGTGGTGCTGAGGATCAAACCCGGGCCACTTGCATGCCAGGTGAGCGCGCTACCACTTGAGCCACATCCCCAGCCCTACTGTTTACTTCTTGGCCTAGAATAATTTGCCTGGCCTCTGTACCTTGGTTTTCTCATTTGTGAAAACCACTTTGAAGAATGAGTGTAAAGATTACTTAAATTAATGTGTAAAATCTTTAGAAATGTTCTGACAAAAAGTGCTAGGTATTTGGCTGTGGGTATAACTAAGTGGTAGAGAACCTTTCTGACATGTGTGAAGCCCTGGATTTGATCTTAAACAATACACACACACACTCTCTCTCTCTCTCTCTCTCTCTCTCTCTCTCTCATGTGCACTTTTGCACAAGGTAGGTATTAGCTAAAATCTTTACTTATTTTGATTTCTTTCTGTGTTTCTGTTTACCCTTAGATTCTGGTGATCCTTAATTGTCTACAAATATTTTTAAATAGAGGACTATGTGCTTTCTTTACTATTTCTGACATTTCTTTACATAGATTGATTGTGAGCTCTGGTGTAGTATTTACCTTGAAGGAGGTGATTAAGACAGTATAGGCTGTGTTGACCTTATCCTACAAGCTTATATTAAAGGGTACAAGGGGATTCTACCTCATATAAGCAGATAATTTAATATCTTGGTGTACACTCCCTCTGTATATGTTTGTATAAGCCATTCACCAGGTATTTCTTTTAGTAAATATTTCTATTTTGGCCTCTTCTGTCTTGGCTTTTTATATTGGTTGGTTCTGGAGTAGTATTTTCCCTCTATCCCCCCCAAAATAGCTCCCATCTCCCTTGATACATTTCCTGTGTTAGTGCTGACCTGTGCTCCTCCATTAGCAGAATTTCATCCACATTAATGTTTCAGAAATTCTGTTAAGAATTTTCCCTTGTTAAATTGCTAAATTCTACCTCTTTTGATATCCTTCCACTCTACCCTGATGTTTTTATGAAGTTATTTCCTTTTATATCTCTTTACCTCTGTTTCCTCTAGAAAATGTCAGTATGCTTAGGATGCTATAACAAATTACTAGAGACTGAGCAGTTTAAGTAACAAACACTTATTTATCATAGTTCTGGAAGTTGAAAGCAAAAGATCAGGGTGCCAGCCAGTAGGGTTCTTGGGGAGGACTCTCTTCTGGGTTGTAAATTGCTGACTTCTTATTGCATCCTTACCTGGTGGAAAGAAGTATTCTCTGGGAGCTCTTCTTAAGGGCATTAATCTTATACTTGAGGGCTCCACCCTTGTGACCAAATTACTTCCCGAAGGTTCTACCTCCTCATCCCATTACATTAGGAGTTAGGATTTCAGCAAATATATTTTGAGAGGATACACATATTTAGATCATCACTTACTCTCAGTTGAACCAAACACATTAAGCTTAATTTGCTTTTTAAAGAAAATGATGATTTATGCTAAAGGAATACTTTGAGTTTTTTTATTTAGAGAGAATTGGTCTGTAGCAGGTTTATGCATCTATTCCCCAAGTGTCCAGGGACCTTGTACACATCTGTGTTCATAGACATAGTCTTGCTATATACTGATGATCTACTGGACCACTTCCACCATTATAGTAGAATGGGAAGCAGTGTCTTCTAGTGTTCACAGTCATTAATAGTGCCTGATGCATGCTCAATGTCTTATCTGGCTACTATATGTTCATCTATTATCTCTCCCTATATGACATAAAGATTTGATACAGATTACAAATTCATACTGAAACAGGACAATAGAGTTTTAACAAGTTGAGATCAAAGAACATGTAATGAATTTGGGGTATAACTTCAATTAAAAGAGAATAGTAAAGAAGAGATTACATTCAAGGCCTATACTGTTATGTAAACAGGAGTACCTATTTGGTATTTAGCCTCTGAAAAGTCACAAGAAATAATGAAACACATTAGAAACATCTACTTGTTATATATAATGTTCTTGAAAATATGCACAAAAGACATCTGGGAAAAATAGTATTATATTTTTGATTGGGGTGGCAGCTGGGTGGATGTGTTCTGTTGCCAGAGACAGAAAACTGCTATAAAATATGTACTACTTTGTGCCTTTTAGGCACAATATGCTTAAAACATTTCATTGAGGCTATTTCTTTTCTTTTTTTATAACTCAACTGTATTTTAAAGTCCATTTGAGATGGAGATTCAAACATATATAGGATGAAAATATTTATTACTAGTATCAGAAGTTTCATTTTTCTATTCTAGTTTGTATTTTTTTTAAAAAGACAAGAGATGCATAAATAGTGGTGTAAACAATGGCTTGCTGATTTGATCTCTTGGGAGGTGGGTGATGCTATATCTATGACAGTTTCTAACACTTGTCATCTTATGTATTATGGTCCACATTCAGACTGTGAAAAGTTTAGTTCTATTGATGTGTAATTAATCAAAGTCAAACATGAAAGTTAATTTTTTTTGTTATCAAAAAATTTATGCTTTTTCCAAAAAAAAATGTAACTGTAGGTGTTCAACTTAGCTTCAGAGTTCTGTACATTAGAAGATCACACACACACACACACACACACACACAGAGTTTACAGGACAAACAAGTGTATGAGTGTTTTTAGTATGGTTTTTATTTGCTGGGGTAAGCTTATATAGAAGGAAATATCCTATGATAGGTAATTTATACTCTCACTCTAAATTAAATTATTAGTATTATTTAAATCATGTTTTCTTAATACAGGGCCTACCCATGGATAGAAGAAAATCAAAATTGGGATTCATTCTTCAAAATGGTATTCCTGCTATTTAAGTTTTGGTGAAAACCAATGACAATAGGTGTTATGGTTTGGATGTGAGGTATCCCCCAAAGGCTCATGTGTGACACAGTGCAGGAAGGTTCAAAGGAGAAATGATTGTGTTGTGAGAGTCTTAACCCAGTCAGTGAATTAATTCCCTGTTAGGGATTACCTGAGTGGTAAATGAAGTGGTTGGGTGTGTATGGAGGAGGTAGGAGCTGGGAGTGTGGCTTTGGGTTATATATTTTTATCTGGCAAGTGGAGACCTCTCTGCTTCCTGATCATTTTATGAGCCACTTCCCTCCACCACACCCTTCTGCCCTATGGAATGGAGCCTGCTGTCTATGGATTGAGACCTCCAACACTATGAGGGCTCAAATAAACTTTTCCTCCCATAAAATTATTCTGGTCAGTTCTTCTAGTCACAGCAGTGAAGAAGCTGACTAAAACAATAGGTATCAGTTATTCCCACATTTCATAACAACATATGAGACCAGTTGTTTTACTTAGGGTTACTTGGTGCTTTAAAAACCAATCCTCATATCCAGGAACTTAGAAAAGAATTTCATGATTCATCCACCTAGTGGTTGAGTAGGATTTCTTTTAACTAGGCTCTTTCCTGCTGCACCTTCCTCTGTATTCCACCAGAGGGAAGGGAATAGTGAGTGTGGAAAAGTTTGTACACTTCTTATACAACTAGCCCTCTTAAAGTGATATTCTTTGCTTCTCCTACATTTCACTGGTGAAATCTTATAATACAGCTTGACCTGAATGCAGGGCAGAGCTGGGAAATGTGGCCCCTCTCTGGGGTCACTTCCAGAACAAGTTAGAACTTTTGTGGACATCAAGCCATTCTCCCATCCCAAAAATATAGAGCGGGGGTGGGGGGAAAGAGAGAGAGAGAGACAGACAGACAGACAGACAGACTGACCAAGACCTATCTTGAAAAATAGAAATATTTTCTGAGTGAGATGTTTAGGAAAGGACAGTGAGAGTGAGAGGGTCTTGTAAATCTGTCATGGACTGCTCTTCCCTCCTCCCCCCATCCCACTCAACCCCTAGTAATGTACTGCATAATGGAATTTTGATTAGTGACGGACTACCTGTATGATAGTGGCCCCATGAGATTAAATCACCTAGTAATGTTGTAGCTGTCTTTGTTAGTGTAAGTATTCTCTGTGATTCCACGATAAAACCACCTAACAGTGCATTTCTTAGAATGTATCCCATCCACCATTGAATGACTAATGACTATAATATATTTAAAAAAAAACTAAACTTAAAAATCTGATCTTTTCTCTGGACATGAATCATTTTCTAACCTCTCCAGCTTCAGTTTCAGTATTTGCACAATGGAAAGAATATTACCTACCACACAGCAATGCTGTCTTCATGAAAGGACATTACAAATATAAAAGAGCTTTCCAAACTGTGGAGTGTTGTGTTCATGTATTTGAAGTAACTGACATGTATCTGTTGGCCCTCACAGATCTTTGTTCTTCACTGTCATTTGCGTGTCTGCCCTGGTTACTGTTTTGTGTGATATAGATGAAACGCTCCTCATTTTCTTAGTATCTTGACTACAGTAAGAAAATTATAGTCATTAATGTACACTATTAAATTATGTCAAACACTAAACTCAGAATTTCTGCTGAATACCAAATAGGTTTTGGTTAAAAGGAAAACCTGATATAGATTTAGGGTTATATTTGGGATTGTCTCTAACCTCCCTCCAACTCTGCACCTCTTCAAGATAGTATGCTATGTTGATAAATTTGGGAGGGAATGAAAATAAAAATAATGTGAAGGGATTTGGGACAGTTGTAGAATATGACCTTGTTTCTGGCAGTCAACCAGTCTATGAACTTGAGTCAATGAATTTAAGATATCAGACTAGGTGAGGAAATAAATTTCTCTCTCAGTGCATCATAGATATGGAGAGTCTCCCATCAGCACCTTTAGGTAACCTTGGTGCAACCTTGTAGCCTCCAAATGCAAGCCCTCTTCACAAAACAGTAGCAGTCATGAATTTACTAAAACTTGCATAGAGAGACCCAGAAAGGGTCTTCATCACTCACCACTTATCAGATAGTTTCAGAAACTTCTCTGTGGACATTGCAGCTTTCATACATCACTTCCTGCTTTCTGCTTTCTTCCTTCTAGCTACTAGATTTCCCCTGGTCCCAACCCATCCTCATGTTCTCCACATCCTTACTGTTCATTTCTTTCCCCATCTCTTGAAGAGCAATTCAACTTTTTCCAATTGTTAAACTTCTGCTACATCCTATCCATCACTTACTCAGTAAAGGGTCCCTTATGATACAACCCACCCTCCTGGGAGGCAGCTAGGCATTATAACTTGCACATTTATAAGTGCTTTTCTTTCACTTTAAGTTATGTGGGTATATGGCACAGTGTGAGGCACTAGGACCCCAGACCTTGTCCACAAAATGCTTTCCCTTTGATGGGTGCAACAGCTAGCTATCACTCAAGGTTTAGTTTTTCATCATGCTTTTAACATTCATCTTCATTTGTGCTCACAAAAACCCCTCCCTGAGGACAGACTTTCTTATCTGCACGCAGCAGAAAAGGACTCAGGGCCTTCAAGATGTGACTTCCATAGCATCATTGATGATTTCAGGCAGAAGAGAGTTCATGAAGATTCATGTTTTAAGAAAAATGGTTTTGCTTCTATGACAGAAAACTCACAAAGTCATCCAAAAGAATTCCAAAAAGAAAGAGATTTCTCACCAAATTGAACCCTTTTTTGCTGGAGGCATTTGGACTTTGGTAAAGATTTAAGGTTTTCCCTTCTCTGCAGTAAGAACCATGGCAGTGTCTAAAATCTGCATCACCAAACCTCCAGGGGAGAAAAACATCATGAATCTTGTCATCCTCGTACTCTCAACCTTCAAGCAGTCCTGTCTCCTGTAAAAATAAACTTTTTGCTCTGGGTTTATAATTTGGAGGTAGTTCTGGTGGAGGGAAGAGAACACCAGCCCTCCTGATATGCAACAGAGAGTGCTAGGTCTCTTTCTCAATTTCTGTGGTGCTTCTTCGTTTCTGGCAGAGTTGCTGATGGGAGCTAAGCAGGACCATCCATCCAGGCATTTGTGCAGGTTTAATCAAGGGGATGCCCAACAGCACTGGAGCTCAGCAAAGCAGCTTCCCCACTGTGATAAAGAGCTGATCAATGTTCCATGATTCTTTCATTTATTGGTATTTCTCCTTCTCTCTTCCTCCCCACTTCCTTTTTCTGCATATGTATATACAGTCACAGCATCAGAAGCTTGGATGAGAAAGATTGCACCTGTCAGAATACCATCTTGTACATCTCCATGTCCAGGCTACAGTTTCCCTTTGAGGACTTAAGGAGACTTCAGCTGCACCAGGCTGTCCTGTGAAGAGGCTAAGGCATTTTGTCCTGACCAACAGGAGGGGTTCCATTCAATAAATTCATTGTATTCTTCCCAACCTTTGGGGACTCTTCTCTCTTTCTTTTGGATGCAGACTCCTGCACAGTTCAAGATAGTAGTTGCATTGGGTACATTATGTAATCAGTCAGGTAAATGAAAATTTCAGTATTTTCACTTCCAATACTTAGGTTTTCCATCCTCTTATATCAAGGTTTCTCAACCTTGATATTGGACTGGATAATTCTTTGTTGAGAGAATTTCCTGTGCATTGTAGTATATTTAATAGGATTCCTGGTTCTTACCCACTGGGTGCTAGGAGCATCTCCCTTCCACAGTTGTGACTACAAAAATCATCTTCAAGCCAGGTATGGTGGTGCATGCCTGTAATCCCATTGACTTGGGAGGTGGGGACAGGATTGCAAATTCAAAGCCAGCCTCAGCAATGGTGAAGCACAAAGCAACTCAGTGAGACCCTGTCTCTAAATAAAATACAAAATAGGGCTGGGGATGTGGCTCAGTGGTCAAGTGCCCTTGAGTTCAATCCCCAGTATATATATATATAAAAAAAAAACTTTAAACATTGTCAAATTTCCCTGGGAGCAAATCAACCCTACTTGGAAACCACTAAAATAGATGATCAGCTCCTGACCTGGAAAAACCATATTATTTTGCCTTCTCTATCTACCTATCATCCATATTAATAATTAATAATAATAACCATATTATTTTGCCTTCTCTACTTTCTCTATCATCACATCATAATCAGCAGCAGCAGTAGCAGCAGCATTTTTGATAGTCATCTTCACTAATGTTCACAATGATAAAGGACCTCATTTAACAAGTTTTACCAAATCCCAAATAACTGGCATATTCCCAGATATTTGTACAAACTTAAGATTCCTTCCAAGCCCCCAAAGTAGATACCATTAAGCCTATCTTGGTGATTAGAAAAATCAATGGCCAGGGAGGTTAAGTATTTTCTCAAGATGAGACAGAACACAACTGAGTAATCTGTTTGATATCACAGGGAGCTTTTACAGTATGCTCATATGCCATATGCTTCACTTTTGTCCCATTATCTGCATCTTCTCCAGTTCCTAGAAAAGGTCAGGTGCAAACTTGGCATTCACATAAATCTTTGTAAAGAACAAGAATCATGTCATTCAGCTCGGTTTAAGTAATTCAAATTAATTTGTACCTTGTCTTTTGAGGCAATAAAGAATTTTTACAGCATAGAACTAAACCTAGATTTCTGGCTCCATCTTTGACAAGCTCTGTGAGCTTAGACAATCCACTTGACCTTTCTAAGCTGATAACACTTGATTCATAAGTGAGCTAATACATGTAAGACTATAAGAGCCACACCTGAATACAGTTAGCACATAGTAAAAACTGACCATTACCAAACTGACCTGTTAATGATAAATACTCTCAGGTCCCAAATGCTTGGTCTCTTTGTTTCTTGTCCTTTATAAACTCAGGGTAAATTTGTGTCTTTTTGGTTTTGCAAAATTGGTGGGGAAGGTGCTGCATTTGCTTAGTAGATGTTAGAATTCTGGTGTTTAGGGCCAGACAGAAAGATGGAAAAGGAATACTGCTTCTCTCAACTTTTCTTCTAAGAAATGGCAGCTTGTCTTGGATAGAGGCAGTATCTGGTTGTCAGAGATCTTGAATTCCACTTTTGGCTCTGTAACAGACCAGATGCACTGAGATTGGGCAAGTCATGTACTCTCTTTCAGGATCTTGATTCCCTTATCTGTACATGTTTTATAACAGACAGCTTGTACTAACCTGTTATTGTAACATATATATTGGGGGCATCTACTTCAGCTTTATGGGAGTTAACTTATCCTAGGCTCCTTGGTCTAGCTCACTCCCTGGAGCAGCTTTCAGGATGGCTGGCATACATCTTTGCTCACCTCTGTCAGCAGAGATCCTGCTCAGAGTGGAAGGCCAAATACCTAGATAGTTGTATTTTTTTCTTTCTATGTATACTTTATTATTTTTCCTCCTAAAGCAACAAATTCTTCAAGCAAGCTCTAATCCCCCTGTGAATCTCTGCCAAGTATGCTTTCCTTAGGTGGTAAACAGAATGTGCAATTATGATTCATAAACAGCTAGTGAGATTTCACGAACAAATCTGAAGAGTTGATTGGCTGGACACATTTTTAAATACATCTTCTCCTGACCAGTAACCTGAGGATTGATCCTGCTTGAAGAAAGGGCTGAATTGCAGGTCAATACTTCTTTTTAAAAACCTTTTGACTTTAATTAGTTGTTTTCACAAAGTCCTAGATTAGAACTGAGGGACTGGTGATAAGGAATTAATGAGAATGCAGAGACTGGGGAAATAAGCCAAGTAAAGATGATGGGATGTAGGGAGCAGAAGGATTTAGGAATTAGACTGAGAGGAAGTGTCAATATCCTGGGTGGTAGAAAGGGAAGATTATCTGTCCATCTGTTGGTCTGTCTGTCTGTCTGCCTCTGACCATCTGAGGGCACAGCCTTTGAGGCATTTTTTTTTGTCAGTGATGCTGAAAGAAGTTTACACTACCACTTTTATTTACAAGGTACAGTGTCATTGGAGAAAGCATGGGCTCTGGAAGCACACAGATCACTTCCAATTCCAGGCCTGCCCCTCGTTCACATTGGTTTGTTTCTTTGGCAAATGAGGATGGGTTTCTTGCCTCATAAGGGAGCAGCTTGTCTCTATTGAAAGCAGGGGCAATGGGTGGGCAAGGGAGAAGGCTGAGCAACATCTCATGGCTATACCAAAGTCCCCTAGTCCTTCCTCTCTGAGCTCCCTGTTGCATAGTATGCTTCCCTTGCTGAGTCAGGAAGGGTCAAAGAGAGGCCTCAGAATTCATTATGTGTGACCCACTGCCACCTCTTTCAAATTTTACCTCATGCTTTTCCCTTAAGGAGAGTTGGGTAGTAAAATGGTATAAGTGTTTTAGAGGGTCATTGAAATCAGCATATTTCTTCCTGCATTTGTGGAACTTATGGGGGACATACATTAAACAGAAGGAATGCAAGCAAAAAGCATGCTTATGAATTTTGTTAATTGCAATACAGAAAACTTAAGGCTATACTTAAGGAAAATTTTTTGCATTGACAAAAATAAGCTAGACTTGGAAGGAAAGCTTTCCCCAAGGTAGTGGCTTTTAAAGATCTAAAAGGTGGAAATAAACCAGGATAAACGCTGGCAGGGGTAGGGGATAGAGAAGAGTTCCAAGGAGAAGAAAGGACATATATAAGTTTTGAGTAAAGAAGAGGGTAGTGTGTGAAAGATACTGAGGGAACTTCCCAATAAGGGCTGATATAGGGGAAGAAAAAGTGGCAAGAATTGTTTTTTGGGACTAAGGAAGGTGGAAGGAGGATTTTATAAACCTCATAAGAAATAGACATCTGACCTGCAAGGAGAAATCAAACATCTACTCAGGAATGGTGACTTTCTTTATAAACTATTGAAAGCAAGGGCAATGAGTGGGCAAGAGAGAAGGTTGAGCAACATCTTATGGGTCTTCTTCTCTGTCACTGGAGAAGAAGTTGAGTACTACAGTTGAGTACTTGTCCTGCCCCTCAGCAGAAGTTGCTTTCTTCCAAGGATGGGGTTGAATAATAGATTGTGTGTGCAAAACTTTTCAATGGGCTCAACATACACACATGTTCCACTATCATTCCAATACCTTAGGCTCTGTCTGGAGTGCTCTCCTCATCAACTGGTCACATCTGCCCTCATCTTCAATAAAACTTGTGTTGCCTCTGTCAGTTCTAGATGGCCCCTCCTATTCAGGGTCCACACAGAATGTAGAACCACCACTGTATTCACTGTACATGTGAAGTCTACATCCCGATCTTTGATGAACTTATTTCTGCCACTAATCTGAACTTCTCTGTGTTTGAAAAAAAATGAAAGTCCCAAATTTATATGCTGGACATGTGTACTGGGCCATGGACATAGTTGACTTGGCTGAGTTGGAGAAGCTGGCAAAGGACTTACCTGGTGCTACTGGTTGACCATCAGCCTCTCCATCATTGACTATACTCCACAAATCTTTCAGTTCATACCATTAGTATATATTAACAATAGCACTGGGAAACCTGGGGGAAGTTGGGGGTGTTAATAAATGTCATTCCTGGCATATAATTCACAGTGACAGAGGGACTTCCCAATATGAGTAGTCTTTCTTAAATGCCAGTACCTAGAGATAAGCAATAGGCCTGTTATGCTCTTTATGATGCCCACTGGAATGGCACCTGGAGGGTCTGTAGGTCCTGTCTACTCCTATAGGACTCTATTATAAGACTAAGAGGTGCCTTTTGGGGGTGATATGAAAAATCTCTTAGCACTCATGCGGTCTACCTATGTGGTCTCTGGTCTTTCTCTCTAAGACCCACCAACTGCTCCTCTGCATCATGCCCCCTCCTTCCACTGAACACCTAGCCCATTTTCAAGAACATTCTTTTGTTAGAAAGTCTGGCTCTTTGTTATTTTTTTCTTAATCTATTTTTCATGAGATAAACTTATGGCATGTTTTCTTGAATTTAGAAAGAAAAAAAAATGATGGTCCCTACTAATCAAGACTGTTTCCAAAGATTATTTTAAATCTCAAAGGTCTAAATAGCTTTATTACTCTGATGCATATGGGTATGTCCTTGAGGTATGGGGGTGGAAGGCTCTGGCTGCTGCACTGGTAGGTTGAAATGAAATGTATATGTGAGCTGAGTGGGAAACATAGTCATTTATTCTTTAGAACATGACCCTCATTGGCTAACAAAGGTTTTCAACTGAGGTGGACTTCTAGTATGATGTAATCCTGAAGCGTCTCTCTCACCAGTTCTTTTAAATTTAAATTTCTTTTAAATAGCTGCCTGAAAAATCTACTAAATAGTAGCCTGAATAGAATCAAGTATACCATTCTTATGTCAAGGTTTTCATCTGTAATGATTTTAGCCATCATTACAAACACTCACCAAGAATTTTTTTTTAATTTTTATTGTTGATTGTTCAAAACATTACATAGTTCTTGACATATCATATTTCACACTTTGATTCAAGTGGGTTATGAACTCCCATTTTTACCCCGTATAGAGATTGCAGAATCACATCAGTTACACATCCACTGATTTACACATTGCCATACTAGTGTCTGTTGTATTCTGCTGCCTTTCCTATCCTCTACTATCCCCCCTCCCCTCCCCTCCCCTCCCATCTTCTCTCTCTACCCCATCTACTGAATCTCCATACTTCTTTCCAAATTGGCCGCACCAATTTGCAGTCCCACCAGCAACGTACAAGTGTACCCTTTTCCCCACATCCTCGCCAGCATTTGTTGTTGTTTGACTTCGTAATGGCTGCCAATCTTACTGGAGTGAGATGGTATCTTAGGGTGGTGTTGATTTGCATTTCTCTGACTACTAGAGATGG
>NW_025999999.1:250620-266815 GCF_001458135.2 Marmota marmota marmota | reverse complement strand
GTTGACCTGCATTGCTTGTGGTCCTTTCTTTCCTTGTCTTTTCATACTGCTCACGTTTCTTTCTGCTTGGTGAAATTGTTGTGTTATTGAATTTTCCCCCTATATATTTATATTGCTCTTGTATAGTTGCAAAGTCTCTCTTTCAGGGGTGGGCGGCGCTATGCTCCTCCTCCAATTGGGGTGATCTGTTTATCAAGCTGGCGGGCCGCTGGGCCCCTTCTCCGGGTTGCGTGGTCTGCCTACCTTGCGGGCAATGGCTGGGCCCCTCCTCCAATAGGGGTGATCTGTCTGCCACGCTGGCGGGCCACTGAGCCTGTTCTCCAGGTTGCAGGTCTGCCTACCTTGCAGGCGCAGGCGGCAGCTGTGCCCCCCCCTCCAATTGGGGTTATCTTTCCACTAGGCCGGCGGGTCGCTGGGCCCCTTCTCCGGGATGCGCGGTCTGCCTACTTTGTGGTCGGCAGCTGGGCCTTTCCTCCAATTGGGGTGATGTGTCTACCATACCTGAGGGCCGCTGGGCCTGTTCTGCCGGTCGGTCGCAGGTCTGCCTACCTTGCAGGCACGGGCGGTAGCTCTTGCAGGAGCGGGCGGCGGCTCTCCAAGAATTGTTTCATTGAGGTAGAGACATACTGTCCACTGTTTGTTTGTTTGTTTGTTTTGTTTCATTCTTCCTTCCTTCCTTTCTTTCTTTTTTAGTTGTTGATGTTTGTTTTATTTATTTATATGTGGTGCTGAGAATCGAACTCAGTCCCTCACACATGCTAGGCAAACACTCTGCCACTGAGCCACAATCCTAGCCACATTCACTGTTTTTCACTAGGAAATGAAAAATCCAAAGCCAATGGTCTTTAACATGTTTGTGTGGATGGGATTCAGTCCATTGGTCATTCAATGAATCTCATTTTTTCTAAGAAAAAGGCTTTTCTTTTTTCTTTTTTTTAAAAGCCTACTCCAACTAAAGAATGACAGAACTTTTGATCAAGTCCAACACAAGCAGTTTGAAGGCAAAGGCCAGGTCTGTTTTCCTCATTATGTACCTCAGTGACTAGCAGAGGGCCTGGGATAGAGTGTTCAGCATGTTCATCTATGTAATGTAGTAGTCATACTTCCCGATTGAGGTGGGGTGGGCACATAATGGCAGAATGGAAAGACCTTGGTCTTTCAGTCAAAAGGCTTGGTTTCTAGTTAATACCTGTATTTAACTTGCAAAGTGAACTTTGATAAATGATTTTTTTTTCTCCTTGGGTCTTGTATGATTTAGATATGAGGTATCCTCCAAAAGCTCACTTGTGAGACAATAAAAGAAGTTTTTGGAGGAGAAATAATTGGGTTATAGCCTTAACCTAATCAGTGAATCAATTCCTGATTGGATTAACTGAATGGCAGCTGAAGGCAGGTGGGGTGTGGCTGGAAGAAGTGGTTCATTGGGGGCGTGGCTATGGGCTGCATATTTGTATCTGGAGAGTGGAGTTTCTCTATGCTTCCTGATCATCACGTAAACTGGTTCCCTCTGCCACTCTTCCACCATGATGTCCTGTCTCACCTTTGAGCCCTGAGAAATGGATTATGATGTCTATGGATTGAGACCTCTAAAATCTTGAGCCCTTAGATAAACCTTTCCTCCTCTACAGTTGTTCTGGTCAGATCCTTCCATCACAGTGGCAAAAAAGCTGACTAAAACAATCTCAGTTTCCTTATCTCAACTAACTCGTCTTTAAGCTCCAAATGATCTTCCACTTGTAACTTCCTGACAAATTGAACTCTCATTCATGGCAACTCTGGTGAAATGCATTAGGAGTGAGAGATCATTTGGTAGGAAGATGGTGTCAATCCCTAAAATGCTTGTAGAAGAGATCAGGTGCAAAGCTGATGGACTCACTCTTCTTTTTCAGCTAACTTAAGTGGACCGGAAGCAGTGAATGAACCTAAAAATAGAGGCAAAATGATGAGAAGAATTTCCCTGTTGAAATGAGCTAGGGAGTGCTATGCTTTAAAAGGCATATTTTGTTCTAAGTTTCTCTACCATCTAAATGGTAAATTCCTAAGGTTATGTGGAGTTTTAATGTTTTTCCTTGTCCTGTATTTTAAACAAAAGCTAAATGATAGAGGAAAGGTTGGGGAGACCAAGGAAATGTTCCATTTCTTCTTGAATTTCTCTTTCTTACCATTTCCAAGTGAGGTTTGAAGCCTTGGTGGGCCATGAACAGGCTCATTTGATCCAATTGAGGAGGCATATATTTCATGGGCCATAATTTATATGTGCATAAAGGAAATGTAGCTTTACATTTCTATCATCGAACTTAGTTTCTGTCTAGACTGCTCATTCTTATAACAGCTGAAATTTAATTTTAGTCACTTAAGAGTAAATTTGGTCAATTCACAGTTATTTTCCCTTCCCTCTTCCATGGTTTTATAGCAAAGTTTCAAGAAGCTAATGTATGGAGTCTGTTTTTTAGCATAGTCATCTGTGTATGTTGACATCCTCTGAGATGACCTTCATTATTCCACTGGCCTCTGCTCTCAGCAACCTTTGCACCCTCTTGGGGTGTGGGGAGGTAAGGACATATAAAACTCAAAGAGGTGCTCCTGTATCATGTGAACCTGCAGGAAACTTGAAACAGGGGGTTTCTGGTGCATGGCATCTAGACTTTGTCCACAGCCATTCAGCTCTGATTCTGACACTGTTGCTGCTTGAGACTCCTAGGAGACTTGCCGATTCTTTGGGCTCTACTGGATTCCCTAAATACTCAGCTTCTGGGATTCATCTTAGACTTCAATTACCCATAATTAAGGAGTTCAACTTAAGGGCTATTATAGAACCTTCACTGGTCATCTCCTCAGATAACATTTCCCTACATCCCCTATTTCTTTCTTATAATCTTTAAGGGTTCCTATGTATTCTAGTGGACAGAGACAAAGAAGGGGAAGGAAAATTAGGCATGATAGGACTCAATTTTATAGCATAAACTCATTTTGTTATAGCATAAACTTTTTGCTTGTAGTTTTTCTTAGCTTTGTTCTCTGAGACTCTCTCTGTTCTAGAGATCTACCCTTGGACTTCACCCATGAACTTTGGAAGGCTGCTTTGTATGAGATTTGCCAGTGGGTTCTCTTGCCTTCTGATTCCTAGTTGGGTTTGGGCAAAGGGGAGCCCAAACAAGATCTGAAGGAAGAAAGAGTTTGGAGTTGGGTATTTCTTCCATCCCAGCTAGGACATGATAGGCTGTCTAGGTTCCTTGACTGAATGTCTCTGATCCTTCCAAGTGGTCCTCCCTATACAGTTTTCTCTTCCCTTTCCCCTTTCCAGCTTAGGGTGGGAAAGGCATCCTGATGCTACTTGGCATGTATCTCTCTACACATTGCCCACATCTTTATAAATAGGTTTTTAAAATTAAATTCTTACCAATTGTAGTCAGCTGTTTTCTGCATCCTGGTGGGCCCCTAGTGAGACCCAGTCACTGGTTTCAGTGGTATGAGCTCAACTTCAGAGATGAGAGCTGACTTTTCTTTCTTTTTTCCCAGCAAGAAACAATTCTTTCATAAGTTACTAGAAAACTCCTTATGTCATCCTCCCCTATATCCTCTGATTCTCTAATGTGACTTGTACATTCAAGCAGGTGTTGGGAGGATAGAAGCCTTCCTTGCTTTTTCTGGGTTCTCGTGGCTCTAGGTGTTTCTTGGCTGGTGGCAGCATCACATGTGGTGCTTCTGTCTTCACATGACCTCTTCTCTTTGTGTCTTTTCATTATGTGACTGTTATAAAGGACACTTATCCTTGGATTTAGAGCCATTCAGTTAATCCAGGATGATCTACTTATCTTGACTTCTTTAACTTAATTATATTTGTAAAGATTATTTTTTTTCCTAAAGAAAATCACATGCATAGGTGCAGGGATTAGGATGTGGACACATCTTTATAAGGATACTGTTAACCCACTACAAACCAGTAGAGTTTATCACTAAATTGTTATTTTTTTGAAAGGGTGCTCACAATAGCCTTACAAGACTTTTATAAGCTATTTTTTCCCCCAGATCTTTGTTTATGCAATAGCTAAGTGAGAAAAAGAAATTCCTCACTGCAAAATTTATTACAAAACCCTTGATTCTTCTCTTTACTCATGTTCTGGACACAAATAGATGGGGTGTGAAGGTTGGCTCAAAGCTTATTTTTATCCAATTGCAGTACAAAAGTGTGTGACACTTCTGTAACCAAACAAAAGGAGGCAAATGGCAAAAATCACATACTTATGGAATCCTGAAGTGCTTTAGTGTCCAAGGAGTGCTCACTGGTTCTCAGTCTTGGAAAACATGAACCCTGTCTAGTGAGATGTCCCTTTGTTAATCAGCACTTGGTGGTTGTCTGATGCCTTTCTCAACAATACCCTAATTCTGAAAAATTAAATTAAATATAAAGTCGCTTTGGCACTGAACAGTTCATTGGAACCCTCCTAATAAAAATTCTCTTGAATGTGCCACTCAGCGGAATTCTGTGTAATTCTAGACAAGGAAAATTATTTCAGAAATATGTTCCTGTATTCAACTGTGTAATGAATACAATTATTCTTATCACCCGGCACTATGATTGGGAGTGTTACTGCATGTTAAAGACTGTATTTGTTAAAGGGGCACCTCAGATAGCCTGACAGCACATCCAGCCATCGTTAGTTCACTTGGGACCTGCCTTATCTCTTTTCTGCTGCTGAGATTGTGGGAAAGGAAGATAATGAGTTTTTTTTTTTTCTTTTAAACCATGTCACAAAAGGTAAATAGAAACTTTGGTCCCAAAAGAAATTTCTCCATTAACACAACTTTGGGAAATATTTTGTAAAAAGTGCATCTCGTTACCTCTATAAAACCCCAACGTAAGAGAAACAGGAGAGGAATAAATGGAAACTGGTCTGAAAATGGAGTTGGGATGTTCCTGTGGCCCATTCAAATCATTGCTGTCTTCCCAAACTTTTTTGGATTTATTATCCAGGCTGCTTAGGGGAAGATGAGGTCAGTCTGGATTGTTCAAATTATGTACTGAAAAAAAAGTGTAATTTCATTCTGCTGTCCTTAAATTCCAGAGAAAAAAATTTCAGTGCCAGTGAAAGTTGGGACTAATGGAACCCCTGCTGAGCATACTGCAAAAAAAAAAAATGATAAGAAGGACTGTAATTAGCAGCACTGTTTTTCATACTACATGTTAAAAACACATATTTTCTTATGTAGGCTAAAAATACCCCTTGCACCCCTCATGTGCAAGGCTATTTTCCCCTCTATGGAGAGCATACTTTTGATCCATTCTGGGCTAAATTATTAGTGACAGATTGGATTTTTCATGTTCATAGATTCAGATGTCATAGGTTCCTAAAATCCACAAGTCAAGGGCATGAGCAGTTTATCATACCCAGTAATTCCCAAATGCCCTTTGAATATAAACTGACCTCTTTGAATTATGCCTGCTAACCAGGACATTTCAACATATTTTCCTGATACATGTGTATCTGTAGTTATATCTATAATCATAGCTATTTAAAAAAATAAATTCCCTTCTTGAAATCTTCCCATTACTGTCAATCTCAAGACTCAATTGTATCCTTCAAATTTCAAAACACATTAGCTCCAGGAAAGTGCCTCAGAATGGGTGTAATCTGGCCAGATGTGAGAGCTTGGACAGTGTGTGTTGAGTCCTGCCTGCTATTGGTCTATCTGCAAAGGCTCTTCACTTGAAGCCTAGTTCAAATGATTGAGATCATCACACTGTATGGGAATCTCTCAAGCAGAACTGAGTAAAACATGCTCACTAGCTTGAATTGTCAGAATCACATTCCAACTTAGAATATCACACAACAATTCTGATGATCATTTGCACCATTTATACTACAGAATGTTGTGGAATAACCAGATAAAAGGGGCAGATTCAACAAATGGGTTTCTTGCTTTAACTTATAAGCATTTAATGTAGGACACAGAACTCCATAACTTTCTCTAAACCCTCCTTCCCTGCATCTCCCTGATAAATGATAGGCATAATATTCTCCGCTCTGGCCTGCCAAGTCACAAAGCATCTGCTCATTGCTTAATGATTTTTCATCTTCAAAATATGGCTTTCTGGATTATTTTCCTCTACTACAACTACTTCCTAATTTTCATGTTACCAATTTCTTCCCTTTGTACCATGATTTCAGTTAGAAACCAGATTTAATTTCTAAAATAGAAATAAATAAAAGGGACACCCCCCCAAAAAAAGTGACCCAATCTTAATGCCTCTTGTCATCTCTGGACTATCTGCAGGAACAAGTTCACCATCCTTGATATGATACAAATTTTTGCACCAACTAGCCTCACTATGCTACCCTAGCCTCTTTCCCCTCTCTAATTCCCTTTCTCTAGTTAGAATTTGGCCATCTCTGAGCTCTGAGCAAGTGAAATCTATAAGTATGTGAGCATAGCTCCATTTATTCCCAACTGCTAGTAATTAAACAGTTACTTTATTAACCCTGACAAAAGACATGAACAGCATCCTGTACACAAAATTTATAATTTCTTGTCTTTGTGCCAGATATGAGTTGTTAAGTCATGTATTAATTATTGAAATGTGCTCTCTCTGCCTTTGATTGGCATCTCATGCAGACTTATATGGTTCAAATGTTTTCATTTCTCATGATAAATTTAACTTGCTTCTTAACTGATTCCTTGCACTTTGGGGGCACCATTCAATAAGGATTTCAGAGTATGTTCCATGCAACACTAGTTCAGCTAGAGGTTAAAGACTGTTCATTGAGGGTGAAGACTGTTTACTGCTGTTTCTTTACAATAACAGCCTTCTGATTTGTGTTTTCTCTAGGACTTCTCAAAGCCTTTAATAATGTATTATGGTTGTTAAAGGTAAAGTAAGGGGCATTAGATTATATGAACTTTTCAAACTCAGTGTTCTTGCAAGTTTTATTTTATTTTTTTTTCCAGAGCAACTTTCATACTGGTTTTCTACAGAGCTTGTTTTGAAATATGTCACTTCAAAGTTTTCTGTTGTCATTCCTGTAGGCCTCTAGAATATTCTTCCATGAATTGCAACTGTAGAATACAACCTTACATCGAACAGCATTCCTACAACATTTGCTTTTCTGTTTATTGCATCAGTTTTTGAAGTGGGACATCTGGCCCTTTGCTGTATCATATCAGTTTGTTAGGGTCACCATAACAAAGTACTACAGTTTGTATGGCTTAGATAGAAATTAATTTTTGCTTAGTTCTAGACGCTATAAATTCAATGTTAAGTAGTTAATAAGGCTGGTGTCCACTGAGGCCTCTCTTCATGAACTGTAGATGGTCATTTTCTCCCTATGGCTTAACATGACCTTTCTTCTCCATGTGTTGTGTCCAAATATCCTCTTCCTGTACAGATGCCTAGCATTTTGGATTAGGGCCAATTCTTATGATTCCATTTTAGCTTAGTTACATCTTTAAAAATGTTATCTCTAAATGCAGTCACATTTTGATGTACTGGAGATTAGGATTTCAACATAGGAATTTTTGTAGAGAGCTCATAACACTGTCAGGTCTCAAAAATCTATGTTCATAGAAGTATAACTCTAATTGATAACTTCATTGTCTGGCCCAGAAATACAGAGCACTTGGCTGGTCCCTGGGGATAAAGAAAACATTGTGATGATACAAGATAGATCCACCTTTTAGTAATAAGAAGGATGTGGAGTGAAGGAAACACATGGTAATGGAATTTATACAAATGCAGAGTCTCAATCAGAAGTTAGAACAATCATGATATATTTGATATATGGGCAGAGAGAATGTCATATACTTCACACAGACACTCTCATTTGCTTATCTATTTATTTATTTATTTATTTTTGTTCAAATTTCTTAAAGTTCATTGAACTTAAATTATATTTAAAAATAGAGCAATTTCAAACTGAAAGCCAAAAACAAAAAGAACAAGTTGGTAGTTTTTTTTTTTTTTTTTTTTCCCTGAGAGGCAGATCTAATTAGCTCTAGAACGGACTTTCTCTTTCTTAGCTTTTGTCAAACAAACAAACAAAAAAATATTTTTTTTTCCTATTTCTAAGGCATTAAAAAGCACTCAGAATGCTAAATAGGTTGTTCAGGTACAAAGTTTCAATTGTCTAACAGGGATTAAGAAACATCAAAGACTGCTATAATTTCCTTTCTTTTAATATCAAATTGTACATATTTTTACTTTTTCTATAAATTTGAGAATGTCACACTCATAACCCAAATTTCAAAAATATGATCATATTAGTAAGAATGTCCAATGTATCTGAGCTGGCATCCCAGTGACTGAAAGGGACCAACCATAAGAAGAGCTGATCTGCTCAAATGCTGCCAAAACCAGTCAAAAAGCATCTATTCTAGGAGACAGATCGGCTAGCCTAATTCCTACATCACCAACCTACCTGCAAAGCAGATCAAATCCTTGTGGTTCATAAGTAACATGCAAAATAGTTAAAAAAAAAGTCACTTCATAATTCCAAAAACTCTAAATTTACTCATTCCCACTCTTGGTTGCCCTCATTTTTATATTGATAAATCTATCAAACTAAAAACTTTCATTTTACCACTTCAGAAAGATAGTCTAGACAATGGTTATCATTTTCATTCTATGCATAATTGTTTTTGTGTTGAAGTTTTCTTTACACCGGTAATAAAAAACGTTGAATGAATTTTTCTAAAAGTTCCAGTCTTACACTCTGATTTGAAATATTGAGTACATACTCCAGATGATTTCCCTAAGGCTTGTTTTTCAAGATAGCTAATTCATTTCACTAGTAACCACAGGTTCTATGGGGACACCCATTTCTGAAAGATTTTTTTTTAAATAAGAGATTACAATGTCTGTAACATCTATTATAGGTGTTTAAAGATTCAGCGGATCTAACTGCATCCCCAATTAATTACATAACATAAATCAGCTATTAAAGATTCAGTAGGATTGTGTAGGTACATCCTAATTAGTTACTCTAAACATCCTATCAACCTTCATGAGTAGATCAATATTCCAAAGTAAACTGGCAACATATTCTAAGGGAGAGAATATATATATATATTTTTTTTAAATCCCCACCCTGTTTCCTGGTTCTGAGGGTAATAACAGCCCTACTGAGAAATGTCCTAAACAATACTAGACTCCTGTTTTATGTGTAGAAAGGCCTCAAGGCCCTAAATTTCTTTTCTGGGCTTCATAACACTATGATGTCTTTTGCCCAGGAGAATAGCATGGTCAGTACTCTTCTAGAAAACCCAGGGCACAACTTGAGTTACAGTCTGTTTACATTATACCAAATCCTAGAAGAGAACAATGATTGGCCAGAAATGACCATGTTCAGATTAGATAACTGGTAAAAAAATTTTAATCAGATATGACTTGTGTCTAGCACCATCCCAAGCATAGAGTAATACAGATACTCTTAATTAATAGTCCAATACTCCTAAGAGGTGGTACCTTTATAATCACCATATATACCATAAAGATAGCAAACTTCTCTTGAGGTTCAGAGGAATGTAATAATATTTGTGGAGTGTCACAAATTATTAAGTGGCACACCTGGGATTTGGTCTCAAGCAGGTTTACTTTAGAGCATTTATCAGTCTGTCTAGAATCTGACTAGCTTTTATGAAAGTCATATATCTAGGACTCAGCATTGTTATTTTAAAAATAGAATTAGTGATACACATATTCCCTGTATAACTGGGTTATTAAAAGCCCCTCAAATAAAAAAAAAATGAATGAAACTAAGGACAGACAAAAAAGACTATTATGAAGTTTCCCAAATACTCTTAAGACTTTGGAATCCCAAAACCCATGATCATTTAGTTCATTTATTTATTCATTTATTTACTTATTTAACTATCTAATATAAACTAAGAAACTACTCTGTGCAATAATACCACCAATAGCAATAGCTACATTTGGTAGATACAATAAGAAT
Source organism: Marmota marmota marmota (assembly GCF_001458135.2). Classification (NCBI taxonomy): domain Eukaryota; kingdom Metazoa; phylum Chordata; class Mammalia; order Rodentia; family Sciuridae; genus Marmota; species Marmota marmota. The sequence goes on along the minus strand of NW_025999999.1, from coordinate 256,868 downwards.
CCAGCAATTTCCCTGGTACTTTTTTACATGTTACCATGAAATTCTGAAAATTTATTCTGAGAATAATGGTGAGAATGAAATAATTTATTCCCAGAGCTGAGTAACAAGGCCCTTTAGAGATAGAATTACAGACAACTCTCTTAGTCTTAGAATACCACTTGAGAAGCATATGAAGAATGGAAGCAAAACCATTTGAGCACAGCATGGGGTAGATGGGGCTGCCATACGAACAAAATGACAAAGTGAGGAGGGAAAACAAAATTGCTCCAATTAATATTTTGGGATATCAGCAGAGGAAAGTACAAAGAGGTACAAGATCATGGAGAGGAGACCCAGCAATAGTGCAGAAGGCTGTAAGGAAACATGAAATGGTTACAATAGTAGAAATGACTGAGGGCAGAAATATTGACCTCAAAGTTGGATTGTTTCCTGTGGTGAGTACAGTGTGATCCCTCCATTGTTCTGAATCTTCAGAAAAGTCTCCACACACAGCTTTGAGATAGTATATTTATGGAATTTACTACCACTCAAAAGAATCATGATTGTGCCCAGTAAGCTAATTTGGGGATGGAAAGGGAAAGTTCTCTTAAAAGCATGATGTAAAAAGAAAGCACAATATAAACCAAAGGAGCCAGCAATAACTATGAGAACTGAAATCTTGGGAGTTACACTGCCTTCTGTTTGGATGATGGAAGAAGGGCTTGACTTTAAGAGATATATGGATTATTTTCTGGAGACAGGTGATCTTTCAAGGAGTTCATATTTAAAGAATAATTTTTAAAAACTCAGCAAAAATTTTAAGCACTATGGCTGTTCCTGAAAGATTAAATGATCCTTTTGTATTTGGAATCTGTAGACTTGGTCTTTGAATATCAAACCAGAAAAGATCTTAAGTGGTGGGACCAAAGCACAGAATGTTCTCCCCTGATCATGGGACACATTCTCAGTCATGTGAGCCCTTTAAAGGGTGCCTAGATATTGGGGATAAACACAACACAGATTCTTGATGGAGCCTGCAGGAAGGATGATACATAGAACAGGACATTTATAAACCTGAAGAGTGCTAAAGAAGGCTTCCAGCATTGTTATTCCAGCAGCTCTCTTAGAGTACTCTGGAGAAACAGAGAGCTACCTACGTCTTAAATAAGAGACTCAAAATCAATGGAAGGGACAGGTCCACAGAGAAATTATCTTAAAGTGCAGGGGGAGGGGAGCATTGGGGGCATTACGTAGAAAGCACCATGCTCAGACAAAGTTTCAGTACATTATAAGAAAATATATAATAAAAAATAAATGCATAGTCAAAGGGTTCAATCATACTGAAAACCCCTTTCAAAAAACAGATCCTGCAAAGGAAATAATTTGCTGGCTTTGATGGATGTGGCAGAAATGATACAGATAGCAATGTATTCTCCGGGCCAGTGTTTCCAAAATCAAAAACAGAAAACAGTAAATATGTACCTCATTAACTGACATACCCATCACCTAGTTCTCTTCCTTAAAATTCACACAAACTGCACAAACATTCCCAGAATTTAATTTTTTAAATTCCGCAATCATTTTCCAAAGAACTTTAATATCTATTATCTCAGCTTGTTTCTACTGTAGTCATATTAAACAAATACAGATAAGTTTATTAAATATTTTCATTGATAGATAAGACTACTCAAAGTCAAAAGAAACTAAATGACCTTCCTAAAAGATATTCCCCTCTATGCTCTTCTTTAAAATCTTTTAGGACATGTTAGGTTTCAAATAACATAATCCTAACTCATTTTGCCTTAAATAAAAGAGGGAAAAATTGGTTAAAGACCATGGTAGATTTTCTTGACTAAAGGATAGCTAGATTCAGATTTGGAAAGGATATAATCATCAATTATCTTTCTTTTGATGATCTAGTCAGCCTTATGTCATTGTGACAAAATGTCTGAGAGAAATCAAGTTATAGGAGGAAAGGTTCATTTTGGCTCATGGTTTTAGTTCATGATCAGCTAGCCCCATAGCTTTTGGGCCTGTGGTGAGGCAGGCACCACGGTGAGGAGAGCATATGGTGAAAAAAAGCTGCTTAGGTCCTGGGGGCTTGGAAACAAAGAGTTTTTATAACAGAGTCCCTCCTCCCAAACCTTAAGCTATACATTCATAAATGGGCTACTCCAGTCATGAGGTCAGAGCCCTTATGACCCAATCACCACACAAAGGCCTCACCTCTGAACATTGCTGCAATGGGGACCAACCCTTCAATACCTGTGCATTTGGGGGACATTTAAGATCCAAACCATAATATTTTCTGATTTCTTTGTGTTGTTCTTATTTATAAGGTAGTTTTTCTCTTCATGATGACCAGGGACCACCAGAAACTCCAGAATTCTGTTTTCATCTGCACAACCTCAATACCATGTGCTTCTCTACACCAAAATATAATTTATCTTAGAGAAAAATTTATAACTGATGGGTGCTTTTCTTTTCCCATAGACTCTCCTGGTGGAGTAAGAGTCTTGGGTTGCGTTATAATGTATTTGAATTTCTTCGTGTCTTCATGAATCAATTTTACAAGCATGGCAAAAGCATCAGTAGATAATCCTGGCATGTTTACCTAGGGCTTCCAGAAGCTTCTCTGCAATCCTTTTCAACACAGGACTATAAGAAGCCATTTCTACTCAGAAGGATCTGATGCGTAAGTTGGAAACTTAAGCCTCCGGCAAGCAGGAATGCATAGCCTACTGTCATTGTCCTTGGCTTGTTTTTTGTTGAAAATTCATCAATCACTTGAAAAACTTTTCCAGAAAGCTTTCTGGCTGTCATAGATAAGTATTTTTCACAGCAAAATCTTAATGAACTATATAACAATGGGGATAAACCACTGAACTCTTGCCATACTCTTCTTTGCCCTGTCCTTGGCCCTCTTGTTCCCTCAGTGGACTAGGAGTTTAACCTTGAAATCCAGGAAACTTTCTTCAGAACCATCCAGCTCAGCTCTTACTAAGAACAGGCTACCATGAATATTATCTATAATGATGTCATTTTCAAATTACAGTCCGAGTATTTACTGCTGCAATATATCCAGCATAAATCGATTCAAGAGTACAGCATTAACTGATTCCAATCTGGGAATTTTAAAGGAAACACAGAGTGGCAATGTCATATTAACTAATAACTACAAAAATTACAGACATATTAGGAGTGCTGGGAAAAAAAGGAAAGTCACACATCTTCTCTTTCCCTCCCCTTCCACTCTTCCTATCTCATTCAATGACAGATGACATTGAGTCGGCAGAGACTGACAGCTCTGATCTCCATTCTTGTTTTGTTCAAAAATCAGCAAGTTGGTGCCTGTGGTGGACTCTCAGCATAAGTGGCAACAAAATAGAAACCAGCAAGCACTCTGACAGGCATGGTAAATTATTGCTGAATCAACAGGATGACAACCAGTAGTTGAAGGAATGCTTGCCACTGTTTGATGAGATAGCTTTCTATAACTAAGAGAACCATAGCACAAGAAGTCTCTGAAAAGAAACCATGGTTTCCATTAGTGTTTTAGCTGTTTAGACCAATCACATTAGGAAGATTTTCACAAGAGGAAAATAATGAAATTGAGCTAGCAGGGATTTGGTGAGAATATTCTCTGTATCCTCAGAGTCTTGACCAGTTTTATATGAGGACAAACTGCTTGCAAGTGTCCTGAGATCTGGAAAGGTAGGGAGATGAGCATAGAATTCATAGTAGTGAATACAATAGTAAGTGTGTGACAGTGTGGGTATAAGCTCAAGTTCATAGAAGCACAGAAACAGGAAGCAATGCAATGGGCAATTGCCCAGGGAAGTAGGGCTATTTGCAGCTGATTCTTGAGAACTGAAAAGGATTTTCACATGCCTGGAAGTTATTCCAGGCAGAGGGGATAGCATCCTCAGTGTAGAGGAAACTCAGTCTGGGTTAGATATCCAAGATAGGAACAGACTGTATTTCTGTAGCAAAGGAAGCCACAGAGGAGCTCTCAGCAGGCCAGTGATCTGATCAGAACAATGGCCCATGAATATAGGACATCTGTAAGGCCTCTGAAAATACAGCCTTCTTTTTATCAGTGACCTCACTCCTTCTCCAAATCCACACATGTGTTGAGCTGTCATTTATTTACTCACAACTATGCCTGCATTGTGCTTTGTCCATACAATTAGCACAGGCTCTTTGCAAGAGCAACATGGGTATGTCTGACCATTGGAGCTCATTGGAGATAGGTATGGCACCATTCTGGGTACAGGGTAGAAACAATTGTGTTTGAATACATTACTTCATATTATTTTTTTTTCCAGGCAATCAGACCATCATGCAAATTCATTCTTTTCCTTTAGCAAGACTTCCTTGAAATATCAGGCCTAAAGTTCCTGGTATTTGTTACATCTCCTTTTGATGAGAAAGTCAACTGCACTGATTAAACCAGGATCTCTAAGAGGGAGCTAGATAAAGAATGCTTCTTGGGATAGATAGAACTCATGAGTCACAACTGGAAACATACTTTAAGGATCTGGTGTTCACCTTCCAGACAACTATTCTCCTTTCTGGTACAAGAAACTTGGTTTTCCTTGAGGAATCTTCCTTCTTTTGATCTCAGATTATATGGTTCCCCTGCCTGATATACCAGTTTGAGCAGCTAACAGGTGACTCAGGCCTAGCCAATATGTGTACTATATATTGATCCTCACAGTTGGTTCAGGAATGGGATTGTTAAGTAGGTCAGCCTAATAAAGACCAATCCTATAACCTTTGTTTGATCTGGGAACTTATATTAGGACTGTGATCAGCAAGTCTCTGGAGTGGCCTGATTAAAAGTATGGCTAAAGAACAAAAGTAGAAATAAGAGACGCAGAAGGGGAAGAGGAGCAGGAGGGGAAGGCTCAGATGACTCCTTTCTAGTATCAGCATTTATATAAGGAACCAGGAGGTTTTCTAGGTTATGTTATAAAGAGGCTTGTAGTCAAGGTTTAGTCCCAAGTAAGCTATGTTGATACCTAAATGCATTGCACACTAAAACCTCCTTCCAAGGTGAGCCCAGAGAACATGGGGTTGGATGTAACTAAAGGAAATATTACATATAGGAATTGAATCCTGAAGTGGCAGTACTGGCAACATTGGGCAAAACTGACTGGGAAATTAGAGTGCTATAGTATCTTGAATCATTCCATACCCTACCATTTTTTAGACCACTACTGCTTCTCCCTGAATAATTAAAACATTTCTCAGTTTCCATTCATATCCTCCTATAGTCCATTCTCCACAAAACATCCAGATCCATCTTTGAAAATAGAAATTGTTAAGCCACTTTCATGCTTAAAATCCTCAGACTGCTCATTCAAGTGAGAATAAAATTACAGTTTTTTACCGTGATCAATTTTGCCCTATAAGATATGTCCCTAACTACCTTTTCTATTTCAACTCTTACCTCTCTAAAATCAAGCCACAATAGACTTTATTTTGTTTCTCAAACACATCTCTATACTTATCTCAGTATTCTTGCTGTCCCCTCTACCTGAATATACTACCTTTGTGCAGTTGAATTTATAACTCTCTGTTACATCTAAAATTCTTTTTCTCCAAGGAGGCCTTCTCTGCCACCATCTTTCCCCTCCCTCAATCAGTTTCTAATATAGGTAACCCTGATGATTTCTTTTGTAACATTCAAATGTGTAATTATATTGCCTCTTTATTATCAAAAGTAAGCTATGCAAGGGTATAGATATTGTCTATCTTGTCCAAAGCAATTCTTTTTGATTCTATAATGAGCTTCATATTCAGTATTCAAGTAGTATTTGTTGAATAAACAGAGGAATGAATGGACAGATAGGTGGATAAGTGATGATTTTTGTATGACAGTGCAGTTTCTGGTCTCTATCAAAGGCAGCCATCCTCAACCTGAAGCACTGAACATATGAAACTTTATAACCAAAGAATCATAGGGTTTTAGTGCCATAGAACAGGTGGTGAGAAGTAACTTGTTAAGCATAGATTACCATCAATTATAAAAGCAGATAATTCACATAAGAGTCAATCAATTATAGGATCAAGGGCAAAAGTATCTGTTTTTTTTGGGGGGGAGGGGAGGTGGGGGGTACTCAGGGACAGTTGAACTCAGGGGATTGAACTCAGGGGCACTTTACCACTGAGCCTCATCCATAGACCTACTTTGTATTTTTTTTTTTTTTTTTTTAGAGACAGGGGTCCTTTACGAGTTGCTTAGTGCCTTGCCTTTGCTGAGG
>NW_025999999.1:213720-249217 GCF_001458135.2 Marmota marmota marmota | reverse complement strand
TTAAAAAAAAAAAAAAAAAAAAAAAAAAACACCAGAACTTTTTTCCATTTTGTGTTCCCACTAACAGAGTTTGAGAATTTTAGTTGTTAAATGTTTTTGCCAATATCCCATTATTTTAATAGGTGTGTGGGGTTGTCTCATTAGTTTTAATTTGCATTTTTCTGTTGACTAATGATGTTAGGTCATTTTTTATATTTATTGGCATTTGCCTATACATATATAGATGAAGTGGATGGTCAAATCTTCTTCTCCTTCTCCTCCTTCTCTTTTCCTGGTGCTAAGGACTGAACACAAGACCTTATGCATGCTAGACAAACACTCTACAACTGAGCCCATTCCCAGCACAAATCTTTTGCTTATTAAGAAAATGTGTTAAACTAAGTCTATAGTTTAATGGTAGAAGACAATGTTAGCATGCAAAAGGCCCTGATTTCAGTTTCTAGTCCCAAACTAAACAAAACAAAACATGTTGTTTTTCATTTTATCTTTTCATCAAATATATCTTTTGAAAATATTTTCTCCCAGTCTGTGACTTGCCTATTCACTTCCTTATTGCTGACTTTTGATAACTAGATAATTTAAATGTTGATTAAAATTATGTTTTAAAATTTACAATTCTTGCTTTCTGGAAATGTCTAAGGAATGTTTTTCTACACCAAAGTCACAAGAACAGTCTATAATTTTCTTCTAGAAGTTTTACTTATTAGATTTTAAAAATATACTATTGAGAGAAGCAAGATGGCAGGCAAGAAGAAGGCTGTACTTCTTGTGGCTACAATACCTGGGATTCAAGCAGCAGGAATACTACTGCTCTTTGAGGTGGGTGAAAGAGGGATTTCACTAAAATTCAATATTGGATAGTCAGAATGCCTTAGAGACTCAGAAATTTGGGTACATTAAACAACGAAAAAACTACATTGGAGCCAAGCTGAAAGTGGCAGGAGCATAACAGCACTGCCACAGCACAGAGAGAGGGAAAACACAGAGAAACACAATGGAAAGATTTAATGAGGAATATCCTGAGATCAGAGGGGCAGCTGCCTTTATTAATCATAAATTTGGCCTTTTAATGTTATCCCACATTTCTTGAAAATTCTGGTCATATCCTCTATACATCTTTTCCTCTATGGTCAACTTAATTTGACCATTGCTCTGCACTGCGTGATGGTGAATGAAGGGTGCCCATGTTTCCCAAATGTCCATGAAGTGCTGATGCAGGAGGCATTATGAGGTGGCCATGTTGCAGCTGCTACTGTGGGAACTAGGAGATCTGAGGAAAATTGGTTACTTTGTCCTGACAAGTGCTTGCCAGAAGACCAAAGGTGTTTCTATGTTGGGGCAGGCCCAAAGTGTCTATATTTAGGCTCCTTTGCTAAGAATTCTCTTAATTAACTCTATCCTTACCATCTTTTAGCACTCATTTGTTTATATAATGTCCACCCCCACCACTAATACTGTTGCAATTGTTATTGCTATGGATGCCATATTTGACAAATGTTGTTAGACTTAATACCAGATATAATACATGATTATTCATTGTTTTTACTGATGGCAATTGCTGACCCTACCACTTCTGTTTTTTTTATGCCAATTAGCATTGTAAATGTCATAGTAAGAACCAAGTATTCAGTTTAATTCTAGCTATTTTATTGGTTGTTGCTATTATTTGTCTTCCCCTAATCTGTGAGGTACTAGAAACCTACAGGAACACTAAAAGTTCACAGGGTAGAAACTCTGCTGCTTTAAAATCAGACTGATAGATGGGTAGACCCACAAGCAACATGAAAGAACAAAAGAGCAAACCTTTCCAAACAACCCAAAATGCCTCAACAACAGACATCATTGATATCACAGTGGAGGAAATGTCACAAAGAGATTTATAAAGTTCATAGTTCCACTGTTCTACAAGGTAAAAATGATGTAACTAGTGGAATCAGAGAGAAAATACAAAAAGTCAAAGGTCACTTTAATAAGGAGATAGAGATTCTGAAAAAGAGACAATTGGAAATCCTGAAAATGAAGGAATCAATAAACCCAACTAAAAATTCAATGGGAAGCACCACCAATAGACTAGACCACTTGGAAGACAGGTTTTCAGGCATCAAAGACAAAGTATATAATTTTAAAAATTAAGTTGCCCATAGAGAAAATACGTATAGAGAACATGACCAGAATTTTCAAGAAATGTGGGATAACATCAAAAGGCCAAATTTATGATTCATAAAGGAATGTACAATATTTTCAATGAAATAATATCATAAAATTTTCTAAACCATAAAAATGAAATGGAAATTCAAATTCAAACAAAACAAGAGGCATACAAGACTCTAAATACTCCAAATCACAACAGATCCCCTCCAAGACACATTAAACTGCCTAACATATAGAATAAGGATAGGATTTAAAAAGCTGCAAGAGAAAAAGTACTGGTCACATTTAGAGGTGAGCTAATCCTATTACTAACTGATTTCTCAACTCAGACTGTAAAAGCTAGGAGGACTTGGAATAATACATACCAAACTGAAAGAAAATGGATGCCAACCAAGAGTATTATACCCTACAAAATCAAGCTTCAGAATTGAAGATAAAATAAAACTTCCCATTATAAACTAAAACTAAAATAATTCACAACTAGAAAGACTACACTACAAAACATAATGAAATATTTCACAAAGAAGAAAGGAAAATGAAAATAAAAACCAACAAAAGGAGCAACTATACCAGAAAAAGAGTCAAACAAAGGAGAATCTAATTTAATTTATTTATTTATTTAGCCAAGTAGCTGACACTTTTATTTTTATTTGAAAATAACACTTAATGCTACTTCTATATATATATATATATATATATATATATATATATATATACAAGAAAATATGTATACACACTTAGATGCATATATGTGCATGCAAAGTAAGTCATATGAATACATATTTATGTATATATATGTTATACACACATATGTATTATCCATGTATTATGTACACACAAAAGAAAGATGAAGAGCACACAAAGTTTTCAAATGTGTAATGAATACATCCATTCATGGTAAGAGTAGTAGCAAGAAGCCTCTAAAGATCATAATATAGATGCTTAAGGAATGTGAGATGTTGCAGTCTGATAAAACAGGATGCATAAATCAAAAAGTTATTTTGATGGAATAATTGACTTTGTTGTATCTTGTACCATTTGGTCAACACATTATTTTCCTTATTTTGGAGAACTATATGTTTGCTTGACTTTATTTGGTCTTGGGATAGCATACTATTTGCATTAGGCAATGATATTGTGTTGTAAAATAAATGCTATTTAGCATAAGTTTTCTCTGCCTCTTTTACTTACTCTGTACTCACCCCCTCCATACCCCACTTTCTGTCAACTATACTTCTATTTTTCTATTTGCCTGTGAATCACTAACATTTTAATTCATATTTCCACCTCAATTGAGTCTTCCATTCTTTGTCCAACAGGGTTCTCATTATTAAGCTCTCATAAACAATTATTATGTTGTTAAGAAAGTATAAGTACTCACTCATTTATTCATTTACTGATTAAAATAAATGTTCTAGGTGCTGAAATTATTGTGAGGAGCAGATAGGCAAAATCTCCTCAGGGTGGGATGCAGACAATCAGTGAAAAGATAATTAAATAATTTAATTGTATAAATAAGTATTGTATTTATAAAAGCAGGCTTGCATCTCATTTTCTATGAGTGCAGATACATTACTCCTGTACCAGAATACAATGCTCCTAATGTTAAGGTCAAATGAGATTTCTTTCCTTGCTCTTTATTAATTGCCTAAAATCATGTTATATTTTAGTTTGTTTCACTTTTGTACTTAAGTTTGCACTATTTTTAAAACGCAATTAACAACTTGAAGAAAAAATGAATTATAATAAAATCTCTATTCCTTTCTTGTTATTGTTTTTCTCACCTAGCATTTTGTTACATTTGCCTGTTTGCAGGTATCTCCCTTGCATTGCCCTCTGTGCTTCTCTTGCAAACATTCCACAATGGTGGCACATGGCTCAGCCAGAGAGATTCTTTTCTGCTCTCTAGTGTAGAATAGATGATTTCCAGTATCCTCCTTCCCCCACCTTTTTTTTTTTTTTGGATGGAAGACCTATGAAAATAATTTCATATGTATGCATAGTCCTTCCTTAATCCCTCCTTTAATTTTCTCCCTTTCCTTCCTTCTGTCCTTTCCTTTTCTTTCTTTTTATTCTCTCCCTTCTTTTTTCATGCTACCATTTTAATATTTTGAATGTACAACTGTTTGCTGTTTGTATATACACTTAACTTTTATAATACCCAAGGTTACTCTTGAGAAATATCTCTTTTTCATTCTCACACTTCACAGGTGAATTTATTTCCATCCTTCTGTAAGGTATGCTTCTTATCTATCATGGGACTGTTTCAGGAATGGGCCCTTGGTGGGTCCTCTCAATCTGAAACACAAATCCTTTAGCTGTAGAAAAACTTCTTCTATTACTTATTTGGTAATTTCCCTAATGTATTGTCTCTGTTCTGTTCATCTAGGACTTCTATTAGACATTGAATCTTCAGTATTATTTCTTTATCTTTTTTGTCATTGTTGAGAGCCACAGCCAAAGGGGCCCCAGCAAACTTCCAGCTGCCAGCAAACTTCCAGCTGCCGGCTGATGATTGGCTCACAGCGGCCCCAGCAACATCTAGCTGATTGGCTCCTCGGCCCCAGCAACATCTAGCTGATTGGCTCCTCTGCGGTGATGCTCATTGGACTGTTTCCCTGCCCTTTCAGACCACGGAGCTGCTCATTGGGGGACTTTTTTTGGCTCCGCCCACATGACCCAGCCAATCGGCCTCAAGAGCAGGAGGATTGTGGGAGGTGGAGAGAGGCTTGTGTGGGAGAGAGAGGCTTGTGGAAAGCCGGTGGTGGCAGTTGAGGTTCTGAGGATTTTTCCTGAGAGGCTGTTTTGTTTGGCGTGTGTGGTTCTAAAAATAAAGTTAGTTTCTTTTGACAAGTGGCTCCTGATTGTGCCCAGCCAGACTGCGGCATTTGGTGGCCCGTACGGGGAGCGACTGAGGGTAAGTGAACTGCTCGCCCCTGAGGGCAGGGCGAGAGGATGGGTAGCCATTTTAAGATTCTTCTTTTGTTATTTTGTTTCACTTTTGTTTTAAGTTGCCTGTCCCTGGAGATGTGTAAGATGGAAGAAAAACCGCTCACATCTGAGGAACAGATAGGGAGAAAGGACGGATGGACATTTTAGGAGACTATTATAATGATTTTGTGTTGTTCCAATTTTGTTTCACTCAGTTTCAGTTTTGTTAGGCATTATCTTGTTGGGTTGTATTATAGTAGAAATACGGGATCAGAAATTAGTAAAAAACAAACTGAAAGAGTGTTAAGTAAATTGTTAGAGGAAGGAGGCATCTCAGTAAAATCAAGAACAATCAGGGCATACGTTGATACAATACAAAAATGTAGCCCATGGCTTTTTAAGGAGGAGTTGTTAAATATATCACAATGGAACCATCATGGTGAAGATTTAAAAAGAATAGAAAAGAAAAGCCCAGGGACTCTGCCAGTTGGCACATTGCCATTGTGGACGTTCATATCTTGTTTGCTTAGTCCAAAGCCTTCAGTTCAGACAATGGTAGAGGAAGAAGAAGACATAATGATTCAAGTAAAAGAGAAGGTCTCTCAAGTTAGTCAGACAGAGGAAAAGATTCAAGTAAAAGAGAAGGCCTCTCAAGCTAGTCAGACAGAGAAAGAAAGTGTAAAACAGAAAAAGCCATCAGGGGGAAAGTTACAACAGGAGACTGCTACTAACACCTTTCTATCACCAGAGGACGTAAGTGTCCAACTAACAAGGCCACCTCCATATGCTGGGAGGTCCCCAACCCCCGCAGTTGATAGTTGGGATCCTGAGACAAGATCTCAAATATTAACATGCCCTGTATTTGAGGCAGGAGGGCAGCGATTTTACCAAGTTTTAAATTTCAAAACAGTGAAGCAGCTAAAAGAGGCTGTAACAACCTATGGTCCTCAAGCACCCTTCACTGTAAGCATGGTCGAATCCATTAACAACTTGAACATGACGCCAGCAGATTGGGCTAATATGTGTAAAGCTGTGCTAAATGGAGGACAATACCTGTTATGGAAGGTTGCCAATGAGGAATTTTGCAAGGAGACGGCTAGGCGAAATGCAGCAGCTGGTTATCCTCAGAGAAATCTAGATATGTTGTTAGGAAAGGGACCTTATGAGGATCAGCAGCAACAAATTGCATATGATCCTGGTGTATATGCACAAATTGCTGTAGATGCAATTAAGGCATGGAAGACTTTACAAGGACATGGAGGTTTACAAGGTCAATTATCTAAGGTAATACAAGGAGCTAATGAACCTTATGCTGAATTTGTAGATAGGCTTATTCAAACAGCTACCAGAGTTTTTGGGAATACAGAACAAGCAATGCCATTACTAAAACACCTGGCTTATGAGCAAGCGAATCGTTGGTGCAGAGATATCATTAGACCATGGAAACATGAAGATTTAAACACATATATTAAATTATGTAGAGACATTAATGAACAAGAGCAAGTCGTGGCAGCTGCAGTAAAACAGGCTTTAGATGCCAGAGACATTAATGAACAAGGGCAAATTGTGGCAGCTGCAGTAAAACAGGCTTTAGATGCCAGGCCAAGAACATGCTACAATTGTGAACAAACAGGACATTTTAAAAGGAATTGCCCCATTGGAGGAGGGTTTAACAAAACTAGGTATCAAAGGAGTAGAATACCAGGTATTTGCCCACGATGCCGTAGAGGGAGACATTGGGCTAATGAATGCCGTTCTCAAACCACCATAGAGGGTACTCCATTATCAAAAAACGAACAAGGACCAGGTGTTTATCCACGATATCGTGGAGAAAGGCATCGGGCTCCATTGCCAAAAAATGGACAGGGGGGCCCAATGCTCCGGGGCCCAAAACCACAAATATACGGAGCACTGGAGGAACCCAGCAACCCCATCAGGGTAGTGCCCAGGACACATTGTCCATCAGATCCCTCATCAGACAAACCAGAGGGAGCGCAGGGTTGGACATCTGCGCCTCCGCCAGAGCAGTACTAACTCCAGAGATGGGAGTTCAAATCATTCCCACAGGGGTGAAAGGACCTCTTCCCAAAGGAACAGTAGGCTTATTATTGGGACGCAGCTCTTCTACTCTAAAAGGACTTATGATAAGTCCTGGGGTAATTGATCCCGATTATGAAGGTGAAATAAAAATTATAGCCAGTTCTCCAAAGGGTATATCAGTAATTTCACCAGGAGATAGAATAGCACAGTTACTAATAATACCCAGCCTACATGATAAATTTTCCAGTCGTACTGTAGAAAGAGGTTCCAAGGGATTAGGCTCCACAGGTGTAGATTGGGCTATGCTTTCTTTAAATTTAGATTCTCGCCCCATGCTAAAACTAAATATTCAAGGACATGAATTTAATGGGCTACTGGATACAGGTGCAGACCTTAGCATCATCTCTCGTCAAGAATGGCCAAAACATTGGCCATTACAACAAGCCACTCAAACGCTTCGAGGCCTAGGAGTGGCGACTAATCCCCATAGAAGTGCAATGGTATTAGATTGGAAGGATCCTGAAGGATGTGAAGGAACTATACAGCCATATGTATTGGATCATCTTCCCGTAAATTTATGGGGACGAGATGTCCTAGATCAATTAGGTTTGACATTAACAAATAACATCAACCAAAATGCACCCACTATTATGACTAGACAAGGTTTTAGGAAAGGAAAAAGATTAGAAAAACAAGAACAAGGTATAGCAGCACCAATACAAATAGATCAAGGAACAGACAGACATGGGTTGGATTTTCAGAAAGGGCCACTGAGACAATAAAAATTACTTGGAAATCAGAAAGACCAGTATGGGTTCCTCAGTGGCCCCTGACTAAAGAAAAGATACAAGCAGCCCATGACCTGGTCAAACAACAATTAGCAGAAGGACATATACAACCTTCTGTATCTCCCCATAATACTCCCATTTTTGTCATCAAAAAGAAATCTGGTAAATGGAGATTATTGCAAGATTTAAGAGCCATTAATAATGAGATGGTTATTATGGGACCTGCTCAATCAGGGATTCCTCAATTGTCTGCTTTGCCAAAAACCTGGTATGTTTTAGTTATAGATATTAAAGATTGTTTTTTTTCAATTCCAATTCATCCTGAGGATAGTCCACGTTTTGCATTTACTATCCCTGCACTGAATCATGAAGGTCCTGATCAGAGATATGAATGGAAAGTACTCCCTCAAGGGATGGCTAACAGCCCAACTATGTGTCAAATTTATGTTAACAAAGTAATCCAGCCACTTAGAAATCAAAATCCTGAACTACAAATATTTCACTATATGGATGATGTATTATTAGCACACAAAGATAAAAACACATTGCTAGAATGTTATGCCACACTTACAAACTTATTAAAAAATTATAATCTAGAGATAGCAATAGATAAAGTACAATTAAATTTTCCAATTAATTATTTAGGAGTTCTATTATCCTCAACCATGGTCCGTCCACCAAAAATTCAAATACGAGTAGATCAACTCAAATCACTTAATGACTTTCAAAAGTTATTAGGAGACATAAATTGGATAAGGCCTTATTTAGGTATACCAACAGGAGAGTTGGGACCTTTATTTGATATCCTAAAAGGTCCATCAGATCCAAATTCACCCCGAATGTTAACGCCTGAAGCAAGAAAGGCATTAAAAATCATTGAAACATATATGGAAAATATGCATTTGGATAGAATTGATATAAGTTTGCCTTTATTATTTATTGTACTACCAACAAAAAATATTCCTACAGGAGTATTTTGGCAAGAAGGTCCATTATTATGGATACATTTATCTTATTCTCCTAACACTATTCTTACTAGGTATCCTGAGGCTGTAGGACAATTAATACTCAAAGGAATAAAAGCAGCAAAGGGAGTGTTTGGAATTTCTCCCAATAAAATTATTACTCCATATACTATGAATCAAATTGATGAGTTAGCTAATGAGTTAAATACTTGGGCAATAATCATGTGCAAATCTAATGTTTCATTTGATAACCACTTACCATCTAATCCTTTATTGTCTTTTTGGTCATTGCATCCTGTAATTTTTCCAAAAATGACAAGAAAAACACCTATCATGAATGCTCCAAATATATTCACTGATGGGTCAAATAATGGTACAGCAGCAGTAGTTACCCCTGATCAAACTTTTACATTTTTAGTACCCAAACAATCAGCTCAAAAGGTAGAGCTTAATGCAGTTTTACAAGCTTTTGTGATGTTTAAAGATTCTGTATTTAATTTATTTTCTGATAGTCAGTATGTAGTTAATGCTATAGTATCTCTTGAAGATGCTGGTAGGATTTCCCCTTCTTCTACTGTTTTCTCTTTGCTTTCCACTATACAAAGTCTAATCTGGGACAGAAAAGATCCATTCTTTATAGGACATATCAGGGCACATACAGGATTGCCTGGAGCCCTTAGTTTGGGCAATGATTTAGCAGATAAAACTACACATGACATACATATTTTCTCTACACTAGAAGAAGCTATAAATTTTCATAAAAAGTTCCATGTCAATGCTAATACTTTACAAAAGCGTTTTAAAATAACTAAGGAACAAGCTAGACAAATAATAAAACAATGTCAAAATTGTGTGACCTTTTTACCACAAGTTAATCTTGGAGTCAATCCTAGAGGATTGATACCTAACCATATTTGGCAGATGGACGTCACACACTTGCCAGAATTTGGAAAATTAAAATATTTGCATGTTACAGTTGATACTTCTTCTGGATTTTTGATGGGCTCCCTTCATGCCGGAGAAAAAACTAAAGATGTTATAGCTCATTGCTTACAAAATTTTGCCACTGTGGGTGTTCCAAAACAGTTAAAAACAGATAATGCCCCTGGTTATACTTCTACCTCTTTTAAACAATTTTGCTCAACATTTGGCATTACTCATATAACAGGAATCCCATACAATCCACAGGGACAAGGCATAGTTGAAAGAGCTCATCAAACTATTAAAATGTACTTATTAAAGCAAAAAGAAGGAATTGGGAAGGGGTATATATTCCCCAAAGATAAACTTAAAATAACCCTTTTTACTCTAAACTTTTTAAATTTGGATTCATCAGGACTTAGTGCTGCGGAAAGGCATATGTGTCCAAAAAATGTACATAAGCCCAAGGTACTTTGGAAGGATATTCTAACAGGACAATGGAAAGGTCCTGACCCAGTAATTGTCTGGAGTCGGGGGTCTGTTTGTGTGTTTCCACAGGGAGAACAGCAGCCGATTTGGATTCCAGAGAGATTAACCAAGGTCCTGACCCAGTGATTGTCTGGAGTCGGGGGTCTGTTTATGTGTTTCCACAGGGAGAACAGCAGCCGATTTGGATTCCAGAAAGATTAACTAAAGCGATTTCTACAGACCAAAAAGAAGATGATTTGGCTCAAATCCATAACAACTGATATCCAAAACTCCAGTTTGGCTATTCTTACATCTGCAACAGAACCAGGATGCTTTTTTTCAATATCTATTTTATTATTGCCCTTTGCCATATCATGAAGTTCTATTTTGTTTTTTGAGCTCATACAGACCTAGGTTAATGTTTTGCTGATCAGTTCTATTTTTTGACTATAGAGTTTTTAAACATTGCAATGGAGATTTCACCTGTAAAAAGTTATAAGGCCTTTACTATAATGTTATGTGTTGTATGTATTATATTATGTGTGCACACTTGTGTTTTGTGTTATATGTTTGAATGTATGTATGTCCATATATCATATATGATGAGCGCTCATGATAAAATGGATCCAAATATTTTTTTTTAATTCACGTGATTTAAATGGTTTAATTTAATTGGGTAAACAGCTGTTAAAGATTGTTTTAATATGTGAACACAAAAGAAGGTTAACAGATCTGTTTGTTTACTTTCACCTTTCCTTTTCATTATATTTAATAATTCTCTTAAAGACAATGTAAATTGTTAAGAAAATTGTTTTCTTTTAGTGCCTTCTGTAATGTTACATAATTTTTTCTTTAGCCATTATTGCCAGAATTCCTATCTTCATCCCAGTGCTGGTGAAGTCAAAGATAAAACCAATCTACAGCTTCTACAATAGCCATCACTGAACTGCTTGCAGAACTTGCCTGGACACATTGTGAGCTCACCTGTATGCATTGTGAACTATCTGTTGGTGCAGCGACTTGTGGTAGTGTTGGGGTATTTTTGCTGATGATGTCACCGGTGGTACAATTTTTCAAAGGAGCCCTCAATTGGCTTAATGTCATGGCATTTTGCATCCTCCTCTACTAGTGATGGTCTAAAATTTGGGGGCCAACAGAGGTGAGGCAAAGAACCTCACCCCCCCACTGGTGCAAAGGCCTATCCACAAGTATAGCTGTATGCTGGACCGGTAGTCAGTGACGGGTATGATCCAATTGCAGTGGTACCAACCTAAGACAGGAGGCTGACGCCTAGAGGTCAGTTCATCCGATGACGGGTAAGGACCATATGTTGAATTGGACTGCCTAACAGACATGGTCCCTAAGCCACATGCTTGTTGTTTAAACAGAGAGGGGGAGATGTTGAGAGCCACAGCCAAAGGGGCCCCAGCAAACTTCCAGCTGCCAGCAAACTTCCAGCTGCCGGCTGATGATTGGCTCACAGCGGCCCCAGCAACATCTAGCTGATTGTCTCCTCGGCCCCAGCAACATCTAGCTGATTGGCTCCTCTGCGGTGATGCTCATTGGACTGTTTCCCTGCCCTTTCAGACCACGGAGCTGCTCATTGGGGGACTTTTTTTGGCTCCGCCCACGTGACCCAGCCAATCGGCCTCAAGAGCAGGAGGATTGTGGGAGGTGGAGAGAGGCTTGTGGAAAGCCGGTGGTGGCAGTTGAGGTTCTGAGGATTTTTCCTGAGAGGCTGTTTTGTTTGGCGTGTGTGGTTCTAAAAATAAAGTTAGTTTCTTTTGACAAGTGGCTCCTGATTGTGCCCAGCCAGACTGCGGCATGTCATTTTGATCTTTATTCTGGAATGTTGTTCTAATTTTACTTTCTGTGTATTTCATTCCCTCTACTCTTTGTATTAGATTTGATAATTTAAGTATTTCCTTTGTTGTATAGTTATAGACCTTTATTAATCTTTTTAAATCATTGAGCCATGTTCTCTTTTGGTCTTTAAATTGCCCGTTCCCTTTAGGGTCATGTTTTCATGTGTATATTTTGTCTTTCCCCTTCATCTAGCTAGTTATTATATATTTGGTGATCTTGGGTGATATCACATTTCTAACTAGGAGTTGTGTGTAGTATGGGGAAGAATGCTAGTATGGGACTTCAATCTGTTGTCCATCACCCCTTTGACATAACAAGGAGGGTTTGTATTTCTCATGTATTTTTTGAAAGTCTGTATAGAAAAGGCATTTTGGGGTTTTGCCTGGAAGAATGTTGTTTTACTGAGTGTCTCTCCTGGGCAGTAGTGGATGGAGATGGTGACTACTGATAGTGTTGACTGTAAGAACTCTACTGCTTCCAGTCACATGTAGGCACTCTGTGTTAAGATCCTGTTCAGACTGCTGAAGGGCAGGCTGACTTCTACCTTTTCTATATTCCAGGAGGTTTTCTAGATTGGAGCTCTTTCTGTCCACTTCATTAACTTGTTCCATAAAACTGTTTGTCTTCTAAAATTTATTGATAATTTTATTTGTGATACTTCTTTCTTCTCTTTGCTGGTTATTCCCTTTCTAACAAAACATTCTTATTTTCTTATCTGCAAAAGAAGATTATCCTTGGAGCTTCCAGAATAATCCACTAGAAAAAAAACTGGAAGATGACCATATTCAGATTCCAGGCTCAGGCAATACATACAAGGCCTTTCATGTTTTCTGTAAAAAAAAACAAGTATTAAAGGATTTTTAAAAATTACTATCTTTTTCCTGGTGATTGGCTTGATTATTATCATGTCTTTCTCTTTAACAACAGGTAGGCTTCCTTTGATAAGATAAAAAGAACTAGGCAATTGAGCTTATTTCTGTTTTGCCTTGACTGGGAGGAAGTGCTGTGTTAAATTTAGTACACAATTATAGAAATGATCCCAACTTCTCAATTCTGATTTTAGTTTTAACTACATTTTCCTTTTATCTCTCAAACTAATAACATTTATATGTATGTATGTGTGTGTATAGATATATTTTTGAGTTAGTCTCATCTTAAAAAAAAACAAGTAGAACACTAATTGTAAATGAGTAAAATAAGTTTAAGTGAATGCTTGATCCCCTGTAAGAATTCTTGGTATCCTGATACCTGAATCTAAACATTGCACAGCTGAAATCTAGGAATAACATCTAAACTGGAAGGGTTGGCTTCCTGAAGACCATTTTTCAAGGCACTAAGAAGTTTTTTAACAGAGTATGCACCTTAAGTACCCAAGAAAAGTAAGGTCATCCCAGGAAAAAGGCTTAAGGTTCTTGATTGTTTAATACGGAAATTCCTGTGGCACGTGCTGCCTGTTAAAAACAGCATCTACTAGCCCAATTGCTCAAGGATTCATATTTGAGAAATATGCAGAGGAAAGACTGTGGATATCAGAGCTATTTAACTAAAAGCTCTTGAGACTCTGGGCAAAGTTAACATTGTTTGGGTTGGTTAATAGAGGCTAGCAAAAAAAAAAAAACAGGAGGAAAATGTATACATATAGTTTGGTTTTTTGGGGGGAGGGTATTAAATCCTCAAATTTCTTGATTTCAGATAGGAATATTGGAGTGGAAGTCCTGTTTATTCAACTGGACATCTTGAAGGGGAAGCGGAACCTGGAGTTCAACATTAGAAACATAGACTGATATTTGATATAGAGGCTATGGAATGACATGGTTCCATGTGAAACAGAGAGAGGGATTCTGAGTTCCCAGGGGCAATTCCTAAGGTGAGGAACAGATAAAATGGCCAGAAAATCATGTGGTGTTGTAGTTAAGAACGAGTGAAGTTTCCCTCAGTGGTGAGGCAGATACCATTTTAAAGCAGAGATCCAAAGTCAAAACATTTCTCTATTGCTTCTCTGAGCAATAGCATGAGTGTTTCTAACCCATCCTTTATGGGAATATAGCCCTCCAGAGCTCCTGGCTTTATGTGGGATAGAAGGGAAGTCTCAGTTACAACTACCTGCCTCTCTCAGGTCAAAGCTTTTACAGCCATGAAAACTTGAATGCCCTGGCTAATGAGACTGGAAGGTTTTGGTTATAAGTTTAGTTTTTAGTTTCTGGTTTGTTTTTGTTTTCTGAGTACTTGTCTTATTTTTGTGAGCTAATCTATGCAATTAAAATGTTTATTTTGCCTTTTATTCAGCAGTTTTTTTTGGTTTTGTTTTGTTTTTTATGGTTGTTGTTGTTTGGGTTTGGAACAGACCTTAGAAATACTTTTTTATTTAGTTAGTTGACCATGCTGCTAAAAAATGACTCCTCATCCATTCTCTGGCCTTACCCAATGAGAACTTTGCTCTATAATTCGTAGTAACTGCTCTCATAAGTGTTCCCAATAGCCTTTGTTTTGGCCAAATCTATAGAAAACATTTTTTTTTTGTCTGTGTCTTTTCACCCTTTCTGTAAATTTTTGACAGAAGGCACCATTTCTTCTTGAAGAATTTTATCATCTTGCCTTCAGTATCTGTCAATTCTTTCCACATTTATGTGTCTCGTAGAGACGTCAGACATGAACTCCAGCCTTATCTAATTAGCCATGATCTCTCCATTTGGAGGATTCAGAAACATCCCAGGAGAGTGTGATTTGAACACACTTCTAGATTCCCTCTCCCACTCCCTCCTGCACCCCATGCCTCTGTCACCCCTGTCACAGTTAAGAGAATAACAAATCACCTGCCATTTCCTTAGGCTGGAAACTTATATCACTGCTTAATCCCTGATTATTTTTTTCAGCTCCTCCTTCCCCATTATATGCCAGCCTAGAAAGTTCTGTCTTTTTAAATGTTTGCCCTTTTCAATGTTTCAAAGTTCACATTGTATTCAGATTTTGTTCAGGTTGTTTTCAGATTTCAAATTAAGCCCTGAATACCTTTACATTTCTGTATCTGAACTGCAGCACCACTGACCTAAGGCACATTCCCTCTTGCTTGGACTTCTGCATGAATCTACCTTCTGTCTCTGCTGCATTCACCTTCTTTTCTTTTCCTGTCCATCTTCTCCAAGTAGCCAGGCTGACTTATTTGCATTACTTGGTACCTCAAATATTCATGATTATACTTAGAGTCAAGTCCTAAATCCTCCCAACCCCTAAGTGACCTGCCCAGTCTTCATGCTACACTTGACTAGCTCACTACAGCCAGCCACACCACCCTTCTTTCAGCCTTCAAGTTTGCTAAGGCTTTTTCTATCCCAGGGACTTTGCACTTGATATGTCTATGTTAATAGGAGTCTCTTCCATCCCAAGTGTTTCTGTGTTTGCTTACTCTTCATTTTTTGAGTTATAATTATCTCCTAAATGCTTCCATGACCACCCCATTATCTGTTATCAAAACACTTATTTATGTCCATTCTTGTATTTATCCATGCACACTTCATGTGTATTGCCTGTATCTGCAACTAGAATATTAGTACTATAATCACAGGGACCTTTTCTTTGTTGTTCTTTGATCTGTGACTAAGCCTGGAATTTAGCTGCTCCCTAATAATCATTTGTTGAATGTGTGACTGTTGAAAGAACAAAAGAAAAATCAGAACCCATTTAGGACCTTTGAGTTCACAGCAAGCCCTTTGGTGGGTCCAGCTAAGCCTGTTGTTACAACACATGTTTATGGGTGGAGTGGAGTTGCCCTCAGTCGCATTTAATCTAAGTGCTTGAGGGTGCTGCTCCTTGCTGTGTTGCTTATTCACAGTGACACCTCTGAGGAGAGCACAACTACTCAGAATGACAACCAGAACTCAAAGCTAGAGACTGCACTTCCCCATCAAGAGGCTAACAGTTTCCTTGCCTACATACCTAGCATTAGAAGGGCAGTGTTTTGAAAATATGTTAATTTCGAGAGGATTGATATGTCTCTGTAAAGAGATTAGGTATATTATTTTCCATATTGGACTATTTCCAAGTTTAAAAAGGGTGTTACTAATAAATAAGCCAGAATGACAGGCAAAAATTGGGACTGTGTTAGGAAAATTAGAAATATTATCACTCAGGGAAAGAGTCTAGCTGATTTTTAGAGAAAGCACAACCACTCTTAAAGTTTGAAAAGGTAATCTGCCTCACAGGGGCATGGGGCTAGGTGTTGGGACATTTGAGGTCTGCTACAGTGAGGTCTCACCTGTGCTGAGATGCTCACTTTGTCTGAGGTCTTAGCTGTGAACTGTAGCAACCCAACACTGGATGCTTGAGCTCTCTTGAGCTTGAGTCTTGATTCCCTCATTCATGATTTGGAAATGATAATGTCTCTCAAATACATGAGTGACAAAACTCTAGAAACTGCAATGGTTTTAGAAATTTTCGGTGGCATTGATATTTTTTACTATTAGGTTTCAGGGTTTCCTTTACCTCAAAGCTACAGAAATTCTTAACTTTAAATAGAAAATTCTTTCCACTAGAATTTTAATATTGCTTATATTATAGAATAGGAACAATGTGGTGTCGTTTTTACAACATCAAAGTCTTTCCCTTTATCCTGTGTTTTCTTCTATTCTCTTTCTAAAATCAAGAAGTACATGTGCATATTTTCATATTTGTTTCAAATGTGGGATTATTCAATGACGAGTGCGAAAGACAAGATTAGTCATAGAAAACAAGGTGTTTATTAGATGGAAAACTTTGCTCATGAATTATAATTTTAACCATTTTGTATTGTAGTAAATGATGTTTCCTTTGTTCTTTTTTGCTTTTATGACACTTTGAGGAAAAGAAGAAAATTGTGCCATAGTTTCTGATAATATCTTAAGAAAGCTACATGAGAAAGTTTCTGGGTAAAGTTCAATATTTTTAGGATGTCTAGTGCATACAGATTGTGTTTCTTGTGCGGATCCATCCACCTCATGCACTCTCACAAGGATTGAGAATGTTTGGATTTGGTTTTGAGATTTTTAAGTCAAAATCTTCTCAGGAAAACAGACTTGTCTTCTGAAAATCTCATCCATGGGCCTTCACTGAACCTGGGCTTACCATCTTGGTTTGCTGGTCTGAGGAGTATTTTTTTAAAGTGTGGGATTTGAGGATTAAAATTGGAACAGTCCTGGAAGAACAGGGTTGGCTAGCTACTCAGTAACAGATTCGCTACTGGGGAGCAGAGACCTCTTTACTGAGCCACTGGGTCTAGCAGTGGTCCAGATTAGACTGAGCAGAGGCCATCTTCCCTTTGCACTGCCCAGACTTCTCCTCCTTTGGGTGGGAAAGGCACAGATTCTTCTAGATGCTTCCACCTAAGAGCTAGCCAGGAGAGGCCACAGGAGACCATCCATTGCCACACAGAGTTGCATCCCAGAATTCTATCTCTGTCTTCTGCTGGCACCTGACCTCACAACCCCTGTTTAAGAAAGGTAAAAGGGAAGGGGGAAAATCAGCTGACAGGTCTTGAAACAGAAGTTAGTGTCATCCCACTCTGCTCCTTTAATCCACTAGCTTCTGGTGCATGAGAGGAATTTCACTGGTAAGAACACAACTTCAAATCCATTTGGAGATATAAAATGTAATCAACTGGGAGAAATGAACATTTCCTTGCTCTTTCCCAATCAGCTCCATGGGCTGCCAGGGGCTAAGCTATCTTTGGCAGCTCCCTGAGGGCAGAAAAGGAGCCCGGTGCTCAAAGTTTACTGTTTGAATTATTCATTTGTTATTAATAGCTCTGATGATGACAGAAAGGTAGAAATCATGGTAACACAACCCAGGACTATCCCAAGAGAGCCAGGGAGAAGCAGAGCTGCACCATGTGGCCTCATCAGCAAGTGCTGAGTCATCCCTCCTCTCCTTTCTCTTCTTCCTAGGTAAGGTCAAGGGCAGAACACACTGGGCCCCACCCCTAAGAGTCCAACATCTCAAGCTCTGTAACCAGAAATTTTCCAACTCTGCTAATTCAGTATTGTGACTAACAGCCCAGTTAGAAAGTGGTGGGTTCCAATCTAAGATGCCCCTTTATGAAGCCTTATGACTTTGAGTAAAGGTCTTATCCTACATAAATTGTCCCCATATTTCAGATGGCTAAACAGAAATAAGAATAGAAACTATACATGGGCTGCTGTGAAAATGGAAGAATGGATTGAACATGGTCGGTACCCAATGAATGATAGCTGGGTAAGTCTTGCTGCATGCCATTGGAGCCTACTGTGTGCTAGGTATTTACTTTTATATCATCTTAGCCCTAATTGGATTGTTCTACTGGTTTTGAGTAAATAAGTCTTGACTTCTCCAAGCTGGATATGCCTTACCAAATCTTTTTCTACACTCACCAGAGGGCAAAAGATGGGGTCCTAGAAAGGACTCCTGAGCACATGGGATTTTAAGTTGGAAAGATAGCCTCCTGTCTCCTCACTAAACCATACTTCTGTTGTTTGCGTCTACTTGTCCTGAAAGGCAGGAGATCAGAATCAGACTCTCTGGGAGGAGCTTGCTAACTTCTAGGTTTGCCAAGGCATGACCACTGCTCACTCCTTCAGAGAACAGCTTTGCCAATTGCACAGCCTCTTTTCCTGAACTCTAAGTGTCCTGAGATGAATTTCTTAGTGGTTCTGAAGGACCTCAAGACCCCAGGCCCAACATTAGGAAAACTAACCCCTGTGCCCTGAAGCTGCAAGATGTTCCCTTACACAACCCCCATGTCAAAACCCCACCAGCTGCACGTAGCACTTCAAGTCTCGCATAATGTTACCACAAGATGTTCCATAGAGATAACCCCGGAAGGGCCAAACTTAAGCAAACATGGTAAAAACAGGAACTAAAAGGACAGGGTGCAATTTTATGGTTTTTCCGAGAACATAAAGTGGAAAAAACAAGTTTGCCCCCCAGGTGACCAAGAGGCTGGATTCAGAGGAACCAATAGAATAGCTGTTGCTGGGCTAAGCTAGAAACTAACCCCCTGCTCCCTATAAAAGATCTGTACCCCAAAGCCCGGTGTGCCAGTTCACCTAAGCTCCGGCTGGGGTGTTGCTGAGCACCCGCAGGCGCCTGTGTATCAATAAACTTGCCTCTTGCTTTTGCAGCCAGTGTCTCTCTCGCGTGGTCCTTTCCGGGTTTGGGATCTGTGGATCTTTCAGTTCAACTCCAAATTCCTTCTCATCTGTAAATAGGAGGGTTGTATGATAATATAGTCTCCTCAGGGTTGCAGCAGGAATTAATGTGATAGCCCACAACTAGAACTTAACTCAGTGCCTGGAATTCCAGGTGGTCTAAATCAATGTTAAGAACTTACCCATAAAAGTTCTATTTGAATATTTACTTTATTCCAAAATTTCCAAGGCAGGTTATAAAATATCTTTGATGATGGAGGATATTTTGGTAACTCTAGAGAGGTTTTGAGCAAAGGATGTAGGACTTTAAGTCCTGCCTCATAATACTCACATACCAAAGGCTGGAAGATAGCAAAGGGTGAGAATAAACCTTTAAAAGCTTGCTTGGAACTTGAAATTGAGCCTGACTCTACTAAAGCTCCAACATGACCTAGAAGAGAAGCAGTTGGAAGGCTTTAGCCCTTGAAAGGAAGATTCTGATAAGAATTTATTTTAGCTTGGATTTCTAGGAAGACCTGAAAATAAGGATCTGTGTGAATATGACTTATGTGGAAATAAACTAAGGAAACACTGGTAAGAGGGTGCGAAATTTGGGCAGGGAGGAAAAGGATAAATAATACAGCATCAAGAAAAGATGGTTCAGTTACAAAACAGAGTTTCAAAGATGCACAGAGTTGTCCTGCTCAGAAAAAAGGGCCGATTATACTTCCCCCATCATTAATAAGGGGCTGATCCTGGGGGAGATGTAAATTATGAGGTGTACCTAACCCTCAGTACAAACAGACAAGATCAGTCATGGCTGCTGACATAGAGACCCAGGTGAGGATGTGGGAGTGAACTTACATGGACTTGGTGTGCACCAGAATGTCATAAGGTCCAAGGAATATGGAGGGAGCACCAAACACTGGGCCTCTTGCAAAGCAAGGTAAAAGCCTTTTCAGCAAGCCACTCTTGTCACCAGAATGGACCCTGTATCCTGGATTTGTTTTATTTTTCCCTCCCTCCTTCTGCCTTTTTCTAACCCAAAGTATTGCCTTCCTTTTCCTTATTCCTTTCCTTGAACATTTAGTTGGCATTTTCTAGATATAAGACTTGGTGTCAAGCACCATGAGAGAACTAGACATACCATGGGTTATGCAGAACCCAGTGAGAACATCTAACTCTTCAGTAGCTAGGTTTTGTTCTGATCTGAAATTGTCATCAGAATTTGAGTCTCGGGTCAGCCATGTAGATGGAGCAAATAATGTGGTCCTCTACACCTCACAGTTTTGAGATAGAGGAATAGCATTTATTTATACTTACTTTATAAAGTTGTTCTCATAACACTGTGAGTTTAAAGACCCCCCACCCCCCAGTAGGTGTTTTATAGCACTAGTTGCCCTCCTTTTTTTCCCTCCCTCTATTGTGCTTTCTTCTCCAGACAGCCCTCCAGGTGTCAGGTGGCAATGCTTCTGTTCTGGGTAAATTTTCTATAACCTTCAACTGTGACTCACATGCACTGGTTCCTAGGTTCATTATACTTTTATGTGGGGGAGGTTCCTACAGTAACAGAGAATAAACTGCTTTAAGGATAAGGAAAAAGTTATAATTAAGAGGGTACAAACAGACCAAAGGAGCGCCCAGAGGACATTGGAGAACCATAGTTGTTAAGGGCACAGCTACTTGCTTTCCCTCTCTTACAGCTTGCAAATTCTTCTTATGCTCCAAATGGCTAATTCTATCTGTAAGCATTGGATTGATTGACTCGGTTAGATACTGCCTTCCTTAATTAGTCAGCTTCCTGTGTGGTGGCCTCTTTGTAGGCTGCTTTCTAGCCTCTGGACAGCTGCCTTTGGTGCAAGCTGGCTGTCAAGCCAGTGATCTCATCAGTCCTGTGTGTGAATAGTTTTGTGTAGTTTCTCCAAAAGTAAGGCTGATGGGCTGGGAAAAAGGCATGGCCAGTCTTCTCACCCATCCCAGCAAGGTCTGGTTTTTGTCTCTTCTCCTTCAAGACCTGAGGTATTGCTAGGAAATGACTGAGAAACAAGGTAGAATGAAGAACTCACAATTTGGCTCAATCAGCCTCTCATTGTCTTCCCACCTCCATTCACTCCTCCTATTCTCCCCTGGACTCCTACTTTTTCATCAGCAAAATTCACTGCCTGGAGGTTGGCTGTGACATGTCTTGGGGTACTATAGACCTATAAATTGGACACTTTCTGTAGTTCCAGTAAAACAGTCTGATCTTGGCAGGCTTCTCTCAGTGGACAGCTTTGTCTTGCATTTCCTTTTCGAATCCCCGTCATCTTAGTATAGTCCCTGGTATAGAATAAATGGTTGACAAAAGTTATTTATATAATGAATTAATGAATGAACTTTTCTTATAATATGTGTTTATGGCATATGTGGGAAATAGGCTATGTAGTCCAAGGGTATTGTGCAGATCTCATGATGCTCATTATGGGTGCCAGTTTCAACAGAGAACAAACCAGGGATACAATTTATCTCATACACATAAGCTGATTGATTAGTTAGGGCTGCCTAAAATAGTATGCTGAGAAGGCCATTTCCAGGCTTGGGATTAATTAATGAGGTCTACCTTAGGGAGAGGATAGGGAAAGTTGTACCTGGATCATGTATCCCCAACACCAATTCTACCCAATTTATCTCATAATAATTTCTGACATTCTTTTAGCCTGAGAGTAGGGATCAGTACAACCCCAAGAAAAGAGAATGAGTCTAATTTTATAAGTAATACGTGCATAACTTGATCAATATTGTCATCCTAATCATTTATAATTAAAAAATAGAGACATCATTTCAGCCTCAACACAGTATTTGCCATTTAAAATGCCCTGGCAACCTCTGAAGCTATGCAAACATGTAATGTTTTCCTTAGACATCCTGTAGAAATATCAGAATCTCAAAACCTAGTTCTTCAGAGTTCTGATTAAGCCGCAGTTTCTGGCCTCTAGAGACCTCTCCTTTCTTTCCAGTACTCTCTCGAGAGAGGAGGCAATTGAAGTGTTTCAGGGCCCAGGGCTGGGCTTTGAAGCCCTCAGTTAAAATGAAATCCTCACTTAAGAGTTCTGGTAAGGCTTTTGAGGAGAGTGAGCATTTGGCCTGGAGATGGAATGAATTTCTATTTCAGAATGGCAGGGAAGAGATCCATCAGCTGGCCACTCATTCCCCTACCACCCTACAGCCTAGCAGAGTATAGCAGCCCTGTAGACAGAGGCAGCAGGCCTTATCCATCACACTGGGGCTCTAACAGGGCTATTTGGATGTCAAGGTAGGCAGGGTGGATTTTGTTTTCTAGAAATAAGTAAAACCTTTTGTAAGCTCTGGCCAAGAAGTTAAGCCTCTGTGCTCCAGAGGATGCTTCATGAAGCCGAAGGAAAGACTCTAGGCATGTGCCCTGGAAGAACACATGAGCCTGGCTGAACAAAGGAAGGGGTTTTATGCCAGGCTGCTCCTCAAGTGATCACGTTCGCACCCTAGGTACCTATAATATTTCCCTTAAGTGGTTAATAAGGCTTCTGATAGACAGGATTCTACTTAGACCTACGTGTTCACCATAAGACAGTGACTGCAATGATGAAGGCACAATGATTCTGACACTATTGGTGTCCCACCATGCCTTTATGAAGACAAAACTTGCTGACACACCAATCTTTGACCCTAGATCTGAGAGATTTTTGTTTATGGCCATTCTCACAGAAGCTGGAAGGAGCCCTCAACCGGTGGTGGAGAAAAGTTGACAGATGAGTCTTCAAAGTCCTTACCTCATGGTGTTACCACCCTGAAGTTCGTTCTACATTGACTCGTAAAATTCTCCTGTGAGATTGAGCCCAGGTACAAATGTAAGTATTCCGATTGGTAACTTGATTTTAAGTTTTTAAAATTTTTTTCTTGGTAATTTTCGTCTTCCTCTACTGTACCATCTGTGGAGAAGAAAGCAACACAGCCTAAATTGTCTTTGCCAGGAAGAGGATCATGCCTATCAGAGGAGTAAGTATGGACTCTAATTATTTATGTACAAGGAAGAACTGGCTACAAACTTCAAGAAGACAGAATCGGGACTACACTGACACTGAAGTGGGCTACTTCCAGGCTGGAGGAGAGAGGGCTCAATGGAGCATCTCAGACACAGCAGTGGAATGGAGGGCGGAATACTGGATGAGGGAATATCATGAGTCATTGAAGGACTGAGGGCATTTCGTGAAGGGTGATGTATATACTTGATGGGAAAGGAGATGATTTTAGGCAGTGTGCTTGTTTTAGCCTGGCTTCCCTAAAACACAAATCAGGAGGCAAAAGATTATTTTTCTAATGCTTTATTATAGAGCACAATACCAGGAATGGAGCAAGGCAAGCAAAAGAAGACTAATTTATCCTTACTTACTTTTAGCAAGACTATTAACCAAGCTGAACATGCTTATCATAAGCTTATTTCCCAGCATCGTAGAATATCTTTAGGGAATCCTGGGGGAGATGC
The DNA here is from genome assembly GCF_001458135.2 of Marmota marmota marmota. Classification (NCBI taxonomy): domain Eukaryota; kingdom Metazoa; phylum Chordata; class Mammalia; order Rodentia; family Sciuridae; genus Marmota; species Marmota marmota. The sequence goes on along the minus strand of NW_025999999.1, from coordinate 225,456 downwards.
TTGGTCTCTTAACACAGCATGGCGTAACGAGACTAGGATCAGAGGAAGAGGGCTTTAGACGGACTCATCTTCCACTGGTCTAAATTGTACTCTTACAGAGAGTTGATTTTCCTGCTTTCCTATGGATTTCTCTGGGATTCATGCTTCAGCAGCATCAGGGAAATATCAGAGTAGCAGCCAGAGGTATGCAAGAGAAGTGGGGAAGAGATACTCTTGAGGTGTGCTTGGGAATACCTGAGGGTGAGGAATAGCAGTTTCAAAAGGTTACTTGACCTGTGGTGGAAACCACAATGGTTTCATGACCAGGGAGCATCACCGGTTATGACTAGTGCCATATCAAGAAATGTGGACAATACAGAGACATTATCTTATCATTCGTAGACATATGTATTTATTTTCATGTATTTCAGAAACATCCAACATTGCACATGATAACTTTATTTTTAAAAATTTAAGTAAATGAGCATATGATCGGCATACAATTATGGCCAAAACTGTGAAGAGAGCACTTGAATGTGAAACACTTGGGTAAGTGAAGGCTGGGAGTGAGCTGCCCAATTTGTGTCTATCTTAAGCCTTAAATGTATGAAAGGGAGATATGAGATAGCAGGCTGATAAACAACTTGGGGCCAGCTCCTGGGAGATTTGATGATCATCTTGGATGATATTCACAGGCAGGTGTGTTTTGATAATATTCAAAAGTTTCTGTCAGGATGAACACTTGCATGATTTGTTACTTTGTCAACTGAAGTAAATAGGTGGTACCTGCTAGAGGTTTTGCGAAAGTGTTTAAGACAGTTTTTTTTTTTTCTTGCTGTCGTGACCAAAAGACCTTACAAGAACAATTTCAGAGGAAGAAAATTTATTTGGGGGCTCCAGGTTTCAGAGGTCTCAGTCCATGTATGACCGACTCCATTGTTTAGGGCCTGGGAAAAAGAGTATGGCAGAGGAGAACAACTGGGAACATGATGTCAAGAAGTACAGACTAAGTTCAGCTCACCAAATATATACCCTAAATGTGCACCCCCAGGGACACATTTCCTCCAGCCATATTCTCCCAGCCTACAGTTACCATTCAGGTAATTCCTATCAGGGGATTAATTCACTGATTGGATTAAGGATCTCTTAACCAAATCATTTCACCTCTACATTGTCTCTCGTGAGTTTTTGGGGGATATCTAATATCAAAACCACAACACTAAGTATGAGAGAGTGTATCTCCCATCAGTATGTCGTCTGGAAAAATCTAGTCTCAAATTTCTTTCCTTCTAAAAATTAGGTAAATAAAAGTATGAAGAAATATATTTTTAAGAAAAATTTTGAATTTTTTAAACATAATAAAAATTTTTCAAAGGCTGAAATTATCAAGTGTCGGTGAGAACATAAACTGAACGCTCACGCCCTGTTGCTGGGTAAGTATATCAGTGCAACTGCTTTAGAAAACCATTTGTGAATACCTACCAAAACCAAATGAACACCTTCACTATGACCCAGCCATTACATTTTTAGATATCTATGTGAAAGAAATCCATACTTCGGTGCACAAAAAGCTATATATAAAAAGGTTCATCAGCAGCCTGATATATAATAGCAAAATTTGGAAACTACTCAAATGTCCACCAACCAGAGAATAGATACATAAATTGCATACTGAACACAGATCACAATGAAAATTAATGATCTACAGCTGCACACTCAGATATAGATGAATCTTACCCACATTATGCTATGGGGGAAAAGGCCAGAATCAGGAGTCCTAAAGATTAATATTGCAAAAATACCAAGAGCAGCCAAACTATTCAACGATGTTAGAAGTTAGGATGGTTGTTATCTTTGGGATTATGACTGTAAGAGGTCACAAGACAAGATTTGTGGGAGCTGGTTATGTTCTGCTCCTTAATCTGGAAGTTGGTTATATAAGTGTATTAAGTCTGTTCAAATTCATCAAGTTATATTCATGCAATTTATGTATTTTCCTGTGTATATTGTACTTCAGCCAAAGTTCAATAAAAAGGGAAGCAACTAAATAATTTTTAAATGCCTGTACTCACATTTTAGAACTAATTTTGGTACCAAATTCTGTCAATACACATCACAAGTGATCATAACACTCAGCTGAATCAGAGAAATTGGAGGGGGTGAGACTGGAGGGAGAGAGGACGGAGAGTTGTTTCCTGAGTCCAGGCAGGAGGAACAGATGTTGGTGAGGAGGTGGGCTTCATGCCAAGATATTGGGATTCCCTGTGACTACATTTGAATGTCAGGAAGCACTACAGAAGATGTTGGTGAGAAACAAGGATGAATTTCTGCTTGCAATCATTGTACTTCAGATTAGCCTTTTGAAGATCCAGAAAGTGTGCTGTTTGGGGAGATAGCTAAAAATTAACACTATTACCTCCAAGGAGGAAAAACAATGGAGGCCTACTATTCATTGCTACTTTTCTTCTTGTTAATTTCTTAAGTAATTGTGTAGACACTCATTTCTTATTCTGAACATGACAAATTATACTACTATAGCCTGTCTGTGTCAGATGATCTTAACAAAAGAGCCATGTGGAAGAGCAGTTATATTCTTAGAAATAGAGACACAAGGCCTAGTGGCCAAAATCACTAAGCAAAGGCAGCATACAAGAGTTAAGCAGCTACTGGGTTCTTCATTTTTCCATGGACCAAAGAGTTAATTCACTTGAAGTAAAATGTTTGACATGTCATATTTGCTGAATAAGCATTAATCTCCTTCTCCTTTAATCATTGTGTTTGTATAAATATCCTGAGTTGGGTAAGAAGAAGCATCGAGCTTACTATATGCCATTGAGCTGGTACTCAATTTATGTTGGTCCTTCTACTCACTTCTAATGTAAGAAGCTCACCATAGTACATTTATTCAAATGACTCTTACTCTGTTCCCTGAGGGATTCTGTTGGCCAAACAGCCTCAGAAAGTTACTGGTGACTGAAGGCATAAATAGGCAAGAGGAAGAAAACTCCTCACTTCCATTCCAAGGCAGAACAAGAGGCTCATTGATGCTCCTGCAAAATCAGAACTGTCTGACTGAGGCACATTATATAACCTCTTCTCACCTATTTCCTCATACATAAATTAGGAATATCTAAATTACCTCAATGAGAATAAAATAAATTAATGTCTGTAAATATTTATAGTACTACACAGAACATAGTAAGTATCAGGTAACTGCATGATTTATATTATGAAAGCAGCAGAGGCCTGGAGTCTCTACCCAGTCCACACAGAGTTTACAGTTCTAGGGGCACTGGTTGTAGTCCTGGGATAGATGCACCAAGGGGATGACATTGGGGTAAGTTAAGTCATTTCTAAGGCTCCACTTTCCCGGATGTTCTTTGGTGTTGGTGTGAACAGAACAAATGTCAGAGAAACACAATTTGGAAAATACATATGGTCTTGAGAAATATACATAACCTCTCATAGTCTTGGCTTCTTCACCTGACACACAGGAAAGGCAAAATGAGACAAAATTTATAACAAGCCAAAGAAAATCATAATCACCATCATTCAGAGGAAAGACTATGTTTGCTTGGGAAAAAAAACAAATTCTCTGATAAGGCACTTGAAAACCCAGGATTCAAGTGCAAGTGATTTGCTTTGGAGTGAGTAATCCCAGGAAGCTCAGGATCATGTCAGAATGTCAAGAGGAAATTCTTAAAAGGCTTTGAGTATCAAGGGTAATATAAAAAGTGAGAAATTGTGAGCATTCTGAAGCTTTTAGCAATAGAAGAATGGTTAAATACAGTAAGAAAAATTATATAATCTTCAAAGATGGCTTTATAAATAATACCTGATGACATGTGAAAAACAATATATTGAGTAAATTAATAAAAACTATACAAACACATGAATAGGAAATGAGAATTTGATGTTTTCCAAACATCAAATTATTCAAAGTGTTAGTCTTTGAGTGGTGGCATTATAGATGAATTTAAATGTTATTTTATATAAAAATTCATACTTCCAAATGATCTATGCAAGGCATATAAAATTTATTATTGTATTACATCACAAATCTGAAAGAAAAAAAATGTGGTGCACTCCTATAATCCCAGCAACTCAGAAGGTTGAGGAAGGAGAATCCCAAGTTTGAGGCTGGCCTGGGCAAATTAGCAAGATCTTGTATCAAAACAAAAAATAAACAAAAGTGGGTGGGAGTATAGCTCAGTGGTAGAATGCCCCTGGACTCTTTGAATTTAACTCTCCATTTCTTGTTTTTTTTTTTTTTTTTTTGGAAACAATCTCTTGGGCTGGAAGGGGGANAAAAAAAAAAAAAAAAAAGAAAGAAAGAAATTGCTGTTAAATGCTTCAAAGACTTGTTGCTATAAAATAAACCCAAACATATCCAAGATCATCTCCAATTAGGGCCTTCATTTGTAAACTCATTGAATCCCAATTTAAGAAAGGGATTATAGTGGCAGTGTTTGATTCAGCAAATGAGTCTTGATACCCACAGACTGAAAGAAAAATTAAGAAACTTACACCACTCATTTGTCCACTAACTGGATTTTGGATGGCTTGTTCCTCATGAAACTTAGGTATTTGGAATGAGGCCATAAGGAAAATGTTATCATGTAAACCCAGACCTGAGCAACTGGACTTGTGCCCACAGAGTAATCCAGACTCAGCAACAGGATGGGTTTTAATCAGTGAAAGCCCTCCCCTCTAGGAGCTCATCCAGGGCCACACTTACAGATATTCCATCACCCACACACCATGGCTGCCATATTCCCAGGATAACATCATGATTTATCCAGTTCTAAACGCCTCCAGAATAGGCCATTTATCTAAGCCTGGCCAGGTGGCACCAGAATGATGGCTGGAGAAGGGCCTCCATTGTTTGGTAACAATTTATAACAGCTTGGGAAAATATTTTCTATCTTGTAAAATAATGTTCTGCATGAACGGAGACACACACATTCTGGAAGACAAAAAAAAAAAAAAAAAATGGGACCACTAAGGAACCGCTTCTTACAGAAGTTCGTCCACATAGAAGATAAATTTAATACAATGTAAATGTATACTGACACTAAATTACTAAATTTCCCTTTGTCATTTCCTATACTCTGAAGGAATTTTTCTACACATACAGAAGGCAGTTCTCCATGGTCTCAGATACAAACAGAGCAGACTTTGTGATGCAAATTTTGGTGCTATGAGCATCTTCAGGAAGTACCACCCACAGAAGAGGAAATTGAGAAAACAGGAAAGAAAGACAGTACAAGGTATGTTAAAGAGCAGTTTACCACATAGGTAACTGGGATTGAATCCAGTTGATTCCTTTTTTGGTGGCGGTGGGGGGACCAGGGATTGAACTCAGGGACACTTGTACACTGATTCACACCCCCAGCCCTATTTTGTATTTTATTTAGATACAGGGTCTCACTGAGTTGTTTAGCACCTTGCTTTTACTGAGGTTGGCATTGAATTTAAGATCCTCCTCTCTCAGCCTCCTGAGCCACTGGGATTACAGGCATGCACCACCACTCCCTGCCCAGTTGACTCCTCTCTCACATTTTTTTGGGAATTGATGCTGTGGAGTATACTTCAGGACTAACTGAGCTTTTATTAATCATAGTCCATTCGTTACCAGTGGAAGGCTGCTTTAAGGCACATTTACTTCCTGGCCCTTGTAGTCTGTTTTGTGTGGAGGATCAAGTATACTTCTGCTGACAAAAAAGGCAAGAGTCTGGTATTACTAGTAAGAGGCCTTTGGTTTACACAGATATAGTTAGTGCCCAGAGGAAAGGAGCAGAATTTAAACAGCTGCTGCAACAACCCTTTGAAAACAATTTGGGTTATCACTGGACATGTATAGCAAAAACCCCTTTGGCCTATAGAAAACTTGAAATTGTTATGCCTGTTCATCTTGTGTTTCTTTAATCAACCAACACATTTTCTTTGAGCATCTTCAATGTTTCTATCCTTCTGTTTTGTCCAGTGGGAGAAACAAATGAAAGTGAAGATATGATCCCTGACTTCAAGCATTTGGAAAAGTAACTTCAGTGAAACAGACACTATGCTACAGAGCTGATTATGAGGAGTGCAGACAGCCTCTTTCCAAATAAAGGAAATTGCGATTATCTCAGTGGCCAGCCATAGTGCAAGGACATTTCTTTAGCCACCAGCCCATTCCCCAGTCATGCCATAGCTAGCAGAACAGAGGACTACGAGATATCCTATCTAGCAAGGTAGTATTCAAGTCCATTAAAGGATAATAGCCATCAATCACAAGTCCACTGGCATTTTCCTTGAAAGGAAATGTGTCTTACGCTGAGATCTCCCAGAGCAGATGCTGAAACAAGAATTCAATGGCAAACGGTTTTTTTTTTGGGGGGGGGGGAACTGATCCCAGAAAGCACTGAAAGGGGAAAGGGGAATTGATAGAAAAAGAAGCGAATGTAGTATAAGTTAACCAGCAGGACGATTAGGGCTTATTCCACTGGGGAATTGTAGAACACAATGTAGAAACTACTTGGAGTCATTGTATCTGAGAGGTGAGGAGTCTTAAGTATTTATCTTCCAAGGGAAGGATCATGGATTTGTTCTAAAGGTAAGGGGTGGGAAGATTTGAAAGGTAATATCTGTTACCAAAGGAAAACAGTTTGAAATTAGAAAAGGATTTTGGTTATGTCTCCAGTTTGGACCAATGAATGCATTTTGGTATTGCTTCCTCTCTCACGATAATCTCCTCTCATTTGGGAATGGTCCCAGTGACCTTCCCTGGTTTTTAGATGATTAATCCAATCGTAGGCATCTCTTTCAAACTGGGCCATTCAAATTCTCTTCCCATGAATTTGAAACTTAAAACAAAAAATCACAAGGAATTGAAGTCACTGCAAATGCATTTTATAGAAAGTCTTTTGATATTTGAATGTTGAGAGTAGAACACTCCCATTACTACCTCCCCACCTTCCTAAATACTATTTTCCTCCCCAATTCTTCCCATTCCACATTCTTATAATTCTCTCTCTCTCTTGGTCTCTCTTTTTCCCCCACTAGGTATGTGAAGAGAATCAAGGTTTCTTTTTTGTTGTTTGCTATCAATATGATATGATTGCATTTATGTGTGCTCAATTTCAAAAACCCTTCTGTATCTGAATATAATAGTCATTGCCCAGGTTTTTGTTTAAATCAATGGCATTTACCAATTTAATCTCCATTCATCTCTACCCAGCAGGGATGGACCAACAGAGAGTGATCTCCATCCAAGGGGAAATCCTGGCAAATTGCTGGTATGTTCAACATTGAAAAAAGTATGTCTTTATATCCCCATTGAGTGCATGAACAAAAACACACAATTCACATATTTAGTTAGACTTTAAGGGGAACAAAGCAGTTAATCCCAAACTCTCTAGTATAAAGGAAATCTGTTTGCCTTTCAAAAAAAATATGAGAGTTTAAACTCTGAGTTAAGTAATCCTTTGGACAGCGGGCAACCATACCTCAGTATATTAAATGTTTTTCAATCATCCGCTCTGTTCATTATAGAAAAGTAAATTTGCTTAGCCACTAAATACCAAATGTTCACTTAGAAAACATTAAGGAATGTGATCAAGAGATTTTCTTTCTTGTAAAATAATTGCCTCAAAGCTGCATAAACACAAAGTGCACATTTTCCAGGGGAACACGAGAATGAGCCTTGGCAATTGGCAGATTTATATGCTGTTGAAAATTACTCTTTCATTCTTAGGCAGCCCTAGCATTCATATTCCTCTCAGTCTGCCTCTTGGGCATGTTGCCCTCCTAGCGGGAAAAGCCTGCTATGGGATTTGGGTCCAGATTTCTATTGGGAGAAGATGGTTTTGGCATCCTTGCATGTTTGGTTGGTAGTCAGACACAAGATTTGGAAACAGGAGCAGAAAGAGTTTCAGACTGAAAATCAGGAGATCTGGTATTTTTTTATGGTCAGCCACTATCTTGCTGTATGTATAACTTTGGGTAAAATATTCCCTCTTTCAATGCCTTGGTTTCCTTTCTGTAAAAGGTTGAACAGATATTCTTTTTAATCCATTGTATAAATTAGTGCTTACCAATAAGGACATGGCACCTTTGTATTCCTGGATTTCATTTTTATAATATTTTCCTTTTCTATTTCTAACTAGCAATAGTTGACAGATGCATACTCTTTATTATGGACATATTTAGATGCTACTCTGAATCCTCCATATGCATTGCCTCATTCAATCTACACCATGATCTAATGAGATATGTACTAATATTATTCTTGTGTTATAAATGTAGAAACTGAGGCACAGAGAGATGAAGTAATTTGCCTAACTTCACATTGCAAATAAGTTAGTGAAGACATGTGATTTAAACTCAAGAATATCTGGCACCAGACTTAACCAACATACTATATTGTCTCTCTTCTAAAAATCCACATCTGAAAAAACATGATATTTTATTTTGATTTTCTTTTTATCTCTGATTCATTCTTTTGAGAGCTGGCACATTTTTTTTTAAACTGAGTCAAGAAATTTTTATTAAATGTCTTGTCTGTGTGAGTGTGTGAGTGTCTGTATGTGTGTGTGTGTGTGTGTGTGTGTATGTGTGTATCCACAGGGTAGAGAGGAGAAAGTATTGACACTGTTCTCAGAAAGATATTGTCTACCCCTTATAATCTTGATTATGTTCCTGCTGGGGAACTTGTTGGGAAACAAAAATTTAAAACTTCTATAGAAGCTTAACTCGTGATCCTAATACTTGTATCTTCTTTTTGATGCTGCCTGTTTCTGGATCTGTGATTCCCTGCCCATCAGGATCCTGGAAACTATTGGGCATTAGATCCATGAGCTCAAGAGTGTGAGAAAGAGGATATGATAGGTACTCACTCATATGACCTCTGTAGAGGCTCCACACTGGATGAGAAAGAAGTTTCAGGAGAATTCCCTGTTCTTGTATGACTTCTTTCACATATCCTCATTCATTCTCCACACTGGATGAGAAAGAAGTTTCAGGAGAATTCCCTGTTCTTGTATGACTTCTTTCACATATCCTCATTCATTTTCAGTCTGGAGGACTCTCACTAATTCATCCTCTTTGGCCTTCCACATTCACTATTTTCCACAGGAAACTTCCTGCATAGTGCCTTTTGTAGTACTGATATGGATCTGTTCATATTTCCCCCACTAGATTATAAACTTCTCAAGGACAGAAGATAGTGTCTTTATCATCCCCAATTTTGCTATACACCCAGTATAGACCCTCCCTCTCTTCCTTTCTCTGTGATAGAGATGAACCCAAGGCCTGGTAAATGTTGCACTACATCCACTGAAACTACATCTCCAGACTCTTGCAGAAAGTCAAAATTCCTGATTAAGAAGCAAACAAATGAAAGAAAAATACGTATTAGGACACTTTTGGTTGCAAGAATTAAGAGTCAACCTGAAACTAACTAACCAGAAAACAGACTCTACATGCTCATGTAACTGACAAGTTGAGGAGTGGTTATAATAACAGAACCTCAAAGGCTGTCTCTCTGTCTCTTGCTTCTGCTTCATTCCTGTGGTTCTTTTTTTGAGGCTGATTCTGGTCACATGGTAGCATCCAGCAGCTTTAGTTATCTATTTTACCAGCTAAGCAGCCTTAGATAAAAGAATGAAAATATTTTCTAGTGGTTTCTACCAATTTAATTGGCTTAAATCTGTTCCTTCCCCCAAATGAATCAGTCACAGTGCCTGGGGGATGAAGGTCACTGATGGCCAGACGTAAGTTACACAAATCCTTCTAGAGCTAGAAGCTGATCACACCTTGTGTGGACCTCAGCAGACAAGAATAAGAGAATGTCATTCAACAAAGAGCAATTAAGATATGTTGCCAGAAGGAGGATGGATACTAGCCAGGGAATATGCCAGATGTCTTCCACAGGAGACAGAGATGAGAATGGGGACCCAGCAGGTTGTCAAATCTAATAGTTGGCTCAAAGGACTTACCCAAGGTAAAAAGAAGAATCTGACCTCATAGGCGTTTTCTATAACTGAGAATTTGCCTTGTATCCACCAGATATCTATCTATCTATCTATCTATCTATCTATCTATCTATCTATCTATCTATCATCTATTCTATCTATCTCATCCCAGTTGTTGATACTGAGTAAAAGAAAAAATGAACTGTGTATTAAATTGTTTCCCAAGTTCAGATTCTTTTAACCTGACATTTATTGGGAGGAAAATATCACTTCTCACTATTTGTAGGATACAGTGACTGAGACCTGAGCTCACACAGTGGGGAAGTTGACAAATCAGGGATTGGAAATCAGGGCCTTTGTAGAGGCTCCTCTGAATTAGCTGCATGAGGAGATTACTGCTTGTTCCTGGATGCCCAACAGCTTCCAAAATATGCCCTTCCTGTTGACAGTTGCAGTTGAATTTACACCCCAGACACCTGTCTATTGACATTAATACATCCTTTGCAGGATGGTTTGTCTGAGTGTAATCTTTTTCTTTTTTTTGTCCCTTGATAGCCCGTATCATAGCAAAACAACCTCACTCTCCATTAATAGACCAGGATAGCAGAGTCAGAGATATCTTTTAAAAACAAACAGTGTGACAACAAGGAATTTCAGGAAGAACTCACTGACCCCTTCTTTCTCTGAGCCTCTCAATCACTCTTCTAAATTTTGTTATTCTCAAAGGGACTCAGCAGTTAGATGCTTAAGTAAAATGCCCCCAAGTGGAGCTGCTTGCACACCTATTGTACTGAGGTGTCTTAGGCCATTTTATGCTGCCGTAAAAGAGTGCCTGAGATGGGATAATTTATAAATAACAGAGATTTCTTTCTTATAGTAATGGAGACTTGGAAATTCAAGGTCTAAGGGATCCATATCTGGCAGGGGCCTTCTTGCTGAATCATCTCGTTTAAGTAGGTAAAAAGGGCAAAGGAGGAGGAATGGGGATAGGAAATATGAATTCATCCTTTTATGGTAACCCATTCTAGTGATAACTAACCCACCATAATGACATTAATCCATTTATGAGGTCAGATACTGTGGTAAGCCATTCTTATAGACCGTGGCCGCCATTAGAAGATGGCGCCGGCTTCCACTGTGGCCTGTGATAAACAACTCCTTTTATGGAGAGTTGGCGCGCAATCCCTTACCACCCTATGAGAGAGTTCCACGTGACGGCTTGGGATTGGGATGCGGGGGGCTTTATTAAGCTGTGCTTGGGTGTGTCGCGGGCGGGTGCTAGAAGATGATACATGACTCAAGGCCTGAATAAACTGCTGAAAGAAGAATCCTGTGTCGTGTTTCTCCCTTGCCGGCGAGGGGTCGCGACAATTGGTGGCCCATACGGGGAACATATTCCTCGAACCCAGGATCCAGAACTTTCAGCAGTCAGGGTGGTGCACCAGTAAGTTCCCAGGTAAGTGGGAATCCGCAAGCTAATAGCGGGACGCTCCTCTGTAAAGAAAGAGAGAGCGGGGCTTTTGTACTTTCACTTTCTTTATAGCTCTGAAAACATTATGGGCGCTACCTCTTCAAGCCCAATTTTGTTGGCCCTAGATGGGTTGCTACGTTCAAAAGGACTTAAGGTAAAGCAGAGCACTTTGCAGATGTTTTTGAGAGAAGCTGATATAGCGGCTCCTTGGTTTGCTTTTTCAGGGAGTCTTACGATTCCTAGCTGGGACAAATTAGGGAAAGATCTAGATTTTGCTCGTGAGCAAGGCACCTTAGAGGGTGGTGTTATACCACTTTGGAAGTTAGTTAG
>NW_025999999.1:159642-209576 GCF_001458135.2 Marmota marmota marmota | reverse complement strand
GGGTTTTAGAGATTGTGTTGCCAACTTAAATTTTGTCATTACTACCAGGCTACCTGTGTTATCCTACTTCTCGCCGTCGTCACGATGCAGGATGCGAGGCAAGGCACTGCACTTGAGTGATCCCTCAACGGACCTCAAGGAAAGCATGTCCTATTGCATGTGGGTTTGACGTCCACGCCCCGCCCTACAAAAAAAGGCGTCGGCTGATATGGGATCAGGTCTGGGGAAGGCGCCTCCTTAGGACTGAACCATACATTGCAGCCACTTCTGCACAGTGGGATAGGACCTCTACTTTCGCCTACATTGTTATATAAAATAGAAGGGGGAACTGTGGTAAGCCATTCTTATAGACCGTGGCCGCCATTAGAAGATGGCGCCGGCTTCCACTGTGGCCTGTGATAAACAACTCCTTTTATGGAGAGTTGGCGCGCAATCCCTTACCACCCTATGAGAGAGTTCCACGTGGTGGCTTGGGATTGGGATGCGGGGGGCTTTATTAAGCTGTGCTTGGGTGTGTCGTGGGCGGGCGCTAAAAGATGATACATGACTCAAGGCCTGAATAAACTGCTGAAAGAAGAATCCTGTGTCGTGTTTCTCCCTTGCCGGCGAGGGGTCGCGACAAGATACCTCATGACCTAATCACCTCTAAAGGTCCCATCTTAATACTGTTGTGTTGGGGATTATATCTCCAACACATGAACTTTGGGGAACACATTTAAACCACACAGCACTTGATTAGTTTGCCTCCTTTCCAGACTGTGAGACACCTTATTAGTCTAGGAGTCATGTCTTCTCTATCTTCCACACACAGAAGCCTGAAGAAGGAAGCATTCCAAAGTGTAGATGAAACCTCTGGAAATAGCACTTCCTCACTCTGTCTACAACTAGCAAGACAGTTGAAATGCTCAGCAGAAGAACAAATGCTCAGCTCAGGTGCAGGCCAGAGACTTTGCCAGGCAAAGGGGCCACACACAGTGAGCAAAATGGACAAGGCTCTAACTTCAGGACTAAGCATTTTAGCAGGAGAGGCACACTTGAAATGGTAATGGTAATGATGATTACAAAATTATGTACTGTGATGAACAGTATAACGTGAAAGTTACAGTTTGAATATTAGGTGTCCCCAGTAAGCTCATGTATGAGACAATGCAAGAAAGTTTAATGGTGAAATAATTAGGTTATACCAGCTTTAACCCAATCAGTGAATTAATCCCCTGATAGGGATTAACCTGGTGGTAATTGTAGGTAAGTAGGATGTGGCCGGAGAAGGTGGATCTCTGGGAGTGTGCCTTTAGGGTATACTTTGTCCTTGTTGAGAGGAGCTCTCTCTCTGCTTGATGTCTTGAGCCACTTCTTTGCATCACACCCTTCTGCCCTCATGTTCTGCCACCTTGATCCCTGGGAAAAGTAGCTGCTGTCTATGGACTAAAATCTCTGAAACCATGAGCCCCCAAATAACTTTTTTCTCCTATAAAATTGTTCTTGTCAGGGCTTTTAGTCACAGCAACAAAAAAGCTGAATGTAACTGTTCATTAGGGTTTGTGGTGGGGTTCCTTTGTGTTGGAGTTCATTAGAGTTTGTGGTGGGGTTCTTGGACCAGGTGAAGTGAAAAGCTGTTAAGGTGTTTGAAAGTTACCAAAGAAAGTGGGGGGGGGGAGTCCCAGGGAGAAGGCCAATCTCTTTTCTGCTTTATTACGCTCCTGAAAAGGGGACAAGAGGCAGCATAACATAGTGATTGCCCAAGTTCAGATGCTGGCTTGGTTACTTGGTTACTTGCATAATTCTAAGTGATTTTCCTTCTCTATAAAATGGGGCTATTGCAATAGTAGTTCATACTTCACAGTTTGTTATGAGCATTATTGACTTAATAGTGGTACAGTGCTTAGAAGGAGGCTGACCACAGGATTTTCTCCTGTAGTGGCTTGAATGGTGAATTAGAACTAGTGAAGAAAAGACTGGTGAACCCACTTCCAGGCTGAGAGAATGAAATGTGTGGAAACCCCGAAGTTGGGAAGAAGGTGGCATGTTGGATTACTAAAAGCAGGCCCTTGCGCCTGGAGAGTACCATACAACGGAAGAGCAATGAATGAGAAAGTTTGAGAGAAGGGAGGGGATAGCAGATCACCTAGGACCTTAGCAGTCATGGTGAGTATACTCCAGTTCATCCCAGATTTAAAGTGGAGCCCCTGAAAAATCTGAAACAGAGGGGAACATGATTAGATTTCTGGCTTAGGAAGTTGTAACTGAATGTGATTAAAGGCACAAAAGGAAAGAGGTGGTAGAAAAGGAAGCCACTATTAGCTACAGGACTTAACTTTTGGTTTACTGTTGTGGGTGTGGGTAAAGTTATTTTCTGGTTCTGGGATATGTATTCACCTAATAGTGAATAACACTGTGGTTATGCTTTGGTTCTGTAAATACCTCTCAGCTTAGAAGAATGTATTGGTTCAATTCATGCAGGGTACAAGTTGGGGCATAATCCCATAGATGCAAAATACATGTCATATAACCCAGTTGGCACTCTTTGAAATTTGTAGTGTCCCAAGGAGAAGGCCAATCTCTCTTCTGCTTTATCACGCTCTTGAGTCCACCACAGATTTTTCTAGTCCATTGTTTTTTGCAGAGCAGGGGTCTGGTGGACAATGGTGCCACCATGGTCTAATGTGGGATTGGGAACCTAGTTGGGAAGAAGGATTTTCTTCACTCCTGTATCAATTCCCATTTGGATGGGGGCAAGAGTTCATGGGAACTTAAGAATAGGGAATATTGAAGTTCTGTAGAGGACCAAGAAAAGGGAAACTATTTAAGTTTACCTGCTTAATATAAATATGTAAATATAAATAGAAGGAGTTAGCCAGGATATCATGAACAATAGATATAGCTATTAAAATTAAATGTGTAACCCCAGAATACATGTGATTTTTATTATAGTCAAGGTGAAATTGCTCCATATCACTGTGATATTTTAATCTTTGTTTCATTATGTTCGTCTTTACAATGTCAAGTGGAGAATGCCTAATACAAAGATATTTAAATTAGATCAGTATGACCTGAGATACATATTTTATATAAAGTAGCCATGAACTTGGTAATTCATTTTCTAAGATATAACATATTTGATAAGTATAAATTGTGGAAAGGGGACTTCCAAAGAAATTCTCAGGCTTGATGGGTTGCTGTTAACCCCAAAATGCATTTATTTCATTTAAGCAGATATTACAGCCTATATATAGCCTTTCCTGGAAACTGAAGTAGATTCGTTTATGACATGGATTAATGTAAAAATCAAATTCCAAATTGTATTTGAATGTTAATCTCTTTTCTTCACACAAATTGAGGTCAGTTTCCAAAGATGTATATACCTTCCCCAGCTTCCACCAAACACCTTGAATAAGGGACTCTGGGACATGGATACGACCAAAGTCAAATGTCACTGTAATTAATGAGGTGCAGAGTCACAGTATGGAGACATTGCTCAGGCTTGAGGCTTCTAAAGGCAATAGGGGGAAGACCCGTTAGCTCTTGCCCTTGGGCAAGGGGAGCTGTGTGCATTACTGGATTTACGGGCTTGTTGCCTTCTTTGCCATTCAGTTGGCATAGCATCCAACATGAAGATAAATGGAAACATATTTTTATATAGAAGTACTTCGTTAAGAAAAGCTCATCATCTTTTTCAGTGACTACCAAGAGGGTGATCATAACAAATGGTTCACAATGGGGGAATCTTAAACATATATTCAAACTTTACATTTGGTGGTGGTGTTTCTACATTGGGTCTTTTTATTTCTACTCAGTCTTGACATACCCTGGACCTCTTAGTGAAATAATTGGAGACCAAACTTCTTACTGCTAGCAAACTTGGAAGGACCATCTATTCATTAATCCAAGTTTCACCTAAGTACATTCTACCAAACCAAGAACTATCTGTAATGAGAATGGGAGGGGGAGAAAAGGATGTGCCTACAGGGCCTAAGACATCTTTTCTCCCTAACTTAACAAACTTCCACTCAGTATAATAAAGAACTTCTAAACATGCACAGCTGTCTAACAATGAAATTAATTATATTCACATATAGGAGATTCTCTCATATGAAAGTGTGCAAAGACAGTTAAATAAACTTTGGAAGACATGCAATGCATACTATCTGAAGTCCCTTTTTACTCATAGAGATTATGTTTATTTGATTCTCAATATCATTAAAGATAACACACTAATCAGTCTTAGAAAAAGGATTTTCTTTTTCTCCCCATAAGCAGGTCCCTGCACTAATGTCATTCTTGACTATTGGACACTGCATCTTCTGTATGGCTCTCCTACCTCTTCCATTTCATGTGTTATCAGGAATATACCCAGGCTTGACCCAAAGAGAGGCCTGTGCCTGAATCTCAGTATCTATCCAGGAGTTGATGGAGTTTGCAGGGAGGGGGAGAAATGCATCAGGCCAAGCTCATGTCAGCAGGAAGTGGCATCCTCCATGCAGAGGAACCCAACAACTAACTCCCTGTGGGGGCTAAGCAGCTGACTCAATCTGCAAAGCTAGCCGTTTTTCCTAAGTGTGTTCCCGCATAGACTATGCTGGTCTTTGGCTGGATCCCAGCTTCTCAAAGACTGTCTGTAAGCTAACCTTCTGTTAACAACTCTGCTAACTCGTGGATGACTCTGGCAATCTAGTCACAGCCATAAATCTGTATCACTTATAATCTCAAATGCATGTATTTATTCTAGTTCATGTTTTTACATACTGACTTTTTCACTGCATTTTAATTGGCATAATAATTGTACATATTCATGAGGTACAGGATGATGATTCCATATATTTCACAGATGTAATAATCAAATCAAGGTAATAAGCATTTCCATATTCTTTTTCTGTATATGTGCTTTTCAGTTGCAGATGGACACAGCATCTTTATTTTCTTTATTTTTATGTGGTGTTGAGAATCGAACCCACTGCCTCACCCATGCTTGGCAAGCACTCTACCACTGAGCCACAGTCCTAGCTCCTTCATATTCTTAAACATCATCATTTCTGTGTGCTGGGAAGCTTCAAGTTCCTCTCTTCTATGTGCCATAGAACATTGGAACTTATTTCTTTTTTCTAATTGTACATTAGTACCTGTTATCCAGCCTCCAACTATTCTGCCTCCTCCTCCCTTTCTTAGGCTCTAGTGGCTACTACTCTACCCCTTACTTCTGGGTACTGATTTTTTCCCCTCCAGATTATTATCTTTTCTTTTTTTTCTTATTGAGTAAACATGACAGTAGAAGCCATTTTAATAGACTTATACAAGTACAAAATATATCTTACTCAAATTAGGATCCCATTTTTGTGGGTGGACACAATGGTGAGACTCACTTAGGTATTTTCATATCTGTGTATGAAAATCATGTTATATTTATTCTACTGTGTTTCCCTTTTCCCATGCCCAACCCTTCTCATTGTTTCCCTTTGTCTAATCTACTCAACTTTTATTCTTCCCTTTCCCCCCTTTATTGTGGTTTAGCTTCTAAGTTTTAATATCAAAGTATACTGTGTACTGATTTTCAATATCAAAAACATGTGAATAGGATGTACAAATGAAAAGGTGCTGTAGAAATTTTAGGGCACATGGAATTCCTAATTTGTATCAGTATTACTCTCTGAGCAATACGATCATAATCACAGATTTTTGACAAAGATAAAATTGAAAGTGGGATGGAGATATGATTTCAAACATCTTTCTTGATGACAAAGTACCCTATTGTACCATCTGCCAATGTCTATGTCCAACCTTACTAATGACCCAAAGAATGTAGTTTAAACAATGCTAACTTACTTTATGTCCTGAAACCATCAAACCTTAACCATGGGATTTCTGGCTTCTTCGATTATCAGACAAAATAATTTAAGGCAGCCAGTTTATTATATGATGTCCATGTGGTCTGTGAAGGGTATAAAATAAAACTAATAGTTAATATCGTTTGAGTTTTTGTTATATCTAAAAATATATATAATAAAGATATATATAATAAATAATAAATAATAAAACATAAATAATAATAAAAAATAAAACATAAATAATAATAAATAAAACATAAATAAATAATAATAATAAAACACTACTTTTTGAATTTATAAGCATTATTTCATCTATATTTACATAATTTGTAAGAAGAAAGTATACTTGTTGTCTCATTTTATAGATGAAGAAATTGAAACTAATACACATTTGTCTCATAATGAACCTAAAATAAGAAAGGCAGTAAATGGTGGAGCTGGAATTTAAAACCAAGCAGGGGGACTCTCTTGTTCATGCTCATAAATATTAATTTTCTTTTTGGTATGAGGCATCTAAGTTTGATATTAAGTCCCTAAAATTCTAAATGAATGTTAATTATAATAAGTGACTTAAATGAGCCAGTCCTTTTGCACAGGCTGAAGTTTTGCATAGGTGAAGCTTTGCCCTGGCTCTGCTCTAATCCTGTCCATGACCTTGTCTATGACAGCAAATATCTACCTATAGAGAAGCAGGATTCTGGGTCCACAGCTGTCTTTAGCAATCATGGAAACTCTAGAAATTCAGCCAACATACAGAAAATTATAACACCATGCGTGGGTGCCCTAACTGCTTGTGAGTACTGACCACTTTGCTATATTGCTTCCAGCAGTAGGGTAGACTTAAGTGTTAGTTAGGGTTCTTCCATTTCTTCTGTGCAACTTTGGCCAGATTACTTAATCTTTCTTTCTGAGTTCCCTATTCCTTATCTAACAAGCACAGAAGGTCTAATTAGGTTTTGTTGTGATAATACTGTGTAACAAACATCTTTCAAATCCCAGCTGTTTACAATGACAATCAATTACATCCACTCAGGGATTAGCACATTAGCCACTCTTTGGCTGGCTTTGACTGGCTTGGTTCAAGTGAGATTTGGCCTTAGATATGTCCCATAAGTATCATTCTGGGAACATTGTCTTGCTGGGGCTACATTTGTCATGTAGGAGTGCAGGATTGGAAGAGGATAAATGAAAATTTTTCAAACATAATTTAAAGCCTCTGATGTGTTCATACCATGTTTCCTAGTCAAGACATAGCCATGGCCCAAAATAGTAGGGTGGGGACATATACCCAGCCTTCAATGAACTAGGGCTGGGAAAAGGAATAAAGGAAACATTGTGAAAAATATTACCAACTAGTTCAAATAGTGCTTTCCTGACAAGGTTGTGAAAATCACACAAGGAGAAGAATTTAATTTAGTGCCTGACATACAGTAAGTGTTCAATAAAAGTGAACCAAGAATATTATTTTGATATTTTCACCTCAACAACAGAAGGGAAAAAAAGTGAGGCACCATCAACACCAAACAACCCAAGAACTTCATCTTTGCTTGTTGTAAGAAGGTGCAGAAGTATTTTATGTTGTATATGATGGAGCCAATGCCTGGATTTGCATCAAAGCAATCTTATAATTTTTAATAGTTTTATCTTTAAAAATAGTTACTTTTGGAAGTTGCCAGGAGGATAGTACATAATTGGAAATATAGGAAATATGTATGAAGATGCTCATCAGTGCATTTTTATAATACCATAAAAGAACAATGTACCCAGAAATAGAATATTTAAACCCACAGAAGTGATTATTACAGAGTTAATTTTAAATGGCCTTTTTCTAAGAATACTTAATGAGACAGGAAAATACAACTAATATAATACTAGATAAATAAATCAAAATGTAGAAATATGCAATGTAATTATAATTTTGTAAAATGTTTAGATCTGTACCATTCAGAAATGCTTGGATAGAATTTTTTAAAAAACAAACATGTCAGCACTGAATAGATAACGATGATGGACAGATGATGCACTTTGAGTCTTATTTATTTTCTTGTTTTTTTCCTTTTGTTTTCCAAATTTTCAACAGTAAAAAAATAGCATGTTTTTAATTTGCTAATCTGGTCCCTGGGTGGTCAACAATGGAGCTTCCCAATAAAACTCAATAGAGATTGTGTCTCTTGGAACTGAGAATTCCCTGAGAGCACTAGCACTGCCTCAGCTCATTGCCATGTATCTCTCCATCCTCTAATTATAAACAATCCACGTGAGTGGCATCCATGTCCACTGTCGAACCAACAGTTCTATCAGAAAGACACCACTGGACTATTAGTAATACTGGGGGTCTTATTAAAGAGGATGAGATTTTATTTCATTTCATTATTTCCTAGACCTCGAAAATAGTGCTTGGTCAGGAATCTGGCTAACCTTACTATCCTCTTTGGGAAATAGGCATCTGATGATGGAGAACTAGGGTTCTCCATATGGGTCCTCCTTTATTATGTAAATTGATTCTTTGGGAGCCTGGATGATTTAGAAAAATGAACTTAGCTTATATAATCAGAAGGACAGTCAACTTATATCATCAGGATGGTCAGCCAGCCTACATAAGTCCTATTTCTTTTTCTTTTCTTTTTTTTGAAATATGTTTTTATTGGTTCTTTTACTTATACATTACAATAGTATAGAGTAGGACATAATTATAAAAGCATGGAATAGAAAATAGAATTTGTTCTATTCTGCCCCCAATATTTTCCCTTCCTTTCTGCTATTCCCTTACTCTATTGATCTTTCATATATATATATATCCACAAACATATATATGCTTGTGGATATACATGATGGTGAGATTCACTGTGGTCTATTCATACATGTACATAGAAAATTCAGGTCAGATTCATTCCATGGACTTTCCCTGTCCTATCCCTCCTCCCTTCCTTTCATTCTTCTTTGTTTGCCCCTCTGATTTCACTTCCATTCTTTTTTTTTCTCTTTTTTTAATCCTTTTCCCCTTTATTTTAGATTAGCTTCTATTAATTTCTTATCCTTTAGAAATCAGGTTTGATAAATGTCCTCAGGTCAGGGAGCTGGGGACAGTACCTCAGGTCTCATACCACTTAGGAGTTGCATTCCCTAGCAATCATTGTACAAATACCTTTTGCCCTTAGGATTTGACTCAGCTATAGGTTCTGCCAGGTAAACTGCACCAGGCAGGTGTTTTATTTTTTTTTTGGGGGGGGGGGCAAAGTTTCCCCTAGCTTTCCCCACATTGCTAGTTTTCTTGTAGTCAAAACTGGGTGATTTGTCTCAGTGCCAACCCATCTGCACACACAGGTCAGTTTTCCTTTACAACTCCTAGGTTGATCAGAACAAATCTGCTCAAGTCCCTCTTTCTGGACAGAGACCTCGTTTGCCAGTTTTCTGCCTGGAGCACATTTTTACTTCCAAGTTGTAAACCCTGAAAAATTGGTTTTGCAATGGAAAGGTTGACAGTCTCAGCCATGGATACTCAAGCACTCACCACCCTCTTGCTGCCAAAGATATTTATTATTATTTCCTCAAATAGCCACTATTTAATACTTGTCACCATTTCTTTCATCCTTTCTCTTTCTTTATTTTTATTTTCTTATAAATATCAAAACTGTAGTCTTGGTTGCCAACTGTCTAGATTCATCGTGGTGGCTTTTTTCAGACAGGCAGGCTTTTAGGGACAGATCCATGCAGTGAGTGTTGCTACACGGAACTCCCTCAGTGGAAAACAGCTGCAGCCACTGCATTTAAGTCCAAGTTGTGATACAGTGTATGGAAACATGTGCTCTGCTTTCAGACAATGCTTACAAAAGCTCAGTGGAGCATAGCAGAACTATCCAGTGTGGTCTTCTCCTGGAGGGCAAGTCTGAACGGTTGAATCCTCAAGACAGCTCCACAGACTTCTTTTTGCATATTTGTCACCTGTTGTTATTTCTGTTGTTGATGTGAATAAAGTTGTAGCCTGGCCTCTAAAATCTGGTCAGAGATATCTTCCTCCCCTGAGAAACATCTACAGGACTGCTTGTAACAATATTAGGAAATATGTTGTTTAAAATATATCAACTCAAACCTTTCCCAAGTCTTATATAAAACCCAGCACAGATGGCCACTTTGTGTTTTTGTTTATATGTCCTGACATAATTGCCCCATTACCTTTCCACACTCACTGTAGGTATCCACATGCCCACATGTATCACCCCAAAAGTGGGTTTTTCTAAAGCTTAAGAGTCTCAACTGGAAACATGCAAGGTTGTGAAAACTGCTATTATCTTTCTTTCAGTACAAGATTAGATGGCCTTTCTTTTGTGCTCCTAGCCCCTGCTCAAAGTATACCTTCATTCCACATCTGTGTCCTCCCTCCCATGGAAGACTTGCTGTATGAGGCTTGCCTTTTGTGGCTCTGTTACCTTTGTGCTAGGATAACATTCCAGAGACAGATTGGGCCCAGGCCTGCAACAGACACAGAGCCCTTATGCTTGAGTGCCCAGTTAGATGCCAGACACACAGGAGCTCACTCAGCCATCTCAACCTGTTTTAGAAAAACAACAGGACCTATTGCAGAAATTAAGTATTTATTGAGTAGTTATTTAGAAATGGTTTCTGGGTGATTTGCTGTAAAAACTCATTTGAAATACAAGTGACTTGTGATAAGAACTGCTTGTCATATGAACGGATTTGGTTGAGTCCCTTTAGACTCAAACAACAGTGTCTGAGAATCCCAGAACAGGACACTTGCCCTATGCCTACTTCTTCCCCAGGTGTTCCTCTTGAAAGACAAGGAAGAGTTTGTTCAAACCTGTGTCCCACTCAGTGCCCCTTGGTCAGTACTAGGAAGTGCTGTTAGGTACATCAGTGCTTCCTTGAAGTCCAGCTAAAGCACCCATTGGCTTCTGAAGAGAATTAGTTAGCTCTTGGTTTATCTCTGCTAGAATTCTCTTAGACTGAGGGCATATCTAAATCATGCCCACAAGGCCTCAAGAACAGCCTGTAGCAGGAGAGTGTCCTTTGGCTTCTCTTCACTCCCCTGCCTGAAACAGAGGTTTGACCCACTAGATTTTTCTGGGCATCAGGATCCCAGGCCTTCTATAACTCCTCCCACATACTTACCAGGGCTAATATCAAAACCACAAGCATATACAAGGTTGATAATTCAGAGTCTCCATTGCTATTCCTGGAGACCTGGTCTCTCTGTTTAGCTCTTTACATCTTTTTTCTTATCAGATTTTCATGAAGATGTATATAGCTTTTCTGGGCCCTCTGTGCCCAGAGCTGACTCTCACCCAAATTATAAGATGACCACATTTATCTCTCATCTCCCAGAACTCTGTCCATTTTTAACTCTTGCTGTAGGTCCCAGGGAGAATCTGATGCCTATTAGAGTTCAGTGTGAAGTTCAGTAAGGACTCTGGGTGCTGATTTCAAAGTGATGTTGGTGCCTGCAAACCCCAAGGTAGATAGCATCTGTCAGTTTTCAAACACCTCAAACAGCAGGTGGCAAACCCATACTGGGATATCTTCACTTTTCTTCCACCTGACTGCTCCTGTTGCTCCATACAGCCATCCTGATTTGGGTCATGGACCACAAAATGTACAGCAACTCACCAGACAGCAAGGTTGAGGTGGGTTGGGGTCCTATGTGAGCTGGTACTCTGTGCCCCGTGTCCCAAGGGAAGTTTGGGGTTTGTGTTCACGTAAGATTCTGTTTCTAGCAAGACAAAACTCACAACTGGTCAAAGGGAAAAATCGTATCAATTTGATTCATAACCAAGACCCATTAGAGAAAAACAATTTGTTTTCAGAAGTTGTACAAGTTCTGTTCACAGTGTACACACCAGTTTTCTGCTTCTTCAAGTTGACAAGGGTGGGCTGTTGAATCAATTTAAAAACAAAATTCCCTGGAGTTTACATTGTACTTTACTGACCTTTCCTTTAAGGTACTTTGTGCAAATAGATCTCAAAGCCCCTTTGAAGCAATTTCCTATAACCCTTACAATAAAGGTCTCTGTTGTTTCCTTAAAGGGACAGGGAACATTAAAATAGGAGTCTGATAGTTACTTCTGGGCTGATTGCTTCAACTTCTCAAAGTCTCAGTTTTTCTCACCTGTAAAATGAGGGCTGCTGACATGAATTAGCATTGTAGAGACTTCTATTTAAATGGAATTGAAGAAATTTAAAAGATAAACAAAAATGTAGTAGAATTCTCTCACTTTACATGTATTCCTAAATATTAAATTATTAATTTAAGCACACTGAATTGAATGTACTTGTATTTAGATTTTTTTTAAAAAATATTTTTTATAGTAGATGGACACAGTATCTTTATTTTATTTTTATGTAGTGTTGAGGATCAAACTCAGTTCCTCACACGTGCTAGGCAAGCACTCTACCAACTGAATTACACCCCCAGCCCATATTTAGATTTTTGACATTAATATAACCAAATGTCTGCAGGAGTCAAAGAAAATTAAATGAGTGTAGATACTAAAGTAAGCCAATAGAGAGCAGTATGGTAAAGCCATCAGCAGGGTCTAAAATGTATCCAATTTATTTTTATTTACTTTTTAATTTTTTATGCAATCAGACTGGATTCAACAAGTCACCAGGTTGTGATTCCACTAACATAATTATTTTGATATCCTTGCTATTGCCTCTATCTTACCCATCTTACTTACTATTAGAATTTATTTTTTTTCTTTATTTTTATTTCAGATCCTAAAAAGGTCATATTGTCACTTGGAAGTGATAATATTTCAAAATTACTTCTTTGGGATCTTTAAAAATGAGATACTGAGTTTAAATCCAGGATGTTTGAAGGAAAAAAAAAATCATCCAGAAGAACCATTTAGCCCAAATGAACAAAATAATCATTGAATTCACAGTAAGAGTGCGTCAAAGGCTTTCCTTCCTTATTGTGTGCACATGTGAATATGTAATGATAAATTGCACTCTAATGTATAATTGTAATTCACCAATTAAAAAACGGGATTTCCTTCTTGTTGGCCTTTTTGGAAAGGGGCATCCCTGAACCCAGAAACTTTGGTGTCAAAATGTGTCCTGTGAAGGTGGGCTAGAGAAGCCTGATTCGATCCTGCATATGAGTTGGCTTTTTTAATATAATAACATTTTCCAAGTTAGCATGACCCTGCTTTGTTGCTTTCCTTTCTGTTCACCCTGGCACCCACAGGGACCATACAAATGGCAGGGGTGGCTGGCTCTGTGTCAATGTTCCAAACACCTTACAGGGTGTATCCACGGATATATTGTCCTTCTTCTACACTTTCATTTCTATGAGGGCAGTTGCAAAGGTCAAGCTCTTTTATTGTTTTTTAAAGTTCACCTTCCTTTGGGGTTTATTATGAAGTTACTGAATCTTATAATTTTTCTGACTTCATGTCCCATTCGAAGTCTTTGTTGTATCTCTTCTTGGTCCTTGTGGTCCCCCCAAAATGGGGGGTCCACAATAAGCAAATGGCAGTGGAGAAGGGCTCAGGCATCCAGGAGACTTTTGGCTAAGTCTTTCTGCTTCTCTATATGACAGTTCTGTTCTGGTGGACTCCTGCTTGAGGCTGAGGATATGATTTGCATCACAAACATTTTATTTTTTTTAACTACCAACTCCATCTAAGTTATCTCAGGAAAGTTTATGAATGGCACATGTAAGCAGAAGAGTTATAATGCTTTAAATGAGGCTGGACAACAAGAACAACAAATACCCTGATGGGACTTGAGACATACAACATTTTCCACAATACCCTCTAAAGGGACAATATTGTCACAGATGAGGCATTAAAAAAAGGAAAGAAAAAAAATTAAAAGAAAAGATAAAAAAGAAAGGAAAAGAAAGAATCCAGATACCTTTCAGACTAGGCTGGTAGCTTTACCATACTGCTCTCTACTGGCTTAGTTCAGTAGCTACACTGTTTACATTTATTTCCTTTTGAATCCTACAGACATTTGAATATAACAGTGTTGAAAATCTAACTACAGGTGTTACAACATTCAATTCAGTGTGCTTACATTAATAATTTAATATTTAGGAATACATGTATGGTGAGGTAGAGCCCTCAGAGTATGCCCCCTTCTCCCTGCAGACTCCTGCTGGAATGTGACAATGTTTGGTAGTACAAAGATTGTGTACTTTACCATAGACTCTATGCAAAATATATCAAGAAAATTCAAATGTTTGAAATGCTCAGTTATGGACCAAACATTATGGCTAGAAATAGGGAGGTAAGATAGTCCAATAGAATTGTGTTCCAACAGGGTGGAATCTTATAATCGAAAATCCTCTTGGAGGTATAACTGAAAGAGGCATTTACCAAAGAGTGGTCAGACAGAGACTAACATCTGCAGACTGGTCTCCAGCCATGATCCTATTGCCCATGTCCTCTAAGGACAAGATCTACAAGGTGCAAGGTGGGGCCTGTTTTCCTCACCCTGAAGCCAGAAGCATTTCTTACCCAATGCTTCTATTCCTTAGATCATGAATGGCAGGTGTATACAAAAAGAGTTGTATTGCTACTGGGTGTGGTGGCACAGGCCTGTAATCCCAGTGATTTCGGAGGCTCTTACAGGAAGATTTGTAAATTTGAGGACAGCCTTAGCAGCTTAACAAAAGCCTGAAAAATTTAGTGAGACCTTGTCTCAAAATTAAAATACACAAACGGGCTGGGGATGTGGCTCAGTGGCTGAGTGACATTGGATTCAAGCTCTGCTACCAGAAAAAAAAAATTGTAATGCTTCAAATGAAGCTGAAGATCACATAGTAATTTCCACAGTACCCTGTGAGGGGGCAAAATTATCAGATGAGTAATAGCCCCAAGTCAATAAAGTGACTTTTTCAAAGACCACAGTGACAGCTAGCAGGAGGGTTTTACTAGACCATAATGCATTACATTAGGTTTGGGTGGAAGATGAGAAGGTCTTGAGGTAGGTGAGCTGTCCCTGGCAAAGGGATGGGAGCAGAAGTATGTTAGTAGGGGAAGGTGACTAAATAAGCTGGTTACTGGCTGAGAGAGGGGTGCTTTGGGTGTGATGGGAGACCAGCATACCTTCATTCTTTTATACTTGTGTGTGTGCATGAGCATGCACACACATTCACACACCCCTAGTACAGGGAGAGTGTAAGCAGGCATCACCTTGACTTGGTAAATAGATCCCAGTAGTACAGAAACTGGCTTCACCTCCATCCTTTTTCATTGCAGTTTCTTGCCTTCCAGCAAGTATCAGATACCTGCTTAACATTATGCAAGGGTGGCTGTCAGTGAGAGATGCTCAGGCCTGCCAGAGGGGCTCCCTAATGGGAAAGAGAAAACAAAACCTAAGCCTTAAAAATAGAGCTGTCCACTGATGGAATTCTCTCCTACTGCCATGACCAAATATTTAGTCACAGGGGAAATGGCTGATCGGACAAACTCCCAGCAAGGTCATGGGGTACTCAGCAAACAAGCACTGAGGCAGGCCTATGACGCCTGCTCCCCTCACCCCCAGACCCTTGCAGGTCCCATAAGAAAGGGAGGCTGGATCACTTTTGTGCCAATCTGTAACCACAAAGCATGCATTTGCTTTTATTATGCTGGATACCAGCCTGGCCCTGAAGTCTGTTGCTTGCACAGACAACATTCATTCATTCAGACACAAATGAGATCAATTCTTATCCGACTCACAGGTCAATAGGATTTGGGGAAGCCACAGAGTCCTAGAGATTACATTATTTTAAAGACTGCAGAGTTAAATACAATGAAGTCCAAAATAGGGGATTATTTGGCTGTCACACAGATGTCTGCCTCTGGGGAAAAAATAAATAAATAAGTAAGTCCCTTCCCCATTGCTCCTGCCTTTCCTGAGTCCTTCTGGTGTTTTACTCTCCAATTTCCCACTTCCAACCAGCTTGGGAGTTCCAATTCTCTTGTAAACTACAGGGTTGGAATCCTCAGCTGCTCCAGTGTCTAGAACATATCAAGGGCTCTAAGAAACTCAAGGGAGGAAGAGAGCCAGTAGGGAGTGGCCTTTTTCTACTTTGTACTTGTGCCTGATAAAGAAAGAAAAGGATCTGACCCCACTTTATTCATTGCTCTGAGCCGAGAGTCTTGCCCTCCAGGAACATGGTGCTGCCTCTTTTGGCCCCTGGATACTGCCTCAGCTGACACCCTTTCTGATCTGATTCTTCTCTGGGTGCCCCCAAAGACCCTCCCTTGCACTGTCCTGAGATTGTCTATGTCCCATTGTGAGTGTCTGCCTTCCTTGTAGACAGGGGCCAGGAACAGCAGTCTCTCATTCACAAGTATTGAATGGGGCTGATGTATCCCTTTGTAAAAAGCCAATTCACAGATGGAATAGGACCCGGACCCTAAATTCGATTTCAAACAGAAGACTTGGTTTTCCCATTGGAAGTCATTTTCAGGGGAGAGATCAGAAAGTGGCTGAGGAAGTGGCTGCCATTATAGAGAAGCAACTGATGTTTCGGAGCAATTAATAATTGTTTTTCCCTAGAGACAAGCTGTGGACAGTGGGGAGAGCTGAAATTGTTTCTTTCTTTGTTCTTCCTTTACATGGGCATTGGACTGGAACCCTCTGGGCAACTTCTCAACTCAGCATGTCCTGCTGATCTATTAAGTTGAACATTAATCATTAGCAGAGCTTATCCTTCTTCCTTGAATTTGATTTCATTAGTTATACTTTCTTTCCCTGTTAGAACAGTCTCTGATGCATTTGCTTAGAAGGCAAATGAGCTTCAGCCCTGTCCCCACATTGCCTCTCCATTGAAATTTTCCATCTAATGACAAAGACATTTTTGAAATGATCAGGTCAGTTTAGATGAATCTTGATGCTGTTAGATACAGGTCTTTTTTCCTGGACTCTCAGAAACTCTGTCTTAAGAACTCAAGGTCACCAGGCTTTCACACCAATAAACAGAACACTCAAACTCTCGGCTCCATTGCTCATGAAAACATAAACAAAACCTCAGAAAGTCATGGGCAGCAAGACTCCAGATTTATCTCGCAGTCTAACATCCTGCTAATCAGGTTTGGTTTGGGAAACTCATCATGACTCTTCTGGCTTGTAAATTTTTGTTTATTGTTTCCCTGTCTCCAGTCTTGCTCCCTCTCTGCAAGGAGACTTCAGCTCTTTGAGTGCAGGGGCTATAATTTATTCACCATAATATCTATTTTACTGCTTGGCACATGTTGCTGAGTGTGATAAAAATTGGGTAAAATCTGAAAGAAAACACAAAGGATAATTATGAAGGAGAAAACAAAGCTCCCACAGTCCTGCTCACTTTGTACCTGGGTCGTAGCTATAAGGCAGTAGAACAGGGGCACAGTGTTGCTTCATATTTGAAGCATAGGTTTGGCAAGAGAAAAACTTGAAAGAGATTCATCTCTTCATCCATTCACTTGTCCATTCATGGTTTAAAGCTATTTTGTCAAACTCTATGCTAGATGTGGTAGCTGTTCCATGATATCTCAGGATAGGAGTCTTGGATATTGCTTAGTGGTAGAACATGTGCTTAGCATGTTAGAGGTACTGAGTTCAATCTTCAGCACCAAAAAATAAAATAAAATAAATACAACAAACCAAACAATAAAAGCAAAAGAAAACACATATACATACACAATACCAATTTCAGGTAGGTATTTTGAATTCCCTGCTCCCTCTTTTCCACCTTTTAAGAAATAGTTGAGTGTGGCTGGGGATGTAGCCCAACACTAAATGTCTTGTCTAGAATTTGCAAGGCTCTGTGTTCCATCCCCATTACCAAAAGAAAAAATAAATAAAAAGAAAAAAGAAATATGTGAATGTTTGCTATATATCTGCCCATCTGCTCCAGTGCCAGGTGTTAGGTATCCACTGGTATAGTTAAAACAGCAAATAGCCAAGTCTCTTTCCTTAGAAGACCTCCCAGGTAAGGAGAAAAACAAGTTAAGCACACTACACATGCAGCTCATGCAGCTCTCTAGATCCACAATCTTTTCTTTTGTTCTTTTTTTTGGTAGTCGTAAATGGATAGAATGCTTTTATTCTGTTTTTTTATGTGTTACTAAGGATCAAACCCAGTGTCTCACACATGCTAGACAAACGTTCTGCCACTGAGCTACAGCCCCAGCCCCTAGATCCACAATCTAAAATTGTTAAATCAAAAAGAAAACTAAAGTAGGGAAAATCATTACATGAAGTTTGAGGAGGAAGGGGAAAGGTTCTTGACACAGGTGGAGAGAAGGTGCTGCTTGTAGGCAAATGGAGCCAACTACCTCACAGCTTTCCAGGAAATGGGATTATGTCATGATAGAGATGGATCATTGCCACTTTAGTGCTTCTGAGATTTAATAGGAACATACTTCAAAAATCCACCAGGGGGAGCTGCAGGATAACTTATTGCTTAAAGCAAGTGAAACTACAGTAAATCTGTGATTTATATAGTTAATTGAGGCTTTAAAACTAAGTCGAGTTAAAAAAAAATCCTTCAGACATAAGGCTCACTTCCAATAATAACCTCAAGGGATTTGTTCCAGAACTCTCCTCACCCCAGGGATACCCAAATCCAAGGGCATCCAAGTTCCATATATAAAAGAAACACACACACACACACACACACACACACACATACACATATTTGTAGGTATATGTAGTTGCAATAGTCTACTCACATCTTTTTGTTGTTGTTGTTGCTTGCTTGTTTGATTTTTTTTTTTTTTTGCATTGGTGAACATCCAACCTAGGGTCTCCTGCATAGTGGGTGAGCATTGAGCTACCCTCCCAGACCCATTCTCCTATTTCTTAAAGTCATCTCTAGAGTATTTAGGATACCTAATATAAAATAAGTTATAGTGGTTATACTGTGTCGCTTAGGGGACAATGACAAGAAAAAAGTCCGTACATGTTCAGAATAGACATATTTTTGAATAGTTTTTGTTTGCTATAAGTATAATCCATTAGAATGGGCTAGAAGTCCAGAAGTAGAGTCTAGTTTCCGTTCAACTTTGCATTTTTCCCATTTCTTACATTGTAGTCATCAACAATCTGGGTCCTTAAGTATGACAGGAGAGAACTGGGCCAAACTTGTCCCTGAGTTTTTCTTAATGTGAGATCCTGCCCTCCCTTCTTCTGAGAGTGAAACCATGACTATGAAGACATCACAAGAAGAGGGCCTCCTGTTCGAGCCTCCTTGTACTATTTGCGTCAGTGGATTTGAGTGCTTTTCTATCAGAAACTCCTGGCATTAGAGTTCAACAATTTAGCCTACAGTTTTAGAAAGTATACAGAATGTCACACATGTCTGTTCCACTATTCCCTCCCACTTGTCTTATCCTTTAACTATCTTTTTCCTCATTCCATTCTTACTTCAAGTGACAGAAGCATGGGTGCCCACTTCTCAGATGTCTACACCTTAGAATTCAGATGCAGGTTTTGCCAAGAACTCATTGTTGGGCAAGTGACACTAAGGATAACTCCTAACTTTATTGTGAAACAGAGGTAAAATGAGCCCCACTAATTTTATAAATTGCAGTCTTCCTCAGGCAAAAACAGCTTTGGACTCCTTGACCCTAATAAAACAAAATCTATGAATCTATTTCCCCCCACTATTAATCTTGGGGAGGAAAAAAGACAGCCTTGGATACTACTTTCCAACTTTCTAAGGTGTTTCCAGGGGTCTCTTCTAGGGCATATTTCCTATACCCATCTGCAATTCTACCCAGCTACAGAAAAGCTTGAGACTGTTTTCTGGGTAGAAGAAGAATCATGGTGCAAAAGGCCATTCATATAGAGAACAGCCTATTTTCTGTTGAGAGTTCCACCATCCAAAGTGTTCCCAGTAGGTTAGCTACCAGTCACTTGACCATCTGACTGACACATGTGCTTTGCAAGTGAAACTACAGTAAGTGAAACTACAGGCTGGTTAGTTTAATTTACAGGAGAAAATGTTTCATGCTTTGGGGCATACAGAGCCAGTTCCATTTTGACAAGTGTTTGATCTACACTTGTGAGGCATAGTCAACAGGCAACTGGTTGGCATGACCATCTAAGCTAAAAGGCTTTCAGCCAAGGGAGTCATGGAAGGGTCTTGGCCTGGACTTTGGGGTGAAGACATTTGTTTATATCTATCCCTTAAAGATGTCTCAGAGTCATTGCTTAAGTTGGGGCAGTCAGAGAAATGAAGGCACAGCAAGGCAAATTGTATAGTGGTTAGATGTTTGGCACATGGTGGGATGTACGAGTGAATGCATGCTAAAGAGATGAGGAAAGGACTGAAGAGCAGGTGCACTGAGAAAAGGAATCCAGCCCTTTAATCTTTCTAGATATTCATTCAGTCATTCAACTCTTTTTAAGGAACCTACCACAGATCAAGTACTTTGCAGGAGCCTGGCATTATTAAGGCAAGTGTGAATAAAGTCCCTTAATAAGATGACAAAAGGCAACAACTTCTTATTTTGGCAAGTATTAGAGACTAAATTCACACTAATGTAAGAAAATAACAGCAACCACAACAAAATCTTCCCTACAAAACAAACAAAGAGGTCTTGGTTAATGATGCAGCTATAAGTTCACAGGGTTTGAAATGCAGGTAGTAAAAGATTTCATGTACAAAAAGTTGCCAGGAATTTGTTTTCATTGCTCTCATTCTCCTTCCCTTGAAGCTGGCTGTGGCTGAGCAGGATTTCTCCCATCCCCTCAATATAGTCCTCTCTGATCTGTCAAAAATGAGCCCATATTTCAAGTCAGAGGATGTATCTTAGTGGTAGAGTGCCTCTGGTTCAAGCTCCAGCACTGGAAACATCAACATTTGCACTAAAACCCAAATGACAAGAAGGAGCCACCCAAACAAAAGTCTAGGTCAAGATTTGGTAGAATGCAGATCGGGGTAGAGTGTTTGCTCGCATGCACAAGGCCCTGGGTTCAATACTCAGCACCAAAAAAAAGAACAAAAGAAAAGATTGTGGATCTAGAGAGCTGCATGAGCTGCATGTGTAGTGTGCTTAACTTGTTTTTCTCCTTACCTGGGAGGTCTTCTAAGGAAAGAGACTTGGCTATTTGCTGTTTTAACTATACCAGTGGATACCTAACACCTGGCACTGGAGCAGATGGGCAGATATATNAAAAAAAAAAAAAAAAGATTTGGTAGAATGCAAGATAGTAAATATTTTAGCTTTGTGGAACACATATGATCTCTATCATATCTTTTAATAAATACCAAATACTTTAAAATGTAAAAATATTTTTTTTGTATTCTCATGTTGCAGAATAATAGATGATGGGCCATGGTTTGTGGATTCTTGATGTGCAGGGAAAGCAACTCATATGAGGGAGAAGCTAATGCACAGACCTTAAAGTGATATCATTTGAAGTATTTGATGGACAGAAAGAAGACAAGCTTGGATAGAACATAGTGAACATCACTCAGTGAGAAATGGGAGAACACAGATCCAGAGGGGTTGGAGGGCCCAGATATACACAGGCTAAGAGGTCATAGAAGGAGTTTCTATTCAATTCTAAATGCAACGGAAAGACGCCCTTTCGGGATTTTAAGTAAGAGGATGAGATAATGGCATTTATATTTTACAAAAGATCACTATGGATGCTGTTTGGAGAAAGTCTTACAGTAGGAAGAGGTGAGGCAGAGAGTCCTGGTAAGGGTTAGATAGGAAGCAGATGAGAAATGATGGTAGCTATGGTGATGAAAAGATGTGGCCTTACTTGGGACACAGAAGGCATTACAGATGCAGTTGTTCAAACCACTTCTTTTCATTGAACAAGAATAGTTTTATGTGACCCATAATATCTTTTTTTGCATTCTTTTAAAAGTCTGCAGAATATCACATTGTGCAGTATGTCAGTAATTTCTAAAAGGCAGACATTGAAGTTGTTTTCAATTATTCAGTATTAGGAATAATCTTCCAGTAGCACCTGATTTGCTTAATCTATCAGCCTCACCAAGATAATCTCTTTGAAATTTTCTCTAGTGGTCTCTGAGAGATCCTATATTTTCTCCATTTCAGAAGAAACTAGAAGAACAAGTAAATAAAGTCCTCTGTCCAGTGACCCTTCCCGGGGCTTTGTGACCGCTTGTGGTCCTTATCAGCATACCTTCCCTTTCAGCAGCTCCTCCCCTCTTTTCCCACCCATACCTACCTGCCCTTGGCTACACTCTTTTTCCTTACATTCTCCTAATTCTGCTACAATAAATATATTTTCTACATTACTTATATAATAGCTAAAATATATCATTGGAAAAAATATAAGACTGCTTGCTACACAATGAGGGAGTATATATCTTAGCAGAGCAGGGAAGAAGCATTCTTACAATCCAGGCAGAATGGGTCTTTAGTAGAAGCCCAGAAAAAGTGATCCATTCAACCTTCCAAATAGTTACATAGAGGCAGAGCTGAGATTCAAGCAGGACTCCTCTCCTGAGCTAGTGTTCTCTTTTGCAGCACAAATTCCTGACACACTTCTTCACTTCTGTCATGAAGCTCTGGAAACAAAGAATGATGGGAAGTTTTCTGTTTGTCCTGAGGCATCAGAGAAAAATGCAAATCCTGAGTACTCTCATTCAGAGCTAGAACCTAGAACTTATGGTCCAAATTAGCCCAGTACATCACCTGGGTCCATATTTAAAGCATAACCACGGCAGATGCTGTCAGTATCCATGCATATACCAACAGATATCATCATTTCTTGGCCCTCTGGTCTGATTTATAATAGCCAGGACTTGTGTTCTGCTGCCTGAAGACTCTTCTTGCCTACTGGGATCATCCCAGGCTTAAATTGCTGGGAAATCAACACCCTTTGAAGCAGGCTAAAATGATTGAATCCCCATGGTGGGATTCAGTTTCAGCCGCCCTGGTAGAAGCTGGTATGATGACACATACAACACTGGCTGCTTTCCCATACCTTCCTAATTTCTTACAAACAATACCTGTAGTCAAATCTTTGTCTCAAGATCTGCTTCAGAGAAAACTATACTAAGACTATCTTTAGGACCCCAAGGAGACAGGTCCCTAATCATGACTTTTTCTATGTTCTTTAATGGTTCTTGTTCAAATTAGGAGGAAAATTTGGGTTTATTTAGCAGATATTTACTGAACATCTGGCATCTGTGAATCATTTAATTAAATGCTGAAGGAGTCAAAAGGAAAGAATGACACATACTTACTGCTCTTAGAAACATACATTCTACCTGGGAATGTGTGTCTTAGGTATCTCAAAAGTAAAACAACAACCCAAACACAGGGAATATTTCAAAGACATTTGTAAAAAAAAAAAAATTTCTCTCTATTTTTACACTTAACTTAGATCATTTCTGTGGCCAGGCATGTGGGTGGCATTCTCCACACACCAAGTAATTCTCTACCAGACACCAATTGAGGGTGCTATAATTCAATTCAATTCAATTCTGACATCACCTACTTTGGAGTTACAGTCAGATACCCTGGGGTAAAGCCCCATAAGACTTTCCTGTAGTTTAAACACCAATTACAAGTAGTAGTTTGTCATCTGTTCTTCTAACTAATTAGCTACAAATTGGGGTTCCCATTTTGGATTCCATTTATTTGCTAGGATAGTTCACAGAACTTAAGAAAACACTTATTTTTACCAGGTATAAAAATAAAGGATACCACAAAGGATACAGATGAATATCTAGATAAAAAGATGTACAGGATAACGTATGGGTGATGGTGTCGAGTGGGGCTTCTATGTCCTCTTTAGGGAAGCCATGCTACCAGTGTCTCCACTAGTTTAGCTACCTGGAAATTCAATAAATGTCATTGAAGACTTTATAGAGCTTACCTCCAGCCACCCCCACTCATCCAGTTCTTCACAGAGGTAGGTAGATGGGGCTGAAAGTTCTAACCCTCTACTGACATCTTCTTGCTTATGACTGGCCCCATCCTGAGGCTATGTCATCTCATTAGCAAAAACTCAGGTGTTTTGCAAAGGGCTCATTAAGAATAATGAAAGTCGGGTGATTTGACACAGAGTGTAATCCTAGCAGCTCAGAAGGCTGAGGCAGGAGGATAAAAGTTCAAGGCCAGGCTCAGCAACTGAGTGAGGCCCTAAGGGACTTAGTGAGACTCTGTCTCAAAATAATACTTTTTTTTTTAAATGAAAAGAGCTGGGAATATTGCTCAGTGGTTAAGTATTCCTGGATTCAATCTCAGTTAAAAACAAAAAAAGGAAAAATAAAAATAAAACACTGCTATCATTTAGAAAATTTCAAGAGTTTAAGGAGCTCTGTAATAGAAATTAGGGAATGGCCAAATACATTTCTTACTATACCATAGCACTATTTATATTAGTATTTGCTCATTAAATTATGCATTTATTGAGCTAGGCACTGAGGCTCAACAATTGGTAACAAGGCCTGAGATCATACAGGAAGGATTTCCGGAGGATGTGAGAAGCACAAACCCAAACCTAATAGAAGAGTTTAAGGGTTTAGGCAAAGGCAAAGACAAGAAAAACCTCTGGAACCCTGCAGGGAGCAAGATGGATTCCCTTTATTGGGTGGGAAGAATGAGGAGTAGGAAACTAATGGTTTTGATCTATGTTATTTCTTTTGCTTCATGGATTAGGACAAATCTTTACACTGTCTCTGCAAAGGTCTCTATGGATCTGTGAAAATAGGCCAGTACACTTATGAAACTTCAATGAAAACTTATATGTATACAAACTCAATTTCAAATTATTAAAAATGATAATGAATGAAATAATAGACACAAAACGCAAAAGTATATAAGCTGTAGGAATTTGAGGAATAACTATTAATGTCACTTGACTCAATTCATGTATTTCTAATTGCACAATTCCTTACCATTATTTGGGATCTTTATGTAATTATTTATTTTAAATGTTGCACTCTCCCCTTCCCACTCTAGTATGTAAACAGCAGACTAATTTCACAAACTTGTCTTGACAGAGCATGTCCAAGAACCTGGCTTCTATCCAAAACTCCAAAGGAAGTCCCAGTTTTGGACATATGCCCAAAGTTCCCAACTTGAGTGACCTATGCAAAGTCCTGAGAACTGAGCAGTTTTGGACTTATCCCAGCCAGAAGATCATTGCTAACCTGCTGATTTCTCTGCTTTGTGATTTTGGGCCATAATTGCCTCCAGAATGACTTGGCTGTTAGCACTTTTCTGGCCATTCTTAACAAAAAGCTGCAGAGAAGGCACAGCTTTCCCCAGAAGGGTTGATTTTTTTGTTTCACAGCAAGAGAGTTTATACATTATTTTACTAAATCCCCATGGTACTGAATCCTCATGTTTGGAAGAGTAACTCTATTTGCTAATTGCCAGGCTCCTGAAGGCCTTTATAATTACCTCTACTCTCCTTCTCTCTCTTTCTTCTTAATGCTATATGAGTTGTGGTGAGTCTCAGGGAAACAAAGATTTTGTAAAATAAAGTCTCTTTAATCTGTAAATCATGTGTGTTTGGATTTCTAAATATGATTTTTCTTCATATTATTGTATTTTTGATTAACACGTTTTTATTAAACATCCTTTATTCTCTGTTGTTCAGTTACACATGCAAAGACGTATAAAGTGGGTGTTTGCTTTGGGGAATTTATATATGACAGGGAAGGCCATGTGATATATCTGTCTTTTCCCTGCCTTGCTATAGTGGTCTAGTACTGCCTTGACTTCACTTGTTCAGTTCCTTCTTCCTCTGCAGGTAGCTTCAGTATGTGGGCTGTGCCATTCTGTTTCCTGCCCCTACTGTTCCTAGTATAAAACCTGGAACTGAGTCCACACTCAGAATATAGTGAGTGATTGGATAGGGAAAGGTGTATGTAAAAAAATTTCCCCATGACACTGCACCATGTACTGGGCATGCTGGTTTAGGTGGAGTCTGGCTCAACAGCTGGGAATTGGCGGTAATAATCACAAACATGCCTCCCCACCATCAAACTGTGTTTCATATTGCCCCAACTTCTTGGTAGCAGTAGTGTCCTGGCTTTCCCCAGAATTCTGTAAGGGAGAAAACATCCTTATATAATCTTCTCCTTTTAAAATTAGCTGTATTCAAGTCATCATTGTGTGTCAACTACAAGAAATTGGGCAGGAATGTTTATCATTCACAGTTTTTTTTTTGACTGAAGGACTCATTCAATAGCATTTCTGAAGCTGGCAGTGAGTGCCCTATTAAAGGAATCATTACTGCCAGGCACTGCCAGGTACTTTATTGTGTCTGTCCAAGGTTGGCCTCTGTCTGTGAGGCAAGAGGTTTAGGGTTGTCCATATCATTGGGAATGACCTTTGTGTGTCCCTACTATATACTGGCACCATAACCAGTGGCCTCATCTCAAATACTCCATTCAGTTCTACAGACCCAGACAGCTAGTCACAGACTCTTGTGGGAGAATAAAATATCTCACTGCAAATGTATTCTTTGGTATATTTTGAATTGGTTATTTAGGAAAATCACATATTTTGCAAACACAGAAATTGGCCCCAAAACCTGTCTTTTCATAAAAAAAAAATCAACATCTACCTACATTAGGTAGTAAATATCAAATGCAAATAAAGACTTTTCTTTCTGCTCCTCTTTCTACTCAGGAGGGATCTTTCCACAGTAAGAAGAGATTGGGGTTTTGGGAGCCTGACACCTGACCTGAATTGAGATTACCATAGAAGGCTGTTACCTTGGAGACTCATTTGCATCATAAGATGACCCTTGCTTTATGTGCATGCCAAACTTGTATGGCCTGTGCTCCTTCCCTTCTTCCCCTATAGGGAAGCTCAAATCTGGAAGCTCTATGTAAGGGTCAATAATTTTACCCCCCTTTGAGTCTAAAATTTCCATGCTTCAGGAATATTTTAAATATGTTCTTTTTCTTGTTATCTGTCCACTTGTCAGTTATTTATTTCATAGATTAAAATTATTAAAACTTTATAGTGATAGTATTAAATTAAAATGTTTCCTATGCTCTCATTCTACTTCCATATTGCAAATAAAATGACAGATCCCTAAAAGTCATATGATACATAGCAACCAGTAACGATGATTGTTTCCTATGAGCCTAGCTTAGTGCTAAACACTCTACTTCCATTTCCTTTTTCAGAGGTGGATAATAATGAGGCCAGTGCTGCCTAGGGTAAAAAAAAATATGAGGAGACGCTCACTCTCTTACATATGCAGTTGTCCTCTTTTAGTTTTATACCCTGAGCATCACTTTACTATATTCCTTTCTATGTAAAGCAACCCTGCAAAGGAGAACTTATTATGCTCATTTATGAATGAAGAACTGAACTTCAGACACCAGGATTACAGAGGCTGGTGTAGATCCCTGAGTCCTGTTCCTAACCAGAGTACAGCCCAAGATCATACTGCTGGTGCAGGATGTAGCTGATGACTCTCTCAGGCTGCCTCACTGAAAAAGCACAGAGGATACATGAGTCACTATTCCACTTTGGGACCTAAAGAGGCTTTAACATCCAAGATTAAACTATTCTTTATCCATGAGAAGCTCCTGGCCCAGCCTCAGTTAACCAGTTCTGATCTTCAAGCTGATTTCTCAGCAGGTGTAGTGAGGTGCCAGAGCTTCCTTACAGATGGCAAATAAACACAGAGCACACTTGGCAGAGGCTGCTCCATGCTTGACCTGTGGCCTACCTGGCCCCAGAAAACATGGTTCCCCACCTGCAATGCTTTGTGTCACATTCAAATTCTTCACTTACTTTATGAATGACTTGAGATAAGTTGCTTAATATCTCTCTACTTTAGTTTTTCCATCTGGAAAGTGGGGGTGAAATGTGTGTGTCCCCCCCCCCAAGGATTGTTAGGATTACTTGTATTAAAGTATATGGAAATGCTTGCAAGAGTACCTGCAACTTTACGACTGCACTTTTGGTTCTTATTATTGGGCCAATAGACATATTTGACTCACACATTGTAAAAATGTAAATTAATTATCAATGTTCACAACTCAAATCAGTTCATAAAATAATTTTGGCTTTCATCTTTTCTTGAAGAATCAGACTTTTTTTTTCTGTGCCAATGCTGTACTGATATGTCTGAATGATTAGCAGTTGACTCCTACTGCTGTGATTTTCCCTCCGGGACATCAGAGATTCTGCCTGGGTGTCATTACTTTTCCATGCCACTCACCTGGCTCTCTGCCTTGGCATTCAAGTCTTTACCTTTAATTGAGTGTTGATCTACTGTGCACCTGACATAGAAACTTGTAAGATATATTTCCTATTTCTGAGGTGAAGCAGCAGAAGAAAAGTCAGGCTAGGATATGAATCTGGAGGATGCGACCTGGAATAAGGAACCATGGGGTGAGGAATAGAGTGCTCCAGGCCAAGACTGGGACAAAGGCCCTCTGTCCTGTGGGCCTTCTGATGGTGGAAGTCATAGGTCTCAGTCCAAAGTTTAAGCCAACAAAATACTGCCACTGAAGAGCAGCAACTTATTCAACTACTAACTCACAGCCCTTGCAACTATCCAGGTCCTTGACCACACATACCTGGTCAACTTTCAAGGAGAGATCTTGCAAAAACACAAATAGAGTGTTCCAGTATGATTACATGGCAGAAAAC
This sequence comes from Marmota marmota marmota, assembly GCF_001458135.2. NCBI lineage: Eukaryota > Metazoa > Chordata > Mammalia > Rodentia > Sciuridae > Marmota > Marmota marmota. The sequence continues at coordinate 181,195 of NW_025999999.1, read as the reverse complement.
CTCAGCTCCTTCCCAGGGTCACAAAGTTCTGCCAGTCTGGCCTTTTCCTACCTAACTAGTGTTATTTCCTGCTGACTTTCACCTGGTCCACTAGGGCCACACTCTCCTTCTGTTTTAGGAAGCTTCTCAGCAGTTGCTCCTCCCTAACCCTGGCTCACTTTTCTCCCATATTCTCATGGTTCTTTCTCAGAAAAAGTGTGCCCTTCATAAACTGTCCTAAACCCTACTTTCCAATACTTTCAATATAGCTGCTCCCTTTCATATCACTACTTCATTTTCATCATAGAAATTCCCTGGAATTATTTTATGAATTGACTTATCCCCTTCATAGACTGCACATTTCCCAGGCCTTGTTTACCTCTGATCAAAATGTGCTTATAACAACATGGACACATAGTAGGTGATCAATAAACAAAGCAGAGTACTTAGATGTTTGGTCTGCACATTGACCAATGTGCTCAGTCATGACTGAATGAATGCACTGAGGAGAGTTTCATATGAGAGATATTCATGTACCAGCCAGTTAGGGAAAGGGCATAAGCGCCTGTGGAGAAGTGAAAATAAGGGTGGGGAGGTGCACGAAAGGGGAGTTATTCAGTGGCTCAGGAGGCTGAGGCAGAAGGATTTCAAGTTAAAAGCCAAACTCAGCAACTTAGTAAGACCCTAAGCAACTTAGCAAGACCGTCTCAAAATTTAACACAATGAAAAGGACTGGTGATGTGGTGCAGTGGTTAAGTGCCCCTGGGTTCAAACCCCAGTAACACAAGGGGAAAAAATGGGGAGGAGTAATTTTTTCTATCCAGGAGCATAGGAGCTTCCTGGAGAAGATGGCATGTGGGCTGGATTAAAGGTTATTGACAGAAGATTAGGCAGAAAAACAAACTTGGTCCGTTTCCTTTCAAACAGCCCCAGGTCTGCTCAAAAATGATAGTTAACAAATGCTTAAAAGAAGACTCCAAATTGTCAGTACCTGTAGAGTATGCTCCTTCTGCATCATGAAAATGTAAGAAGATAGAAATTAAGACAGTAAGCAACTTTGCACATTTCTCTACAGTTTTGAAATACATTCAATACAATTCCATGCCATAAGTTATTACACTGCTTTGTTAAGTTGATTTATATTCCACTTTAGGAAGCCTCTGCTTTCGATTTTCTATGCAGGTGAATCCTTTCTATTTGATTAATGGTTGGTTACATGTAGCATTTGTGGCTTGTTCTGGAAATTCAGGCAAGTAGTTAATGCACAGGAATACAGATTCCTTATGACAATAGTTTTTCATGACACAATCAGATGTTATCATAATGCCATTCTATCCCATTTGGTTCCTTTTTCAGGGCTTGAAAGCCTACTCCACTGAGAGAACAATTTTTAACATTCTGCTCATACACACACACACATATATAAATGCATATATATGCATAATATGAAATATTATATATATATGATGTAAAATAAAATGTACTAAACAAGGCCACGAGACTGTATAGCAACACCAGATATAACTTGCAGCTTCCAGTTCATTGTTCCATGTGGTCTTTGAGTTGCACTGAGCATAGCAGCTTTGCTAACTCAGTTATTGTCAATGAAGAAGTCATTGCAGCTATGCAGCCATATGTGGCATTTATGTGCACAATATGCACATTGTGATGCACACCCTCTTGTGACCTTCTTAATGATGCCATACACCCACATGCAGCCTCTGGGACATTTTTCTCTCTGGCTTGAGCAGTAGATCCTTTGATATCACAGCTTTGCTTTTATATATATATATATATATATNATATATATATATATATATATGATAAAATTAAATGGTGCCATATAAAATTAAAGTCATAATTAAAAATTGATTAGCATGTACTGTCTGTTGGCCTCAGTATCTACTGTAGTATCTTAAACACTAAATATATAGCTTTATTGATTAGAAAGAGGATAAAGTGTAAAATAAAAGCACTAAGCTAGCTGTTCATGGATAAAAGCAACAAGACTGTCAAATTTCAAATGCTACTAAAAGTGTCAGGTCTGAGGCTTTCAAAGTGTGTTTTGGCAAGAGAAAGTCAGGATGGTAGATACTGACCTCTCCAACAAAAGTGCCTCTGGGAGCCTTTTTCAGAAGAATAAACATTTGCTTTAAACATTACATATTTGGTGGGGCTGTCAAATCCTCAGATAGGTTTCAGTTGCTTAAAATGCTCAATTGTGTGAAAAAAAAAACCCAAAACCAAACCTAAGCATATTTTCCTTACAATGAATGGGGAAAACCAATAGTCAGAATTTATCTAGTCATGTGTTTCCACATGATTTGCAAAGAGGAGACTGTAGCGGGGCATCACATTTTTGTTTCAGACAAATGAACAAGGACATCATTCCCTATATTTCTAAAGATCTCTTTTCCATGTAAAATTTCTGTAGGATTCATTTTTTTCAATGTTTTTATTACCTTTTCTACATCAAGAAATAAAAAAATTCTTTTTTCTCATCATCAATTCTACTAAGATATAAATAAAAGAAAACATTTTGTCTGCAGTCTTCCTTTTTCTTTGTTATGGTTTGAGATGTTTCTCCCACCCACAAAGCTCCTCCATTATAATATAGGAATGTTCAGAGGTGAAGTGATTGCATTATAAGAACTGTAACTTAATCAGATCACCCCAGCTTGACTGACAGGGTGGTAAATCTAGGTAGGTGGGGCATGGCTAAAGGTGAGTGACTGAGGTCCTGGCCTGAAAAAGTGAATATGTCCTACAGCTCCTTCCCCTTGTTCTCTCTGCTTCTGGTTTCCATGGCCTGAGCAGCTTCCCTTCATCTCATCCTTTTGCCAAGATGTGATGCCTCACCTTGGGTCAAGAGCAATGGAGTTGGCCTCCTAAGGACTACAACTCTGAAATCATGAGTCAAAATAAACTCCAACTTCTCTGAGTTGTCTATTGTCAGGTAATTTTTTTCCACCCAGCAATGCAAGGTTGACTAACATACCTTTAATCCTTGAATTTATGAAAATCTGGAGCTAGGAAATTACAGAGAATACTTGATTTTTTATTTCTTAAGGGCAGCTGAATACAGATCAGTGGGGAATTACCAAATAGAAATATAGAAACAAAACTAGACCTCAGTTAATCAAGCCAGAGGCACTGGATTCCTCATTCAATTGATAACTACCATCTGCTGACTGCCTTCAGAAGCACTGGATTCCTCATTCAATTGATAACTACCATTTGCTGACTGACTTCAGAGGCACTGATTTCCTCATTTAATTGATAGCTATCATTTGCTGATTGCCTTCTGGGCCAGCCATGGTGGTAGGTGCTAAGCACTGTATTGTACATTGTCTGGTGAAATTGGCATTGATATTATCCCCATGAGGTGGTTGGTGAGACTTGGCCTCATTGTATGGGTAACTTACCATTGTCCCATTTGTAAGGGGCAGAGTGAGGATGCAAACCTGGGAGGCCTAAGTCTACCTCTTAAATGCTGTCCTCAATTTCTTCAATTCAGGGATGGAAAACACTGATACTTCCTGCAGCCCTGAAGTTTAGTAAAGGGATGCTGGTGTTAAAGAAAGAATCAGGAATGTTCACTAGGCTACATTCACTCAGGCAGAAGAACGAACCTTTAAATCATTAACATTTGATGCTGCCTTACTATAGGCAAAACACTAGAGGGAGCTTTTATTTGGACTTCTGTAATGTTTTAGATTGCTCAAAACGATTTTATACCATTCACTCTTTGCTTGCCCATGTTTGACAATTGAAGAAACTAACTCAGAAAAGTAAAACCATATTACATGGCTACTTAGCAAGAAAGTGATGGATCTATGGCTTAAACTGTATATTTCTGCTATCAAATACAAGGATGATTCCCAAAGAAGATCACAAAGACATGGAAAAGCAGTGTCCATCTATCTTAACCCAAATTGTACATATGGAAAAACACAGGTTTAGTGAAATAAATATAAGAATTTACCTCTACTTATAAAGAGATTTTGATTTAGCTGTGGGAAAATTACAGTGAGTTTAATATATGCAAGGCATGGGGAAATGTTTCCTGGGATGGTAACAATAAAGAAGGCCACACAGTTCCTGCTTTATATAGTTAATGATCTGATAAGAAAGTGAGATTCAAGTCTGTTTAAGTGTGATGGGCATCACAAAATAAACCACCTGGTGGTGTTTATTAAAAGGGAAATGAGTGTTTTTCTAAAATGCTTAAAGCAAAGATAAATAAATATGTAAAAGAAGGGCTTTATATCAGGACAGAATTCCAATGTACATAATATTACTTGTTAATAATCTCAAGAAGGGTTCCAAAAATTATCAAGACATTATAGATGAAAATAAAAACTCTTTCAATGTCTTCTTTAAAACTAATATGAACCCTTCAACACAAAGGCGAAGTTGAACTACTGTCTTTCCTGAAGGTAAGTTAAAAACACCAAATTTTGTTATTTTTTGGTTTATTCAGTTTCATTTTTAAATATGTAAATGAAGTCATCATGTTTATGAGGGCAGGAAAAGGTGTGGATTGCATCCTGACATGCTGTTACCATCCAGTAAGTGCTACTCGGATTCCAAACTCTTCTTCAGAGAAGAGAGATGTCACCAATGCCCATGTAAAAACAATGATAAACTACTGTCCTCTTCTTCCTGACTTACATTACGTTTTTTGGAACTTAGTGGGAAGAGTGTAAGTTTTGAATTCTGATAAAAATGAATTCAGTTACTTGATTTGGCATTTACTTTTTGTCTGATCTTTTATCACTTACTCAAACAGTCAGCCTCTATTTCCTCAACTGTAAAATGCGAAATAAGAATAACTTTATACTTACTGTGATGATTAAGGGAAGTATCATTGTATAAACCCTGTTTCTGAAAGTGTGACCTGCAGAATAGCATCTTTGGCATCCTTTAGAGCTTATTAGAAATGCAGAATGCTAGATTTTACTCCAGACTGGCTGTATGGGATTTTAAAAATACCCTTGGTGATTTTTTTTGGCACATTCCTGTTTAAAGCACCAAATGTGAAGTCTATTTTATTGATTTCTTTTGTTTATGTTAACAAATTACAAAAATGTATGTGCTTAAAATAGATAAGTGTGTTATCTTACAGTTATGAAATTCAGAACTCTAACATCAATCTCATTTACCTAATGTAAATATTGGTTAGATAAATGAGGGCTGGTTTACTCTAGAGGCTCTAGGGAGCAGTATGTTTCCTTGCATTGACATTTTTTTTTTCTACTCACTTCTAGAGAGTGTCCACATTCCACCTTCATAGCCAGTAAGAAATAGCATTTTTACCTCTCCTTCACTGATTCTCTTCCTCCTGCCTCACTCTTTTGAGAGTCTTTATGATTAACTTGTGCCCATATCAGTTATTCATGATAAAATTGCCATCTTAATATTTTTAACTTAGGAATATCTGCAAAGTTCCTTCGTTTATGTAAGATAACATATTCACAAATTCTAGGGATGGGGGTATGAACATAATTGGAGGGTCATGATTCAATTTAGTAGGTGCCCACAGGGTTGACTGTTGTTCTTGTTTACACTATCTCCTCTACATTCTTCTTAGAAGAAAGTCTGCATCAATTAGAAGTGTCCATTTTAAATGTTTTGGTTACTCAAATTTTTAATAGTTGCTGTCTCTTCTCCATTTATCAGGAAGAGTATGACTTTCTCACAAATTGCCTGTTCACTAGATTTTAATTGAAGTTAACTGTGAAACCTAAGATGAAGAGTCACAAAGCCTGGGAGTCTGAAGTACCCACTTATCACCTCTTGAGCCTCAAGCAGTATTTTTTTTGTACCTCTGTGGTGAGCCGCTTCTGCCGTTTATGCAAATTATGGTCGCCATTACAAGATGGCGCTGGCTCCGCTGTGGTCTGTGACAAACAACTCCTTATTTGGGAGAGTTGGCGCATGACTTTTCATCACCCTATGAGAAAGCTCCACGTGGCTGCTTTGCATTGGGGCTTGAGATGCTTTATTAAGGCTGGGAGGGGCATCCGAGGGAGAGATGAAGAACTATCAAGGGCCTGAAATAAACTACTGAAAGAAGATTCCCGAGTGTTGCGTCTTCCTTGCGGGCAAGAAGTCGCGACATACCTCTCCAAGCTCCTGTTTGTAAAACAGAATTGATAATAAACTCTGTCTCCAAGGGCTGAGGGAGATTTTTTTTTCTTAAAATGATATTTTCTTGCAGATATTGGTGTCCAATGTAGACTGGTTTTCCTCCCAGGGGCTTCATATAAGGCTGGCCTACAGCCAGCATAGGGTGATATTTTGGTGTGTTTTTGATGCACTTTAAGGAACTACCTCACTCACTCTTCTTTTGGGAGCTAGCTGCCTTACCCTGAAATTTCCTTGAGGATTCTAAGAGTGTGGATTTCAAATTCAACATGATACCAAGTTCCTTGTGCATCCTGAGTATTCATTTTTTTTTTCATTTTAGAGCCAATCGGTGAAAGTGTTGCATGGGGCCAAAAATGTTCATAACTATAAAAGAACAGTGCATCCTGTTATTTCTGATATAATCAATGCAAGGTGAGTCTTTAAATTTAGCATGCAAATTGAGGATCTACCAAACTTCAGGCCTTAAAGTAAACAGAAAACATTATGAAATATAAAGGTGGGATTCTGGTTTCATTGGGCAAACTAATAGTGCTGAATTGATTAAGGAGGAATAAAATGTGGGTATTGGATCATAAAGCCAGATATTATACAAGTAATTAGATATGGCTCTAAAGCATGTTGCATCCTAAAATGACCTAGAGGAGTTCCTTCAAAGCCACAGCATGTTAGAAATACAGTCTTAAGCCTCCTAAATGCAGGTGTCATTTTGCTCCATTGTCCCACTATACATCTAGCATGATGCACACACACTTTTGACCTTTGAAAAATTTCCAGAAGAGATTCACGTGAAGCTGACCTTGTGGTTTTCAGCAAAGTGATCATAGTGCTCTATTGTTTAAGGCAGTTGCCCTGCTTTCGAAGCTACCACTGAGTTAACTGTATGAAATATAAATTTTCTAAGAAGTTATAGTCAGCTTCTCTGGAAGTCATTGGATGATTGGTTAAGGATAAAGGTAATTAATATCAAGTCAATGCTTGGGAGAATGATTTGGCCATCATAGTAGACAAAATGCTAACACAAGATTTTTCATTGTTTGAGAAATAAGAGACTGCTATGAGCCTTAGCTTCTCTCTAGGTGAACATGGCTCTCAGGATGGTGGTTATCTGATATTACTTTCAGTTTTTTGACTTTCATAATTTAATTGTGGGTTTGTGTGTGAAGTAGGTCTGTAGAAGTTTTAGTCTTAGTTACAAGGCAGAGGAGATTAACTCAGCAAAGTGCTTTCAAATGTTAAGAATATCATTCAAAGTATTTTATTAGACTTAGAGGCCCATGTTTGGTTTCTGGATCGAGTTTATTTTAGAGAAGTGACATTTAAAACATCATCCATGTGGGCCTGGGTTGATTTTTAAGTCCAGGGAGGTAGAGAAGAGTTGAGATCTATGGTGGATATCCATGATTTCTCTCCCCCTTCCATACTCTTCCTTCTGGAAAGTGTCCCTTTCTGGCATGAGGGCATATTCAATTCAAAGGCCCCTAATCCTTTATTGTAGATGTGGAGATGCTAGCTTAATCCCATGGACACAATTGTTGGTCTTGGCAGGGAGAAGGAGGGTAGAGGAAAGGGGATAAAGGGTGTGACACCCCCAAACAACAATGTGATCATTTGAAAGAAGTTGCCTAGAACACTAAAAAAAATAGAGTACTTATTCTTCTGAGACTGTGGGCAAATAGGATTAATTACGCCCTGGTGGTTTCTTGGGTCAATTTTTCATCTTGAGAACCTGTCACAAAATGAACCAAGAGGAAAGAAACATCTAAGAGTTAGAAAAAGACATAGTATTGATGAATTTGTTTGGGGTCCTGTATCCAGCTATGAATTTCTGTATGTATGTGTATATGTATGTATGTGTATATGTATATGTGTATATATATATATATATATATATATATATATCTTATTTTTGCTTAAGCCAGGTTGTTCAGCTAAAAATTGAGAAACTGAGAGGCTATATAAATATAATTCCTTGAAGATATAGTTCAAGCTTCACTTTTCCCAGGAATACATACCTGAAAAATTTAACCTGCAGGGTTCTGTATTACTATTGAACACAGATTACATGTTTATATCAGACTGGTTTCAGGCAAGAAACAGTATGCACCCCAGATGCATTAAAAAGAATAAACTATAATTAAGGGACAACTTATGGAGTTGTGGGTAGAGGAAACTAGTAGGAGAGGTTGAAACTTCAGAAACTAACAACAGCATGCATTCCTAGGAATGAAGCATTAAGGGAAGAAATTATATCACTGGAACCCAGTGAGAGCTTGAACTGTTGAAGAGAAACTACTCAAAAGGATCAATGTTCATGATAGTATGAGAAATAGAAATCCCCATGGTCCATCTTCAGAATAAAGTATTTAGCCTTAATTGGGATAAAAGATACAGTTGTAGCCATTTTATCCATAATCCTTCCCTTTACCCTCCCCAATTTTAAAATTAGGCAATCACATAGAGTATAACCCCAAGTTTGCTCCTATCAGAGCAAGGGGCAGTGTGGGATTAAGACAAAAGCAAGACTGCCTTCCCAAGTGTGCTTGCTTTCCAGACTTTGTTTGGTAGCACATCCTTCTGCAAAAGTAAAGTTTGCCTTGCTGAGCTACTTCTGAGCACATGTTTGATTCCTTGCAGCACCCTTGCAGTATTTCTACCAGAAGGATCAATCACAGCCACAGAAATAGAACTAAAGCAGAGATGGAGTAGGGAAAAATAAACCTCTATTTTCTCTTTTCCTTAGATCTCATGACAGTGTATTTTTCATTATTAAAATCAAACTGAAGGCCAAAGGAAAGGAAGTCCTTGTGCTAACATTAATAGTGATGAGTCTGAGCAGAGAATAGAGAAAGGTGTAAACTAAACTTAAGGGGTTGAGGTGACAGAGGACATCCAGCACTGTGTTGACATTTCAATTTTCATTTTGGTAGCTGTTCATGAAGGTAAATTATTGGAGGTGCTCCCCAAGATTTATGAAGCCTGTGATTTTGTCCCAAAGATTTAATCCCTGGTAGAAAAAGTAAGCATTTTCTTAGAAATTTGTAAGACACCTACTGCCTCTGTTTGTCTGTAATAAAAGTGAGGCAAATTAACACTGCAAATTATTGATGACTAACATTTTTAATAAGTATTGAGTGAATTTGTGCAAGACAACCATTTTGTCAGATGGCAGAAAAGTCTCCATGGGCAACAATATTGTATCATTTACTCCTAATGGTCTTAGAGGCAGTTCTTGAACTCAAGTTGGGAGGCAAGGGTAAGAAGAAGGAGAATGGGACACTGAGGCCAAAGAGAGAGAGAATGGAAGGCTGAGCTCAGAGAGACAGAACACATGCTATTCCTTGCACTTTTGTGAAAAAATAACCTCTCTTCAGTGAAATTTCCAGGCTAAATTTATACATTCTTTCATTTTGACACATTCCAATTCAATAATGCTGCTTTATTATTATTTTTTTTTTTAAAACACTGGTAGCTCTTTTTCCCCATCTTCTCCTGGTAACCTATTCATGCTATTCCTCTTTTGGCTATTTTATCTTCTTCCCTGGGAAAAACAGTACATTTCCAGCTTGTCATTTCTGAGCAAGTAACACATTTGTGTCTCTCTTTGGGCAAAGCCATTCTGCACAGCCTGGATTGGAGAGGAAAAGATGGGAAGGCAGGGAACAGTGATCCCCAGACCAATTTTGTAACTAGTTTGTAGCCCCATCAAGCGATATTCAAGGAAGCTTTCAAGTAGAAATTAGCCCTATTGATTTTATTTCCATAACATTTGAAAAACAATCCTTATCAAAGATGTGTCTGAAATATCTCTCTGGCAGAAATATAGGGTTTTTGATGCAGAGAGAGTATGTTTCTGAATACACATCCAAAACAATTTATAAGAAGAGCAGAATCAAAATCAATATTTCCACAGTTTATGCCATTCACTGCCTTCATGAAGATATGCAAGCATTTTGCAAGCATTTTGGTTAACAAGGGAAATTACCTATGATACTGACTGGATCAGAACCTCTCATTTCACACTCATTATACATTATACAATATCCCAAATGTGAACTCCCACCCACCAAACTGGTATAGGAGTAGTGCATTCAATAATAAATTACTTCTATTTATTTCAATATACTAGGAAAACAATTTGAAGCATTAAGAATTCTTTTGCACCTGAAGGTAATTATAAGTAACTATACTAAACCCAGGATTGTGACTCAGTTCAACAAGAGTTATTAAAAAAATTTTTGGAAAAAAAATGATAAAGTTCTTGCCAGAATTTAAAAAAAATTACAAATATATAAACATACATGTTTGCACACACACACACACACACACACACACAGCAGATTCCAAGAACTTTTATACTATGGGAAACCTTTTGTAAGATATAACCATTACATATTATAACAATTTATATTAGAACAATTAAAATGCTTAGCAAATGTCATTTGAAGCCAAATGAAAGAAAGTGATTTTGTAGTTGAAAGTTGTTAAGAAGTTAGGGAAAGGAGGGATCTATTGTTCATACAAAGAGACTATTTTTTTGGTCTTCTATATAGCATATCCAAGAGTCTTTTTGATTTAACTAATTTAACTGAAACATTATACAATGAAAAAACTGACAAGTACCTGAAAAGATGAAATAGTCTAAGAAAAACTCTCACTGTTTTCAAAATGGGTGAAAGAGGAGAAGAGATGCAGTTACACATGTCCAGAACATGCTGGATAAATGTGAGGCTAAGCCTAAACCAGGTCTTTAGAGATAGGGGAAAGGGCCAACAGTTGGCCAGTGCTATACATTTATCCTCCAAAGATATCTGCAAAGGGATTGGATTGTTTATTAGGACCAGTTGCTTGGCCTCAAAGAGGAAATGTGTAGTCTGAGGAAAACTACTGACTTTTATTTACTTATTCTCTATATCTTTCAAGGCATGCTATGTAAGGCTTTATATAAAAAATATTATTTCTTGTTAATTCTCTAAAGTCAAGCACAGGCTTTTAGAGAACTCTGTTCCATTTAAACTCAGGTTTACATGAGCATATCATGTGGCACAACAGACCAAAGAGGGATGGAAAGTTCTGTTCTATGATGCTCTGAAAATGAAAAAAAAAAAAAAAGGAATAATTGGCTATCACCCTCATGACTACTACTAATACTACTCAAGGCAGACAGAAGTCCCGGCCACGTGGGCGCTCTCAGTGCAGAACACAGAGGCTTTGCTTGCGGGTCACCAGACCAAGCTCTGGACACAGCACAAGGTCACCCTAGCATCACCCATCTCACCAAACACCCTACGCAGGTAACAGATGGAATCCATCTTGGAAAACCTTACTTGCCATCTATTGGTGGGCATAGCTACCAGTGCAGTTTTGTGGCTGATCAGGTACCCGGTTTCCAACTCCCCCATCCACAGCTGGGATAACTCAAAATTTTTCTCACAAGCTTTTGGGGGGTGTAGCTATCAACGCGGAATAGCAACTGTACAGACACTTGGTTTTCAACTCAGAGACGAAGAGTAGGGAGGCTCCAGGTAGAAGCTCAAGACCACTACCCTGAGCACAGAGACTCAAACTAGTAATAGACAACGCCACTTACTGGAAGAAAAGAAAACAGATTTCTGAGAGACTTTTTTTTTCTTTCTTACTTTTCTTTTCTCGCTCTTCTCATCCAATCTCCTCTACCCTTCCCCCTCTGGTCCTCACAACCTCAACATATGTGAAACCAAGAACTTTGCATAAAATTAAACTTTAAGAACTCAATCACCAGAATAGTATAATATAGAGGAATTGCATAGGCCCCACCTCACCCCCCTCCTTTATTTTCTCTTATTTTCTTTCTCCCTCTCTCTCTTTCTTTCCTTGTTATTTTTTTCTTCTTCCTACCTCTATCCCACTTTCAACCTCCTAACTTTACTATTTATATGTACGATAATTTTATAGATACAGATAAGAGTTTCAATTTATGCATTCTTCCATAAATTACCCCTGTCTATTCATTAGAGTTCTCCTCCAAAGTTGCTAAGTTAGATTAATCCCATACCCTCACTCCTTTCCCCCTTAACATAGTGTCCTACCCCTGACCCTCAATTCTCTATACACCACCAGAAATGGTATGCCTTTTATGAAACTAATGACTATATTCTAAATAATAATTGAAGCCAACATCTGAAGGCATAGAGTCTAACTATAAATGTATTAATAATGAAAACTTGCTCATAGATGATGTATTATTGATATTGGGAATTGTTAACATTGTTTTTCTCCAGAAAAGAGAGATTTGGGGACTATACAAGAGCAATGTAGATTTATAGGGGAAAAATATTAACACAACAGTCATACAGAGCTGGAAAGAAATGTGAGCAGTATGAAAAGAAAAGGAAAGAAAGGACCACAAACAATGCAGGACAAGTCAACATTAGAAGAGGTAATATCTGCAGCATAAGGAATGTCAGGTAAAGATTTCAGGATATACATGGTTCAGATGATCTGGAGTCTCAAGGAAGACATTAGATAGCAAATGCAGACAATGAAAGTTCACTTTGAAATGAATTACATAAACAAATCCAAGAAGCAAAAGATCAACTCTACAGGGAGATAGAGGTTGTACAAAAAAATAAAAAATAAAAAAAACAACCAAACAACCAAACAAACAAAAACAACAACAACAAAACAAACAAACAACAACAACAACAACAAAACAAACAGAAATCCTGGAAATGAAGGAAATAATAAACCAAATTAAAAACTCAAATGAGAGTATCACCAGTGGAGCAGAACACTTAGAAGACAGAGCATTAGACAACGAAAACAAAACATATCATCTCAAAAAGAGTGTAGACAGCATAGCAAGACTAATAAAAAACCATGAGAAGAACATCCAAGAAATATGGGATAGCATAAAGAGACCAAATTTAAGAGTTATTGGGATATAGGAAGGTATACAAGTCCAAACCAAAAGAATGAGCAATCTGCTCAATGAAATAATATTAGAAAACTTCTCAGACATGAAGAATGAAACAGAAATCAAAATCCTAGAAGCCTACAGGATGCTGAATATGCAAAATCACAAGAGACTCACACCAAGACACATTATAATGAAGATGCCCAACATACAGAACAAGGAGATAATTAAAAGCCACAAGAGAAAGAAAGCAGATTATATTTGGGGGTAAACCAATTAGGTTAATGGCTGATCTTTCAACACAGACTCTGAAAGCTAGAAGATCCTGGAACAACATATTTCAAATGCTGAAAGATAATGATTTCCAACCAAGAATCTTGTATCCAGCAAAATTAAGCTTCAAGTTTGAAGATGAAATAAAAATCTTCTGCAATAAACAAAAGTTAAAAGAATTTTCAGCTAGAAAACCAGCACTTCAAAACATCCTTGGCAAAATTTTACATGAAGAGGAAATGAAAAATAACAATGAAAACAAACAGTGGGAGGTAGTACAATAAAGGAAAAACTAATCAAAGAGGAAAATCAAATCAAGTTAAATAACAAAAAAACAAACAAACAAACAAATATGGCTGAAAATACAAACCATATCTCAATAGTAGCCCTAAATGTGAATGGCTTAAAATCACCAATCAAAAGACATAGGCTAGTAGACTGAATTAAAAAAGAGGATCCAACAATATGCTGCCCACAGGAGACTCATCAGATAGGAAAAGACATACACAGACTGAAGTTCAAATGTTGGGAAAAATCATACCACTTACATGGACCTTGGAAACAAACAGGGGTGTCCATACTCATATCAAATAAAATAGACTTCAAGCCAAAGTTAATCAAAAGAGATAAAGAAGGACACTACATACTGCTCAATGGGACTATACACCAACAAGACATAACAATCATTAATATATACCCAAACAATGGTGCAGCTATGTTCATCAAACAAACTCTTCTCAAGTTCAAGAGTCAAATTGACCACAAGACAATAATCACAGGTGATTTTAACAAACCTCTCTCACCACTGGACAGATCTTCCAAACAAAAGTTGAATAAAGAAACTATGGAACTCAATAACACAATTAATAACTTAGACTTAATTGACATATATATAATATATCAACCAACATCAAGCAGATACACTTTTTTCTCAGTAGCACACGGATCTTTCTCAAAAATAGACCATATATTATGTCATAGGGCAACTCTTAGCAAATACAATGGAGTAGAGTTACTACCATGCATTTTATCTGATCATAATGGAATGATATTGGAAATCAATGATAAAATAAGGAAGAAAAATTCCTACAGCACATGGAGAATGAATAATATACTACTGAAAGAACAATGGGTTATTGAAGACATCAAAGAGGAAATTAAAAAATTCTTAGAGGTAAATGAAAATCAGACACAACATATCAAAATCTCTGGGACACTAAGAAAGCAGTACTAAGAGGAAAATTCATTACAACAAATGGGCCAAGGATCTGAACAGACACTTCTCAGAAGAGGATATACAGTCAATCAACAAATATACGAAAAAATTCTCATCATCTCTAGCAATCAGAGAAATGCAAATTAAAACTACAGGGACACAGCCACATCAATGTTTATAGCAGCACAATTCACAATAGCTAGACTGTGGAGCCAATCTAGATACCCTTTAATGGATGAATGGATAAAAAAAATGTGTCATATATGCACAATGGAATATTACTCAGCACTAAAAAATAATAAGATCATGGCATTTGCAGGGAAATGGATGGCATTAGAGCAGATTATGCTAAGTGAAGTTAGCCAATCCCAAAAAAACAAACGCCAAATGTCTTCTCTGATATAAGGGGGGGGGTGACTCAAAATGGGGTAGGGAGGAATAGCTGGGGAAGAAGATTACCTCTACATAGGGAAGAGAGGTGGGAAAGAAAGGGAGGGAGAAGGGGAATTGCATGGATGGTGGAAGGAGACCTCATCATTATTCAAAACACATGTATGAAGATGTGAGAAAGAAAAAAGATTAGAGTTACCTTAGATTGGGTAGAGAGAAGTGATGGGAGGGGAGGGGAGGGGTTGGGGGGATAGGAAGGATATTAGAATAAAACAGACATTATTGTTACTGTGTGTACATATACGTGACTGCATGACCAATATGATTCTGCAACCTGTACACTCAGAAAAATGAAAAATTATATCCCATCTGATTCAAATGTATGATATGTCAAGGTCATCATACTGTCACGTGTAACTAATTAAAACAAAAAATAAAAATAAAAAGTATTAAATAAGTAGAATCTAAAAGTAAACTCACTGACTGGCACATATTTTCCTCAGTCCTCATACAAGCAGGAATTTATGTGAATGCTGTAACCTATGCTGTCTAGCATGTTGTGTGCCAAATATTTTGATAATAAAAGAACATGGGAAGGCAAAGGCAAGAGACTAAATATTTTATACAAAAACCTTCACATTGCTCCTACTTGAAGCCATGTGCTAAAAGTTTAAACCTATGTTCACCGCCTCAGATTAACTACACACATGAGAGTGATAAGAATAAAATTCAAATTCCTTTTGCCACTTCTTAAAAAAAATGCTACTCAATGGATTTTTTTCCGCAAACCACATATCAGAACATTCCCCAACACCGTTCATTGCTCCAAGTCACAAGATAGTGAAAACAACAACAACAATAATAGAAGTCTTTATTTCATTCTCTAATTGGTTAAATATCTTCTCTAATTGGAAAGAACTAATTCTCCAACTGTTTAAAATCACAGGGCTTATTCCAAGCCAATCCCTAAAAAACAAATGCCAAATGTCTTCTTTGATATAAAAGTAGTGTAACTAAGAACAGAGTAGGGACGAAGAGCATGAGAAGAAGATTAACATTAAACTGGGATGAGAGGTGGGAGGGAAAGGGAGAGAGAAGGGAAATTGCATGGAAATGGAAGGAGACCCTCAGGGTTATACAAAATTTCATACAAGAGGAAGTGAGGGGAAAGGGGAAAATAATACAAGGGGGAGAAATGAATGACAGTAGAGGGGGTAGAGAGAGAAGAGGGGAGGGGAGGGGAGGGGAGGGGGGATAGTAGAGGATAGTAAAGGCAGCAGAATACAACAGACACTAGTATGGCAATATGTAAATCAATGGATGTGTAACTGATGTGATTCTGCAATTTGTATATGGGGTAAAAATGGGAGTTCATAACCCTCTTGAATCAAAGTGTGAAATATGATATATCAAGAACTATGTAATGTTTTGAACAACCAACAATAAAAAAATTTAAAAAAATAATCACAGGGACAAAATTAAGAAAGAGACTAAACTGATAGAACAAGAGTGTAATGCTACTATACACAATGTTTTACTCAACAATTTGGTAAATTTTTGGAAGAAATCACTATATATATACACACACATACATACATACAAGCATGATTTATAAAAGGAGAATGTATTTTTCCCTAGATTTTGGAAAGTATCCTGTAGGAGGTTCCTAGCAAAGACGTGAAGAAACAACAACCCTGAGCTATCCTTACCCTGCCTGAACACTTCATTACATCAGGGAAACTGATTTTGCTATCATTTTGCCATGAGGAATGTGACTTTCCCTGATCACACATTTAGTAGTGTAGGGAAGAGGTGACATGAAATTAAATATGATGACGTAGGAAGCAGAGGGAAGAGCAAAAGTAAGGCTGTAGAGTTGACCTTAAAGGGAAAATAGGATAAAAATATAAAACAGTGAGTATAGTATCCAAATCTATGTGGGCTTATTATAGGAGCAATCAATCATTTAAGTCTCTCAAACAGTGCTGGAAAGTCCATATATCAGGCATAAGAGACTAAAACTAAAAATTTAAAAAAATACCTACAAAATATTCCTATGTATTTTTGTATTATTTCTGTAAAAACAACATGAAGGCTTATAAAATATGAAAAAACTTCCCTTCCAAAATGATTAATATATTTTGAACATATTTTTGTGATATTTGGGTTCAAATAAAGCAAATATTCTACCACTGAACTCTACCTCCAACCCAGAATTGTAGTTTTAAAGGTACAAATTCTTATTTTCTAGAAAAATCTAGTATGTAAAATATGGTTATACAGAATGGCTTTTTCCAAATTCTGGAAACTATGTATGCAAACTATTTTTCTAAATATATATATTTTAGTTGTTGAGGGTCTTTATTTTATTTATATGCAGTCCAGAGAATTGAACCTGCCAGCAAGCTCTTTTACCACTAAGCCACAACCCCAGCCCTGTATGTGATTGCTATAGGGTTAGCTGGAAAATATGGGTCAAAGCTGGAACTAGTATTCATGTTTTTGACCCACATCCACTGCTCCATCCATATTTGATTGTGTAAGTGGATTTTATGCCTATTATATTCTCCTGGAAAAGGGATGTAGCTTGATAGAAAAGGTTCGACTTTCCCATACCACTGACAGATACATGCAGATCAAGTCTCATACAAGTGTGTACACACACACACACACACACACACACACACACACACACGATACTTTCCAGAATTGCCAGTCTTCTTATCCTTTTAATTATTAGAGGCTTTTTCCTTTGAGTTTTTAAAAAGTGATAGGAAGATAGCCCGAGTTACCTACCTGGATCTTATTCTTTTACTTTATATAATTTTCATTCTTTCTCTGGGTCTGTTTCCTCATTTTTAAAATTAGAGGAGTGAACCAAAAGCTGTATTTTTAAAAACATGTTTTGTGAAGCCCAGTTCTAAAGACAGGAGTAAAGTCCTTGCATTCAAACAAGATCAGGAAGCATGTGTTTTCTTATGTGAATTTGTCAGGGCATTTAATATGATAATCTGTGTGACAAATTCTTTCCTTAAATTACTTTATTATATGCCCTTTCCTGAATTACTTTGAGCCTACAGAATTCTTCTGTTTTGGGTTGTGTCTAGGACACACTATGGACTCCACTTAGCCCTCACTGAGGTCCCACTCAGGGGGAATACTCATCAACCAGAGAAGCCTTGAACACTATTGTCAAAATCCCCTATCAAATGAAGATGACCTTGGAAAAGATCAGGATTTTAGCTTCAGTTTTGTCTCACTCTAGTTTTAAGTTTAAATTCATATAATATCATTTTAACATTTTCTCTGACATTCATTGTAACTTGTGGAGCTCATACAAGTAACAAAAAGTGACTTCCTGGTTTTGTATATAATTCAAAATGTCTATTTATGTATCTTATCACTGTATCTTCAAGTACAAGTAAAAGCAATGTTGAACTTCCTTATATTAACTGGACTTGGTCACCCAAGCCTGAAATACATTGAGATGTGCAAATCAGATGTGTGGGGGTGGCTTTGTAGGAAGAAAGGAGATTATCTAGGATGCAATTATAGATGATCGTAAAACCCAGAGAAAAATATTATCCCCTCCAGATCAGGAAAATAATCCCTTTGCTGCTGCAAGTTGATAATTTATGGTTTTGCACAATCTAATTGGTTCTGAATTTATACTTATTTTTTTTTCTTGTTTTAGGTACATGGTAAAACACAGAAAATGTTTCATTCATAAATGCTAGACACTTGTACATGTATAAACCCTTGAATTTACTGGTGGGATAATAAAGGGAGAGTGAAAAGTCTAGAGCAATTTGGAGATTGAAGGTAGAAGAATGGGTTTCAGAATAAATTTAGCAAATGAGGTCACAGTTAAAGAAGGCATAGTTAGAGATTCATGGGGATCTCACAGATTTGGAGGGGTGCCTACATTTCTCCACATCCAGGACAGAGTTTGAATACTCTGAATTCTGAATCTAACAGATATTATGCTATTCTCGCTTTCTTATACAAGAAAAATGTCAGTTGCTGACCATAAGGAAAGTACCTCCAGAAAGTTTTTCTTTTCTTTTCTTTTTTTTTTTTTTGAGAATATGGCCCCAGCATTATGAATCCCATCTAAGACTGTCCAATTAGACTTTTGAGGTATGAAGTCTATGAATTTTAATTAGCCTCCAAAGCCAATTTTATTTCTGACAACATTTAAGAATCATTTTTTATGCTAAGGAACCCATGCCTATTTATAACTTTGGGTTACAAGGAGGGCCACTGGGGGTTGTTTTCAGTTTAAGAAGTCGTGGGGGTGGAGACTCTGTTTGCCTCTGTGATAGATTTACTCTGGCAAGAAAAAGTGGGCTTATTTATGTCAAAACCTGGTTCAACCACAAAAGAAAGTGGTTCCAAATTCTAGCAAATGCCATAATTTCATTCTTTGTTTTTATGAATACTCCATTGTGTATATAGAATACTTTCCAAAAAATCAATTTATCTCTTTTTGGGGGGCACCTAGGTTGGTTCCATAACTTGGCATTTTTGAATTGCACTTCTATAAACACTGATGTGACTTTATTATGATATGCTAATTTCAGACCTTTTGGCTCTGAACCAAAATTGGGATAGATGGGTCATATGGTCATTCCATTGCTAATTTTTTGAGGTGCTTTCATAATGCTTTCAAGAGTGGTTGAACCAATTTGCAGTCCCACCAACAATGTATTTATGTACAATTCCATTGAAATACTCACCACCATTTGTTATTATTTCTATTCTTGATACTTACTATTCTGACCAGAAGAAGGTAAAATCTCAGTGTGGTTTTGATTTACATTTCCTTTATTGCTAGAGATATTTAGTATTTTTTCTATTTTTTGCCATATATATTTATTTTCTTTAGTTTTTTTGCTCATTCATTAATCATTAAAAGGGAAAGTTTGGTGTTAAATATTTTGAGTTTTTTTGTGAGGGTACCAGGGATTGAACTCAGGGACACTTGACTGTTGAGCCACATCCCTAGCCCTATTTTGTGTTTTTATTTAAATACTGGGTCTCACTGAATATCTTAGCATCTCACTTTTGCTGAAGCTGTCTTTGAACTTGTTATCCTCCTGTATCAGCCTCCGGAGCTCCTAGGGTTATGAGATTACAGGCATGAACCACTGCACTCAGTGAGATATTTTTTAAAACAAAAATATTATATAAATTTTCTACCTGAGGAGCAGGTGGAAAAGATTTTCTCCCAGTCCATAGGCCATGCCTTCACACTGTTGTTCCCTTCCTAGTTATTAATTTTTAGTGTTTTATTTTTTTCGTTTTAGAAATATTGCTCACAAAATTGATCCCTGTAACAATATGTTGAAGGTTTGTGTCTATATTTTCTTCTAGCAGTTGCAGGGTTCCTAGTCTAATTCCTGGATATTTGATCCACTTTGGATTGACATTTGTGCAGGGTGTAAGATGGGGTTGAGTTTAATTATTATAATACAAATATCTTGTTTTCTCAGCAACATAAGTTAAAATGGTCATAATTTTTTCAATGTATGTTTTTGACATTGTTTTTTTATTGGTTCTTTTTATATGTGTGATGTTATACCTAACCATTGATTTCATTCGGATATAATTATAAAAGCATGAGTGATATCTCATTTTAATTAGAACCCCAGTACCTCTCCTTCATCTTTCCTTTTCCCATTACCTGTCCTCTTCCTTATATCAATCTTTCTGCAATTTACTCATAATTATTTTACTTATTTAATTTCTTGTGGATGTACATGATGACAAGATTCATTGTGGTGTATTCATATTTGTACGTAGAACAGTTATGTTAGGTTCTTTCTACTGCTTTTCCTTTGCCTATATCCCCTCCCTTTCCTTCATTTCTTTTTGTCTAATATGCTAAACTTCTACTGCCCCACTCCCCATTGTTTTGTTTAGCTTCCACATATCAGCAGAGACATTTGACCTTTGGTTTTAGGAGATTGGTTTATTTTACTTAGTCCATTTACTGGCAAATGTCATAATATCATTTTTGTTAATGGATGAGTAATACTCTATTGTAAATATATACCACATTTTCTTTACCTGTTCATGGGTTGAGGTGCACATACATTGGATCCATAGCTTAGTAATTTGTAAATTCTTTTTAATTTTTTTAATTAGTTCTAATCAGTTATACATGATAGAAGAAAGCTTTTTGATTTATTGTCAACAAATGGAACACATCTTTTCTTTTCTCTGGTTATACATGATGTAGAGTAACACCACATGTGCAGTCTTCTTCTCCCTCCCTTTTATTGGCCCAATAAATGTTTCTCAATTCTCTGTTTCCCTCCATTATAATCAGCATCCACTTATCAGAGAGAACATTCAGCCTTTGATTTTGGGGGATTGGCTTACTTCACTTAGCATAATATTCTCCAACTCCATCCATTTACCTGAAAATGCCATAATTTTATTCTCTTTTAATGAGGAGTAGTATTCAATTGTGTACACATACCACATCTTTTTTATCCATTTATATATTGAAGTGTTCTAGGTTGATTCCACAATTTAGTTATTGTGAATTTTGCTACTATAAACAAGCAATTTTTAAGTTTTGCTGCTATAAACATTGATGTGGTTGTGTCACTATAGTATGCTAATTTTATATATATATATAT
>NW_025999999.1:148213-157379 GCF_001458135.2 Marmota marmota marmota | reverse complement strand
ACCAGGGATTTAACTTAGGGGCACTCAACCACTGAGCCTCATTTCTGGCCCTATTTTTTATTTTATTTAGAAAACAGATTCTCTCTGAGTTGATTAGCACCTCAATATTGCTGAGGCTGGCTTTGAACTTACAATTCTTCTGCCTCATCTTCCTGAGCTGGTGTGATTACAAGCATGTACCACTGTGCCAAGCCTAGTGAACCCTTTCCCTGACATCCTTACCAACATTTATGTTCACCAAGGATATTGGCCCAAATTTCTCTCTCTCTCTCTCTCTCTCTCTCTCTCTCTCTCTGTGTATATGTGTAATTTTGTTATCACAGTGATATTGGCTTCATACCATAAATTTTGCAGTGTTCTCCCCTTAAGTATTTTATTGAATAATTTGGAGAGATAAAATATTGGTTGTTTTTTTAAAGTTCTGATAGACTCTTGCTTGAGAACCCATCTGTTCCTGGAATTTGTTTGTTGGAAAACTTTGATAGCTGCTTCAATTATGTTACTCAATATTAGCCTGCTTGAGTTTTCTACATTCTTATGATTCCATTTGGGTATGCCATATGGCTCTGGAAATTTTTTAATATCTTCACTTTTTACCTTATTGGAGTTTAAATTTTTAAGTTTCCAGCTATCCTTTGAATTTCATTAGTGTCTGTGGCAATATTCTTTTTTCATCACTAATTTTGTTAATTGGGGATTCTTTCTCCTTTTTTGGTTAGTTTGTATAAGGATTTAAAAATATTGTTTATTCTTTCACAAACCCAACTCTTTATTTAATTGAAATTTTGTATTATGTTTTATCTCAACTTCATTGATTTCAGCTCCAATTTTATATATATTTTTTTATTTTCTACTGATTTGGTGTTAGTTTATACTTATTTTTCTAGAACTTGGGCTCTAATGTTGGATTATTTTTTAAAAAAATATTTATATATTTATTTTTTCGGTGTAGATGGACACAACACAATGCCTTTATTTTTATGTGGTGCTGAAGATCAAACCCGGGTCCCACCCATGCTAGGTGAGCGTTCTACTGCTGAGCCACAATTGCAGACCCCCTAATGTTGGATTATTTAATTGTTATCTTTCTATTTTTCTGTATGAAATCATTGGTATTAAAATATTCTTTTAAAACTGTTTTTATACTATCCCAGTTAATTTGATATTTTGTATCTCTTTTTTTCTATAAATTTTAAATTTAAATTCTTCAATTGTTTCTTTAAAATTTTTTTATTGCTTAAACTATCCATTTATTAATTAAAGTGTATTGTTTAATCTCCAGGTGGTAGAATGATTTCTTTTCTTATTCTATTATTGATTTCTAATTTTATTCCACTATTAATTGATAGAATGCAAGGGAATAACTTTGTTTGACTTTAATACAATATTTTTGTTACATTAAATATAAAATATTTTAGAATATATTTATGTTCTGCTAAGAAAAAAAGTGATTTCTGTCATTGATGAATGAAATATTCTATATGTGTGTTAGATTCATTTGATTTAAAACATTTTTTTTAATCCTGAAGAATCTTTATTTAGAGTATATCTGTATGATCTATCTAGTGGTGAGAGAACTGTGCTGAAATCACCCAGTATTATTGTAGTGTAGTCTATTTGATTCTTAATATTGAGAAGGGTTAATCTTATATAGGTACAACACTATTTGGGAATAAATATTTACAATCATTATATCTTGTTGTTTACTGATTCCCTTAACTGCAGTGAAGTGACCTTTTTGTCTCTTTTGAATAATTTTGGCTTGAAGTCCACTTTTTCTGATATTAGAGTAACGACTTTGCTTGCAAAGAGCTACAATTTGCATGGTATATCTTTTCCTGTGCATTCTCCTTCAGTCTATGGATGCTTTGTAAGATGATTATCTTGTAAAACAATTTATTTTGGGGTCTTAATTTTAATCAATCTGCCAGTCTGTCTTTTGATTGAAGTGTTTAGATCATTTATATTCCAAGTTGTTATACACTATTTTATTTTTATCACTTTGATTTCTTTCTAATGTTTCAATCACTATTTATTCTCTTTAATTGCCTATTTTTTGAGTACAATTTATTCCTGTGCTGGATTTTATGGTCTGGGTTGAGAAATCAGTTAAAATCAAATTGTTTTACCTCTAAATGGTACCTGCTATTTTTCTCTTGCAACTATTAAAATTCAATCCTTATTCTATATACTAGACATTTGTATTATAATGTGTGTTGGAGACAACATTTTTTGATCTTGCCTATTTGGGGTCCTATATGAATCTTATATTTGTATTTCTATCTGATTCCTATAATTCAAAAATTTTTTACTATTTTTTTAAAACATTCTGTATTTCTTTAGTTTGTATTTTGGAGTGTTCATCTATATGAAGTATTATTAAGTTCAGTCTCTTGGTTTATCTCAGATTTTTTAAATAGTCTAATCATGATCTTTTCACACCTTTTCTTTATTTTTAACTTTATTTTCAACATTGCATTATTTGTTTTCAAACCCTAAAAATCTTCATTGTGTTCTGGTATATTGGTGAGGATTTCCATTGAATTTTAAATTTTTAATCTGGTTGGGTTTCTCTGATTTATGTTTTTTTCCCCACAATTTTATTCTATTTATTGAAGTGATCTTGCATGTCCTGTATTTTCTCTATTTCACTATTTATATAATTCTTTAGCTTGTTGAACATTGTAACTACAAACTTTCTAAATGCTTTCTTTGACATTTCCTCCACTGTGTTGAAGGCCTCAGTTGTGGAATGGTTATGTTATGTTAGGGTTTATTTGTGTTCTTACTTTTTCATATTACTTATGGTCCACCTACTTTTGGTAAGTGTTTTAGTCAGCTTTTTCACTTCTGTGACTAAAAGATCTGACCAGAACATTTTTTTAGGGAAAGAAAATTTTATTTATGTCCTCACAGTTACAGAAATCTTAGTTCATAGATAGCTGGTTCATTTTCTCAGGGTTTTATGTGCAGCTAACAACATGGAAGAAGAACAGCAGAGTGAAGTGGCCCACATGATGAACAAAAAGCTGAGAGAGAGGCTCAACTTTCCAGATAAAAAATATATAGACTTTCAAGCACGACCCCAATGACTCATCTTCTCCAGCCACACCTTACTTACATTCAGTTTACACCCAGTCAATCCCATCAAGGGATTAATCCACAGATTGGGTTAAGGCTTTTATAACCCTACAAGTTTCTCCTGTAAACTTTTTAAAATTTTCTCTCATTTCTCCTGTAAACCTTGCATTGTTTCAAACATGAGCTTTTTAGGAACACATTACATTCAAACCATAACAGGAAGGTTATCTGTTCTTACTTTTTGCAAGGAACTATTTCATGAGATTTTTTTCCTCTTAGCAGCTATGGCATTGTGATTATCTAGGTATTTATATTTTAACTAATATGTGATCTCTTCTGTTCCCAGGATCTGCACCACTTCAAGAGAAGCCACTGAAGCCTATATACTACAATCCCTTTAGAACAAAGCCACATATTATTCAATCATATGGAAAGTTAAATTCTTGTAGATAGTGTTCTTTATATTTTCTTATGCATAACTTATAGAAAAGTTCTCTCAGGTCATGGGTTTCTTCACTGTCTCCTTTCTATATTTTGATGAGATCAAGATTTTCTGCTTAGCTCTATTCTTCTGTCTTCTGAGCTACCAGAACCTATATCTCTTTATTGAAATATTCTTTCACTTTTTGTATTACCTCCCTTAGTTCATTTTAGAATTTCTTTTAGTTCATTAGTCATCATAACTAAACTTTCTAAATTGTTTTCTGGGCATTTTTTCCAATAAGGTGTCAATTAATTAAGTTTTGTCTTGTTGTGAGCTCTTAAATGTGACTTGCTACATTGTATTTTCATATTGTTAGTTTTTTAAAAACATTTTTTTCTTGGATGATTACCTATTCTTATTTTATATAAGTGACTTTAAACTGAACTGATTTCTCCTTACTATTTGCTATGGGTAAGGGCAAACACTTTAGTGTCAATGTTTCCACTTCAATGAATTTTCTAATATGTTCAGTGTCTAGCACCTCACTGAGAGGAGGTACTAACCCCAAGTAACTTTAAAAAAATTCTGTACTAAAACATTTTAACAAACTCGTTGAGAATATTTTTAATTGAGATTTATTGCCTGTATCCTCTCAATCATCCTTTGGTAGCCTATTTATTTATTTATTCATTTTTGTTGGAGTTTTTGAAATAGAGGTTTTTTTTTTCCTTTTTGGTTCTGACAATTGTACAATTTGTTTATGCTCAGTTCTGATGCAGCAGTTTTGACCAAAACTGTTTGGGAGTTTCCAGGTAGATTTTCATTCCCTTTTTACCTGACCAGCATGGATACACAACATCTTTTGGAAACTACAGAAAATATGCTGAAGCCAAGGGGTATGCATTAACTTATCCCCAACCCATTCTAGGCTTAGAAGAGGTAACTCAGGTATTACCAGCTTTGCTCATAATGTAATCGGTCTCAGTTTCCTGTCACCAGTATCAACCAATTGCCTTATCCCAGAGCTCAGATTGCCTGTTTCCTTCTTTGCCACTTTATAGATTCAATTTTCCAGTGCTGAATTGCTATTTTGATTCTACTTTTATATATATTATTAAATTCCCTAAAATATTCTAAAAAGATCAAAATGTTTTAAAAATATGCTTCATGTATAAAGGCAGAATGTAAATTAGAATATTCTAAAGATGAGAATAGAGAAAGTGTAAGAGAGGTATCACATGAATATCATAAAGAGAGTAGAAATGAAAAAGACAATAGAACAAGAGAACATGAAAATTTGTTTGCCCCCAGGCAACTATAATAAGAGTACCAAAACAAGTAAACTTTAATTTTCTCAAAACTTAAAACTGAGCAAAATGAAAAATAATTATGATCTCTATAAAAATACTAACTCAAATACTGACTTAAAGAAATAAATGGTAAAAAGTTTAATGATATAAACTTTGTGTGTGTGTGTGATTAATCATCAAATATATCCAGAACAACAACAAAAGCATATCAATAAAAAGAAAAAAAATTAAATTCTTAATGAAAAATGACAGAATATTTCCAGTCATGTGGTTAAAATTGTTGATACTTACATCCTATTGCAGACTGTCATTTTCATTCTTCTTGACTTATGCAATTCTTAGAGCAAGGCTGAGTGCTATTAAACCCATGTTCAGTTTGTGATTTCCAATACTCTGCCTGCTGAAGTGTCCTGGATGTGTACTTTGTCTTAATGGGCCTCAGTTTTCTTGTTCGGCAGTACAGATGGGATGGAATTAAAAGTATTTTATACTGATTTTTTTGTAATTATCTTGCATATAGTCTATTTTTAAAATAATTCTTTTTAGATATACATGCTTTGAAGTATTTTTTGACATGTTATAACTACATGGATTATAACTTATTCTAAATAGAATCTCATTTTTGTGGTTGTATATGGTGTAGTGTTTTACTGGTCCTGTTTACATATATGAACATAGGAAGTTATGTCCCAAACATTATACTGTCTTCCCCATTACTATTCCCCTTTCTTCTGTTCATTCCCCTTTTTCTAATCTAATGAACTTCTATTCTTCCCTTTCCTCTTATTGTGTGATAGTATCCCCATATCAGAGAGAACAATTGGCTTTGGGATTGGCTTATTTCACTTAGCATGATTGTCTCTAGATCAATGCATTTACTGGCAAAAGTAATAAAGCTAATATTTTCATGTCCAAGTAACATTCCATTGTTTATATATATTGTATATTCTTTATCCATTCACCTGTTAAAGGGCCCCTAAGTTTAACTATTGTGAATTGAGCTGCTATAAACATTGATATGCCTGTGCCACTGTAGTATGCTGATTTTAAGTCCTTTGAGTATGTACAGAGGGGTGGGATAACAGGGTCAAATTGTGGTTCCATTCCAAGTATTCTGAGGACCCTCCATACTGCTCTCCAGCATGATTGCACCATTTGTAGTCTCACCAGCAATGTTTAAGTACACATTTTCCCATATCCTTGACAACATTTATTATTACTTGTATTCTTGATAATTGCCATTCTTTTTTTTTGGGGGGGCAGGGAGTATCAGGGATTAAACTCAGGGACACTTGACCACTGAGCCACATCCCCAGCCTTATTTTGTGTTTTATTTAGAGACAGAATCTCACTGGGTTTCTTAGATCCTTAATTTTCCTGAGGCTATCTTGAAACTCAGTGATGCTCCTGCCTCAGTCTCCAGAGCTGCTGATATTATGGATGTGCACCACCATGCCCAGTGATAATCGCCATTCTTACTGGAGTAGATGGAATCTTAGTGTAGTTTTAATTTACATTTCTCTAATTGTTAGAGATGTTGTACTTTTTAAAAATATATTTGTTGACCAATCATATTTCTTCTGTTGAATGTTTGTTCACTTCCTTTATCATTTATTGATTGGGTTATTTATTTATTTATTTATTTATATTTTAAGTTTTTTGAGTTCTTTATATAGCCTAGAGATTAATGATCTATCTGATGTGCAGATGGCAAAGAGTTTCTCTCATTCTGTATGCTTTTTGTTTCTTTTGCTGTGAAGAATTTTTTAGTTTGATACCATTTCATTGATTAATTCTTGATTTTACTCTTGTGCTTCAGGAGTCTTGTTGAGGAATTCAGTTCCTAAGCTTACATAAGGGAGAATTTGGCTTGTATTTTTTTCTCATAGGTGCAGGGTCTCTGTTTTATTCCCCAGATCTCTGATCCACTTTGAGTTTATTGTGCAGGATAAGAGATAGGGGTTAAATATCATTTTTCTACATATAAATTTCCAGTTTCACCACCACCATTTGTGGAAGAGACTATCTTTTCTATTGTATGTCATTGGTCTTCTGGTCCATTTTTGTGCAAATAATATGTCTTTTTGTTACTATAGCTCTAATATGGCATTGTAATGCTTCCTGCTTCACTTTTCTAAGTATTGCTTTGATATTTTGGGTATCTTATTCCAAATGAATTTCATGCCATCTTTATCTATTTCTATAAATAATGTCCTGGGAAATTTAATATGAATTGCATTAAACCTGTATAGGACTTTTGGTAGTATAGCCATTTTGACAATATTAATTCTACCTATACAAGAACATGGGGGATCTTTATATCTTCTTAGGTCTTTATCAATTTCATTCTTTAGTGTTTTATAGTTTTTATTGTAAAGCCCTTCACCCTCTTTTGTTTGATTTATTCCAAGTTTTTTTCCTGAGGCTATTGTGAATGAGATAGTTTCCCTAATTTCACTTTCAGCTGATTCATTATTGGTGTATAAGAATGCAAATTATTTATGGATATTAATTTTATATCATGCTACTTTGTTGATATATCCTAGGCTTTTGAGATCTAAAAAATTTCTGGTGGAGTTTTTTGCATCTTCTAAATGTAGAATTATGTTGTTGGCAAATAGGGATAGTTTCAGTTCATTTTTTCCTATTCTTATCACTTTAATTTCTTTCTTTTGACTAATTCTCTGATTAAAGTTTCAAAGACTATGTTAAATAGAAGTGGTAAAAGAGAACATCTATGTCTTGTTCCAGTTTTTAGAAGGAATGCTTTCAATATTTCTCCATTTAAATGATGTTGTCCTTGGATTTAGTATATATATCACTTACAATGTTCAGGTATGTTTCTACTATTCCTAGTTTTTCTAATATTCTGAGCATGAATGGATACTGAATTTTGTCAAATTCTCTTTCTGCATCTATTTCAATAATCATGTGATTTTTTTCTTTAGGTTTATTGATGTGACAAATTACTTTTATTGGCTTCCATATGTTGAACCAACCTTACATCCTGGAATGACCCCCACTTGATAATAGGGCACTATATGTTTTTGGATATGATTTGTCAGTATTTGATTGACAACTTTTGCATCTGTGTTCAGGGATATTAGATTTAAGTTTTCTTTCCTTGAGGTGTGTTTGTCTGGTTTTAGTATAATTATGATACTAGCTTCATACAATGAGTTTGACAATGTTCCCTCCTTTACTATTTCATGGAATAATTTGAGAAGTATTGGTGTAATTTGTTCTTTTAAGGTCTGGTAGAACTTGCTTGAGAATCTACCTGGTCCTAGACTTTTTTTTGACAGGTTTTTGATGGTGTCTTCAATTTCATTGTTTGAAATTGATCTATTGAAATTTCCTATATCTTCCTGATTAAATTTGGGCAGGTCATATGTCTCTAGAAGTTTGGTGATGTCTACAATATTTTCTAGTTTATTGGAGTATAAATATTTAAGTTGTTTCTGATTATCATTGTTGTTTGTCATTGGTGATATTTTGTTATTGTGAATTTTAGTAGTTTGAGTTTTGTTTCTCTTTATCTTTGTTACCTTGTTTTAAGGGTTTATCAATTTATTATTTTTTTCAAAGAACAAACTTTTTGGGTTTTTTTGATTTTTGAAATTATTTTTTTTTGTTTTAAATTCATTGATTTTTGCTCTGATTTTAATTATTTTCTGTTTTCTACTACTATGAGTGTTGATTTGTTCTCCTCTTTCTAGGGTCTTGAGACATAAAGTTTAATTTTATTTTACATTTCTTCTTCATCAAATTTTATTGAGGGGCTGGGGATGTGTCTTGGGCTGGGGATGTGGCTCAAGCAGTAGCACGCTCACCTGGTATGCACGTGGTGCTGAGTTCGATCCTCAGCACCACATACAAATAAAGATGTTGTGTCCACCGAAAAATAAAAAAAAAATATTAAAAATTTCTCTCTCTCTCTCTCTCTCAAAAAAAACACAAACAAACAAACAAACAAACAAAAAAAAAAACAAAAAAACAAGACTAGTCCCTCCATGTCCTCTGGCTTCCTTTCTTATCATTTGATCTATCCTTCTAAACAAAATTAT
Source organism: Marmota marmota marmota (assembly GCF_001458135.2). Classification (NCBI taxonomy): domain Eukaryota; kingdom Metazoa; phylum Chordata; class Mammalia; order Rodentia; family Sciuridae; genus Marmota; species Marmota marmota. The sequence goes on along the minus strand of NW_025999999.1, from coordinate 148,497 downwards.
TGAGTATGTTATCTAGTTTAGGCTTTATAAGCATAACTTTTTTAAAAAATTTTTTATTGTTGGTTGTTCAAAACATTACATAGTTCTTGATATATCATATTTCACACTTTGATTCAAGTGGGTTATGAACTCCCATTTTTACCCCATATACAAATTGCAGAATCACATCAGTTACACATCCATTGATTTACATATTGCCATACTAGTGTCTGTTGTATTCTGCTGCCTTTACTATCCTCTACTATCCCCCCTCCCCTCCCCTCCCCTCCCCTCTTCTCTCTCTA
>NW_025999999.1:114286-144294 GCF_001458135.2 Marmota marmota marmota | reverse complement strand
GGGGGGAGGGGGCGGCTCTGCCCCTCAGCAGGCCGCTGCACCTGTTCTGCAGGTGGGTCGCAGGCCCGCCTACCTTGCAGGCGTGGTTGGCAGCTCTGCCCCTCCGTGGGCCACTGGGCCTTTTCCATCGGTGGTCTCAGTTCCACCTACCTTGCAGGCGCTGGGGTAGGGAGTGGCTCTGCCCCTCAGCAGGCCGCTGCGCCTGTTCTAGCATAACTTTTTTAAACATTTTTTTTTAATAATCAGGAATGTTTTTATTTCACCTCCAACCTAGGTGTCTGAGGGAACTCCCACCCCACCCAGAGTCGAGGGCATTCCCCTCTATAGGGGGGGACCCTTCCAACCTGGGTTTGAAGGGGAGCTCCCACTGCACTTAGGATCCAGGGGATCGAGGGGACTCCCCAATCTAGGGGGGAGACCCCTCGAACCTGGGTGTCGGGGGTTCACGTATACCATCGCACCAGGAGTGGAGGGGGTTCCCCTTCTAGGGGGAACACGCCTCAAACCTGAGTATTGTGGGGAGCGCATATACCATCACAACCAAGGTAGAGGGGCTCCCCCATGGATAGGGGAGATGCCTGGAACCTGGGTGTCGGGTGGAGCGAGTATACAAGCGCACCCAGTGTACAGGGTGCTTGCCCCTCTAGGTGGGAGATGCCTCGAACCTGGATGTGGGGGGAGCACGTATACCATTGCACCCAGGGTACAAGGCGCCTGCCACTGTAGGGGGGAGACACCTCGAACCTGGGTGTCGGGCGAGCCATATCCAATCGCACCCAAGGTACAGGGCACTGCCCCTCTAGGGTGGAGACGACTCGCACCTGCGAGTTGGGGAGCGTGTATACCATCACACCCAGGGTACAGGGTGCTCGCCCCTCTAGCGGGGAGATGCCTCAAACCTGGGTGTTGGGGGGAGGGCATATACCATCGCACCCAGGGTAGAGGGCACTGACCCCTCAAGGGTGGAGACGCCTGTAACTTGGGTGTAGGAGGGAGCATGTATACCATCACACCCAGGGTAGATGGCGCTCACCCCTCTAAGGATAGATGCCTTGAACCTGAGTGTCAGGGGGAGCTCCCACCACACCCAGGGTATGGGGGACTCCCCCCTCTAGGGGGGAGACCCCTGGAACCTGGGTGTCAGGGGGAGATCCCACCGCCCAGGGTAGGGGAGACTCCCTCCTCTAAGGGGGAGACCCCTCGAACCTGGGTGTCGGGGGAAGGTCCCACCACACCCAGGGTAGAAGGGATTCCCCCCTCTAGTGGGGAGACCTCTTGAACCTGAGTGTCAGGGGGAGATTCCACTATACCCAGAATGGGGAGACTCTCCATTCTAGTGAGGAGACCCCTCGAACCAAGGTGTTAGGGAAAGATCCCATTGCACCCAGGGTATAGGGGATTCCCCCTCTGGGGGGAAGAACCCTCAACCTGGGTGTTGGGGGGAGCTCCCACCATAAGCAGGGTAGAAGGGACTCCACCCTTTAGGGGGGAGACCCCTCGAACCTGTGTGTCTGGGGGAGCTCCCATAGCACCCAGGGTAGAGGCGACTGTCCCCTCTAGGGGGGAGACCCCTCGAACCTAGGGGTCCCGGGGAGCTCCCTCTGCACCCAGGGTAGAGGGGACTCCTCCTTCTAGAACAGAGACCCCTCGAACCTGGGTGCTGAGGGGAACTCCCACCGCACCCAGGGTAGGGGTGACTCCTACCTCTAGGGAGGAGAAGCCTCAAACCTGGGTGTCAAGGGGAGCTCCCACTGCTCCAGTGTAAGAAAGACGCCCCCTCTAGGGGGAAGACCCCTGGAACCTGGGTGTCGGGTGGAGATCCCATCACACCCAAGGTAGGGTGGACTCCCCATCTAGGGGGAGACCCCTTGAACCTTGATGTGAGGGGCAGGTCATATACCATTGCACCTAGGGTAGAGGGGACTCTGCCAGGAGACCCCTTGAACCTGAGTGTCTGAGGGAGCTCATGTACCATGGCACCCAGGGTACAGGGCGCTTGCCCCTCTAGGGGTGAGATGCTTTGAATCTGGGTTTTGGAGGGAGTGGGTTTACCATTCACCCAGGGTACAGGGAGATCACCCCTCTTAGGGGGATATGCCTGGAACCTGGGTGTCAGGGGGAGTGCCTATACCATCACTCCCAGGGTAGAGGGGGCTCCCCCATTTAGGGGGGAGATGCCTCTAGGGGGGAGATGCCTCGAACCTGGGTGTCCAGCGGAGAGCATATACCTTTGCGCCCAATGTAGAGGGGGCTCGCCACTCTAGGGGTAAGATGCCTCAAGCTTGGATGTCTGGGGGAGTGCGTATACCATCTTGCCCAGGGTAGAGGGGCTGGCCCCTCTATGGGAAAGATGCCGAGAAATTGGTGTCAGGGGGAGCACATATACCATCGCATCCAGGGTAGAGGAAGCTCGCCCCTCTATGGGAGAGACGCCTCGAACCTGGGTGTCGGGGGGAGTACATATACCATGGTGCCCAGGGTAGGGGGGACTCGCCTATCTGTGGGGGAGATGCCTCTGAACTGGGTATCAGGGGAATTCATATACCATCGCTCCCAGGTTCAAGGGGTCCCTCGAACCTGGTGTCAGGGGAGCTAACCTGGTTTCAGGGAAGCTCATATACCATCGCACCCAGAGTAGACTCGCCACTCTAGGGGGGAGGCCCCTCAAATATGGGTGTCGGGGGAAAGCCCACTGCACCCAGGCTTGAGGGGACTCCCCACTTTAGGGAGGAAACCCCTCGAACCTGGGTGTCTGGAGTGAGCTCACACAGCACCAAGTGAAGAGGGGACTGCCCCCTCTAGGGGGGAGACTCCTCTAACCTGGGTGGGGGGAGGGGCGTAAACCTCACACCCAGAGTAGAGGGAGCTCCCCCTCTAGGGGGGACACCTCTTGAACCTGGGTGTCGTGGGGAACGCATATAACATTGCACCCAGAGTAGAGGGGTGTTCTCCCTCTAGGGGAGAGACGCCTCGAACCTGGGTGTTGTGGGGAATGTGCATACCATTGCACCCAGGGTACAGGGCACTCGCCACTATAGGGGGAAGAGGCCTCGAACCTGGGTGTCGGGGGGGTAGCTCATATAGTATCGCACCCAGGTTGGAGGGGCTTGCCCCTCTAGGGGAGAGACACCTCAAATCTGGGTGTTGGGGGGAGCATGAATACCATTCATCCCAGGGTACAGGGGCTCGCCCATCTAGGGGGGATACGCCTCAAACCTGGGTGTCGGAGGGAGGGCATATACCATCATGCCCAGTGTAGAGGGGGCTTGCCCCTCTAGGGGGGAGATTCCTCGAACCTATGTGTTGGGGAGAGCACATATACCATCGCACCCAGGGTAGAGGGGGCTCGCCCCTCTACGGTGAGGCGCTTCCAGCCTTGGTGTTGGGTAGAGCGCATATACCATCATGCCCAGGTAGAGGTGGCTCCTTCCCCTAGCGGGAGATGCTTCCAACCTGGGTGTCGGATGGAACGAGTATATTATGGCGCCCAGGGTAGAGGAGGCTTGCCCATCTAGGTGGGAGTCACCTTGAACTTAAGTGCTGGGGGAAGTTCATATACCATCATGACCAGGGTAGAGGGGTCTCGCCCCTCTAGGGCAGAGATGCCATGAACCTCAATGTCGGGGATTGCGTATACCATTGTGCCCAGGGTAGAGGAGCTCGACCCTCTAGGGGGCAGATGCCTCAATCCTGGGTGTCAGCGGGATCACATAAGCCATCGCTGTTAGAGTCTGTAAACAAGTCTGGATGGCGCCTGGCATTTTGCCAGAGGGAGTGGTTTGAGAAGTAACATCATCGAGCCATTAGTATCGAGTTTATGTTAATTAAAATAAGCTTTGTGGAATGTATATATACCGCTCCTGTCCTACAATAAAGGGCTCCAACTCCTGCTGTATCAATGTACACAAGTTGTTTGTCACCCCCTGGCTATTTTGCTGCAGTCGGACTGTGGCACATCATGCCCAGGTTAGAGGGGGCTTGCCTCTTTAGGGGGGATAGGCCTCCAACCTGGGTGTTGGGGGGGGAGCATGTATACTATCGCACTCAGGGTAGAGGGGACTTTCACCTCTAGGGGGGAGACTCCTTGAACCTGGGTGTTGGTGGGAGCACCGTATACCATCGCAACCAGGTTAGAGAAGGCTCGCCCCCTAGGTTGGAGATGCCTCAAACCTGGGTGTTGGGGAGAGCTCCTATACCATTGCGCCCAGGGTAGAGGGAGGTCACTCCTCTAGGAGGAAGATGACTGGAACCTGGGTGTGTGGGGGAGCACGTATACCATCGTACCCAGGGTAGAGGTGGGTCACCCCCTCTAGGGGGGAGAAGTCTCGAACCATGGTGTCGTGTCGGGGAAAGTGCATATACCATCGGTTCCGGGTAGGGGAGGCTTGCCCCTCTAGTGGGGAGATGCCTCAAACCTGGGTGTGGGGGGAGTGTGTATAACATTGCACTTAGGGTTGAGGGGGCTCCCCCTTTTAGGGGGGAAACCACTCAAACCTGGGTGCTGGGGGAAGGTTGTGTACCATCACACCCCGTGTATAGGGGGCTCCCCCCTCTAGGAGGGAGAACCCTCAAACCTGGGTGCTGGGCGGAGCACGTATACCATCGCACCCAGGGTAGGGGGACTCACCATACTAGGGGTAGATGCCTGGAACCTGGGTGTTGGGGGAGCACAGATACCATCGCACCCAGGGTGGGGGGGGGCTCACTCATCTAGGGAGAGTCGCCTTGAACCTAGGTTCCAGGGGGACCTTGTATAGCATCCCGACCAGGGTAGAGGGGCTTGTCGCTCTAGGGGGGAGTTGCCTCGAACCTAGGTGTCAGGGGTAGCGCTTATACCAATGCACCCAGAGTAGAGGGGGCTCTCCCGTCTCTGGCGGAGAAGCCTCTAACCTGGGTGTTGGGGCGGGGGATGCGTATACCATCGCGCCCAGAGTAAAGGGGATTCGCCCATCTAGGGGGGGAGCCGTCTCGAACCTGGGAGCCAGGGGGAGTTTGTATACTATTGTGCCCAGGGTTGAGGGGGCTCACCCCTTAGTAGGAAGATGCCTCAAACCTGGGTGCGGGGAGGAGGCCATATACCATCGCGCCTAGGGTAGGGGGGCTTGCCCCTCTGGGGGAAGATGCCTCAAACCTGGGTGTCCGGGGAGTGCATATACCCTTGTGCCCAGGGTAAGGGTGGCTTGCTTCTCTATGTGGGGAGACGCCTCCAACCTGTGTGTCGGGAGGAGCGCTTATACCATTGCACCCAGGGTAGAGGCTGCTCACCCTTTTAGAGGAGAAACACCTCGAACCTGGGTTATGGGGGTGGGGCGAGTACACCATCGCGCTAGGGTAGAGGGCACTGGCCCACATTGAATCTGGGTGCCAGGAGGAGCTTGTATACCATTGGGCCCAGGGTAAAGGAGGCTCGCCCCTCTCTGGGGAAGATGCCCTGAACCTGGCTGCAGGGTGGAGTGGGTATACCATCGCACCCAGGGTAGAGGGGCTTGACCCTCTAGGGGGGAGATGCCTCGAACCTGGCTGCCCAGGGTAGTGAGTATACCATCACACCCAGGGTAGAGGGGCTCTCCCCTCTAGGGGGGAGACCCCTCAAATCTGGGTGCCAGGGCAAGCGCATATACCATTGTGCCCAGGTTAGAGAGGGCTCGCCCCTCTAGGGGGAAGATGCCTCGTGCCTCGGTGTTGGTGTGAGCGCATATACCAATGCGCCCAGGGAACAGGGGACTTGCCCCCTTGGGGGAAACGCCTGGAACCTGGTTGTTGCAGGGAGCGCATATACCAATGCGCCCAGGGTAGAGGGGGCTCGCCCCTCTAGGGGGGAGATGCCTAGAAACTGGGTGTCGTGGGGAGCATGTATACCATCGTGCCCAGGGTAGAGGGGGCTTGCCCCTGTAGGGGGGAGACTCCTCGAACCTGGGTGTCAGGGAAAGCTTGTATACCATCTCACCCAGGGCAGAGGGGGCTCGCCCCTCTAGCGGGGAGATGCCTCGACCCTGGGTGTCCGGAAGAGAATGTATACCATCGCACCCAGTGTAGAGGGGGCTCCCTTGGTGTCTCTGGGAGCTTCCGCTGCACCCAGGGTAGAGGGGACTCCCCCCTCTAGGGTAGACCCCTCAAACCTGGGTGTTGGGGAGCTCTGGCCACACCCAGGGTAGAGGGGACTACCCCCTCTATGGGGGAGACCCCAGGAGCAAGGGTAGTGTGTGGGGGGGAGCTCTGGCTGCACCCAGGGTAGAGGGGACTCCTCCCTCTAGGGCAGACACCCTTAGAACCTGGGTGTCAGGGGGAGCTGCCTCTGCACCCAGGGTAGAGGGGACTCCCCCCCTCTAGGAGGGACACCCCTCGAACCTGGGTGTTGGGGGGGGAGCTCTCACGGCACCCAGGGTAGAGGGGCTTTTCTCATCTAGGGAAAACACCCCTCGAAGCAGGGTGTCAGGGGGAGGTCCCGCCTCACCCAGGGTAGAGGGGATTCCCCTCACCAGGGGTGAGTCCCATGGAGCCTGGGTGTCGGGGTAGCTCCCTCCACACTCAGGATAGAGGGTACCCTTTCCTATGGGAGAGACCCCTCGAGCTTGGGTGTGGGGGGAGCTTCCACTGCACCCACTGTAGAGGGGACTCCCCCCCTCTAGGTGGGAGACCCCTCGAGCCTGGGTGTCAGGGAAGTGAGTATACCATCATACCCAGGGTAGAGGGGGCTCCCCCCTCTAGGGGTGATAGCCCCCTATCCTGGATGTCAGGGGAAGCACGGATACCATTGCTTCCTAGGTAGAGGGGGCTCTCCCCTCTAGGGGGGGAACCCCTTGAGCCTGGGTTTCCGGGGGAGCTTCCACCACAGCCAGGGTAGAGGGTTGCTCCCCTCTAGCGGGGATACCCCTCAAACTTGGGTGTGGGGGGAGCTCCCACAACACCCAGTGTAGAGGGGATGCCCCACTCTAGGGGGGAGAACCCTACAAGCTGGGTGTCGGGGGGAGTTCCTATTGCACCCAGGGTAGAGGGGATGCCCCCCATCTAGCGGGGAGAACCCTCGAACTTGGGTGTGGGGGGGAGCTCGTATACCATCTCACCCAGGGTAGAGGAGACTCCCCACTCTAAGGGGGAGACCCCTGGAACCAGGGTGTCAGAGGGACCTCGTATAAAATCTCACCCAGGCTAGAGGGGACTCCCTTCTCTAGGGAGGTGACCTCTCAACCTGGGTGTGGGGGGACTCATATACCATCACACCTAGGCTAGAGGGGACTCCCCTCTCTAGCGGGGAGACCCCTTGAACCTGGGTGTCGGGGGGAGCTATATACCATTACACCCAGACTAGAGGGGATTCCCCCTCTAGGGGGGAGACCCCTTGAACCTGGATGTTGGGGGGACCTCGAATACCATTGCACCCAGGCTAGAGGGGACTCGCCACTCTAGAGGTGAGACCCCCTGGAACCTGGGTGTCACGGGAAGCTCATGTACTATCGCACCAAGGCTAGAGGGGACTCCCCCATCTAGGGGGGAAACCTCTCGAAACTGGTTGTTGGAGGGAGCTCGTATACCATTGCACCTAGGTAGAGGCGGGCTTCCCCCTCTTTGGGGGAGACTCCTCAAACCTGGGTGTTGGTAGAGCTCATATACAATCACACCCAGGGTAGAGAATGCTCCCCCCTCTAGGAGGGAGACCCATTGAACCTGAGTGCTGTGCAGAGCGCGTATACCATCTCATCCAGGGTAGAGGGCGCTCGCCTCTCTAGCAGGGAGTTGCTTCGAACCTGGATGCTGGAAGGAGCGTGGATACCATCGCACCCAGGTTAGGGGAGCTCCCCTCTCTAGGAGGGAGACCTCTTGAACCTGGGTGCTGAGGGGAGCACAGATACCATCACACCCAGGATAGAGGGGGCCCGCCCATCTAGGAGGAGACACCTCGAACCTGCTTGTCGAGGGGAGCTCTTATACCATCGCACCCAGGGTAGAGTGGGCTCGCCCCTCTAGTGGGGTTATGCCTCGAATATGGGGGCCGGGGGGAGCTCGTATACCATCGCACCCAAGGCAGAGTTGGCTAGCCCCTCTTAGGGGGATACGCCTTGATCCTGGGTATTGCGGGTAGCTCGTATATCATCACACCCAGAGCAGAGGGGTCTCGCCCCTGTAGGGGGGAGCCCCCTCTACTCTGGGTGTCGGGCAGAGCGTGTACACCATGGCAACCAGGGTAAAGGGGGATAACCCCTCTACGGGGAAGACCCCTCGAACCTGGGTGTCAGGGGAAGCTCCAACCACACCCACCACACCCAGGCTAGAGGGGACTCTTCAGGGAGTGTGAATACAATGGCACCCAGGGTAGGGGGGCTCCCCTGTCTAAGGGGGAGACTCTCGCAGCTGGATGCCTAGAAGAGCATGGATACCATTGCACCCAGAGTAGAAGGGGCTTCCCCCTTTAGGGGGGAACCCCCTTGAACCTGGGTGTGTGTGGGGGGGATTGCAGATGCCATCGCAATCAGGATAGAGGGGACTCCCTGGGTGTAGCGGGGGGGGAGCTATGCCGACTTCCAGGATAAAGAGGACTCCCCCTTAAGGGAGAGACCCCTCGAACCTGGGTGTAGGGGGAAGCTCCAACTGCACCCAGAGTATATGGGACTCCTCCCTCAAGAGGCGAGACTCCTAGAACCTGGGTGTCCAGGGGAGCTCGTATAACTTCTCACACAGAGTAGAGGGGACTCCCCACTCCAGGTGGGAGGCTCATCGAACCTGGGTGACGGGAGGAAGTAAGTATACCATCGCACCCAGAGTAGAGGGGGCTCCCCACTCTAGAGGGGACACGCCTCCCACCAGGGAAGGCACGGATACCTTCACATCCAGGGTAGAGGGGGCTCCCCCTCTAGGGGTGATAGCCCTCGATCCTGGGTGTTCGAGGGAGCACAGATACCATTGCTCCCTAGGTAAAGGGGGCTCCCCATTCTAGGGGGGAGACACCTCGAACCTGGGTGTCGGGGGGACTGCAGATACCATCAACTCAAGGTAAAAGTGGCTTCTCTGTCTAGGGGGGAGGCCCCTAAAACTTGGGTATTGGGGGAGCTTGGATACCATCACACCCAGGGTAGAGGGGGCTCCCCACTCTAGGGGGGAGACTCTTGAACCTGGGTGTTTGGGAGAGCTTCTATACCATGGCACCCAGGGTAGAGGGGGCACCCTCTCTAGGGGGGAGACCCCTCAAACCTGAGTGTTGGGGGTAGTTCATATACCATTGCATCCTGGGTAGAGGTGGATCCCCCCTCTAGGGGTGAGACTCCTCAAACCTGGGTGTCCCGGGTGCTTCCACCAAACCCAGGGTAGAGGGGAGTCCCCCCTCTAGGGGAGACATCCCTCAAACCTGCATGTCGGGAGGAGCTCCCACCGCACCCAGAGTAGAGGGGACTCCCCGCTCTCGGGGGAGATGCCTCAAATTGGGGTGTTGAGGGGAGCTCACACCGCACCCAGGGTAAAGAGGACTCCACACTCTAGGGGGAAGACCCCTCGACCAGGGTGTCAGGGGGAGCTCCCATGGCACACAGGGCAGAGGGTACTCCCCCCTCTAGGGAGGAGACCCCTTCAAAAGTGCCAGTGGTAGCTCCCACCGCCCCCAGAGTAGAAGGGACTCCCCCCTCTAAGGGGGAGACCCCTTGAACCGGGGTTTCCGTGGGGAGCTCCCTCCGCACTTAGGATAGAGGGGACTCCTCACTCTAGAGGGAGACCCCTCAAACCGGGGTGTCGGGAAAAGCTCCCACCGCACCCAGGGTAGAGGGGACTCCACTCTCTAGGGGGGAAAGCCCTCAAACCGGGGTGTCAGGGGGAGATCCCTTCACACCCAGGGTAGAGTGGACTCCCCACTCTAGAGGAGAGATCCCTCAAAATGGGGTGATGGGGAAAGCTCTCGTCACACCCAGGGTAGAGGGACTCCCCTCTTAGAAGGGAGACCCCTAGATATGGGGTGAAGTTGGAGCTCCCACCACACTCAGGGTAAAGGGGTCTCCCCTCTCTGAGGAAGAGACCCCTCTGACCACGGTGTCGGGGGGAGCTCCCACTGCACCCATGGTAGAGGGATCTCCCGCTTCTAGGTGGGATACCCCTCCAACCGGGGTGTCTGGTGAGCTCATACCACACCCAGGGTAGAGGGGACTCCCGCCTCTAGGAGGGAGATGGTTGAATCAGGGTGTTGGAGGGAGCTCCCACCACACCCAGGGTGGAGTGAATCTGCTCTGGGGGGAGACCCCTAAAACTGGGTTGTCAGAGGGAGCTCCCACCTCACCCATGTAGAGGGGACTCCCACCTCTAAGGGGGAGACCCCTCAAACCAGGTTTTGGGGATATCTCCCACTGCACCCAGGGTAGTGGGTCTCCTGCCTCTAGGGGGGTGACCCCTCAAATTGTGGTGTTGGGGGGAGCTAACACAGCACCCAAAGTAAAGGTGAATCCGCCCCCCCCCAGGGGGATGACGCCTCCAACCTAGGTGTTGGGGGGAGCTCCCACCACACCCATGGTAAAAGGGACTCCCACTCTAGGGGGGAGACCCTTTGACCATGTTGGGGGAAGCTCCCATTGTAACCAGGTTAGAGGGGACTCCCCCCTCTAAGGGGGAGACCCCTCGAAATGGAGTGACGGCTAAAGCTCCCACCACACCTAGGGTGAGAAGACTCCCTCTCTAGGGGGAAAACCCCTTGAACCAGGGTGAAGGGGGAGGACATATACCATCACACCCAGGGTGTTGAGGACTCTCCCCTCTAGGTGGAAGACCCCTCGAACCGGGGTGTCTGGGGGACCTTCAATCACACCCAGGGTTGGAGGGACTCCCCTTGTAGGGGGTGACCCCTCTGAAATGGGGTGTCAGGATGACCTCCAACCACATCCAGGGTTGAGGGTACTTTTTCCTCTAGGTGGTGACCCCTCGAAACGGGGTGTTGGAGGGACCTCACAGAGCATCAAGGGTCAAGGGGACTACCCCCTCTAGGAGGGAAACCCCTCGTAATGGGGTGTCGGGGTCACCTTCCACCACACCCAGTGAACAGGTGACCCCCTCTCTAGGGGGTGACCCCTCGAAATGGGGTGATCGGGGAGGTCATATACCATTGCACCCATGGTCGAGGGGACTTCCTCCTCTAGGGGGAGATCACCCTAATCAGGGTGTCGGGGGACATCCCACCTCACCAGGGAAGAGGGAACTCCCCCATTTAGGGGGGAGTCCATGGAACCGGGGTGTTGGAATGAGCTCATATACCATGTGTGAGACACCTCGAACTAGGGGGTCAGGGGGACCTCCCACTGCATTTAGGGTCGAGGGGACTCCCCCATCCCATGGGGAAACTCCTTGAAACCGGGTGTTGGAGTGACCTCCCACCACACCCAGGGTCGAGGGGACTTTCCACTCCTGGGGGGAGACCCCTAGTACTGGGGTATTGGGGGACTCCCAGCACACCAAGGGTTGAGGGGACTCCCCTCTCTAGTGAGGAAACACCTTGAACCGGGGTGTCAAGGGGACCTCCTACTGTACCCAGTGTCAAGGGGTCTCCCCCCTCTATTTCTGAGACCTCTCAAATCGGGGTATTGGGGACCTTCTATCACACCCAGGGTCGAGGTTACTCCCCCCTATAGGGGGCAGACCCCTTGAACTGGGTTTCAGAAAGACTTCACAATGCACACAGGGATGAGGGTACTCCCGCCTCTAGGAGGGAGACCCCTCAAACCAGGGTGTCATGTGGAGCTCATATACCATCGAACCCATGATCGAGGGGATTCCCCCCTCTGGGGGGGAGACCTCTCAAACTGGGATGTCAGGGGGAGCTTGTATACCATCGCATCCAATGTTGAGGGGACTCCCCTCTCTAGGGAGAAGATCACCCTAACTGGGGTGTCGGGGGTACCTACCACTGCACCCAGTGTTGAGGGGACTTTCCCATTTAGGGAGGAGACCCCTCGAACATTGGTGTAGGAATGAGCTCATATACCATCACACCCAGGGTCCTGGGGACCCCCCTCTAGGTGGGAGACCCCTCAAACTGGTGTGTCAGGGGGACCTCCTACCATAAAGAGGGTCAAGGGGACTCCCCCCTCAAGAGAGGAAACCTCTCAAACCTGGGTATTGGGGGGACATCCCACTGAGTCCAGGTTCGAGGGACTTTCCCCTTTAGGGGGAGAACCCTCAAACTGGGCTGTTGGGGGGACTTTCCACCACACACAGGGTCGACAGGACTCCCCTCTCTAGGAGTTGGGTGGAGCTTGTATACCATTGCACCCAGGGTTGAGGCACCTCCTCCTCTAGGGAGGAGACCCCTTGAACTGGAATGTCGGAGGGGGCTTCACCGCACCCAGGGTCGAGGGAACTCCCCCCTATAAAGGAGAGACCCTTCAAACCGGGTTGTGGGGGGACCTCCCACCACACTCAGGTTTGAGCGGACTCCTCCCTCTATGGGGGAGACCCCTCCAACTGGGGTGTTGGGGACCTCCCACCGCACTCAGTTTCGAGCAGACTCCACTCTCTAGGGTGGAGACCCGTTGAACTCGGGTGTCGGGAGGAGTTCCCACCTCACCCAGGGTAGAGGGGACTCTCACCTCTAGGGGGGAGGCCCCTTGAAATGGAGTGTCAGGGGGACCTCCCACCACACCCAGGGTCAAGGAGACTCCCCTCCTTGGGGAGACTCCACCCAAATCAAGGTGTCGGGGGGACCTCCCACTGCATCCAAAGTTGAGGGGACTCACCCCTCCTTGGGTAGACTCCTCTAATCGGGTTAGGGGGAACTCCCACCGCACCCAGGGTAGAGAGGACTCCCCTTCTTAAGGGGGAGAACCCTTGAACTGGGGTGTTGGGAGGAGGCCCCACTGCATCCAGGGTAGAGAGGACTCACCACCCTTGGGGTGGGACGAACCAAGGTGTCAGGGGGAGCTCCCACTCCACCCAGGGTAGAGGGGACTCCCCAACTAGTGGGGATTCCTGGAACCGGGGTGTTGGGGGAGCTCACACCACAGCCAGGGTAGAGGGGACTCCCCCCCCAGTGTGGAGACCCCTCAAACCAGAGTGTTGGGGGGAGCTCCCACCACACTCAGGGTATAGGGGACTCCCTTCTCTAGGGGGGGAGACCCCTAGAATATGGGTGTTGGGGGGAGCACTCACTGCACCCAAGGTCGATGGGACTTTCTCCTCTAGGGTGGAGACCCCTCGAGCCTGGATGTCGGGGGTAGCTCCCACCACATCCAGTGTGGAAAGGACTCCCCCCCTCTAGGGTGGAGACCCCTTGAACCGAGGTTTCAGGGGGAGCTCCCACCTCAACCAGGGTAGAGAGGACTCCTGCCTCTAGGGAGGAGACCCCTTGAACTTGGGTGTCAGGGGGAGCTCCTATACCATCGCGCCCAGTGTAAAGGGGACTCCCCCCTTCTAGGGGGGAGACCCTCCTACCTGGGTGTCGGTGGGAGCTAGTGTACCATCGCACCCAGTTTAGAGGTGACTCCCCCCTCTAAGTGAGCGACCCCTTGAACCTGGGTGTCAAAGTGAGCTCCCATGTGACCCAGGGTAGAGGGGACTTCCTCCTCTATGGGGGACAACCCTGGCACCAAGGTGTAGGTGGGAGCTTCCGCGGATCCCAGGGTAGAAAGGACTCCTTCTTCTAGGAGGGAGACCCCTCGCACCAGGGTGTTGGTAGGAGCTCCCATGGCACCCAGGTTAGAAGGGACTCCTCTCTCTAGGGGGCAGACCTCTCGCACAGGAGTGTTGGGGGGAGCTCCCACCACACCCCAAATAGAGGGGACTCCCCCTCTGGGGGCAGACCCCTCAAACCCAGTTGTCGGTGGGAGCATGTATACTGTCACACCCAGGTAGAGGGACTCCCTCCTCTAGGGGGGAGACACCTCGAACTGGGTTATCAGGGGACCTCCAACTGCACCCAGGGTCGAGGGGACTCCCCCCTCCTGGGGGGTGACCATTCATACTGGGGTGTCAGGGGACCTCCCACTGCACCCAGGGTCGAGGAGACTCCCCTCTCTAGGAGGGAGACCCCTCCAACTGGGTTATTGGGGGGAGCTCATATACCATGGTTCCCAGGGTTGAGGGGACACCCCCCTCAAGTGGGGAGATTGTATACCACATCCCCCAGGGTCGAGGGGACTTCCCCCATCTAGGGGTGAGTCAACTCGAACAGGTATGTCACACACATGGTTGAGGGGACTCCCCCCTCTAGGGGGTGACCCCTGGAAATGGGGTGTCAGCGGGAGCTCCTACCACACCCATGGTCGAGGGGACACCCCCTCTAAGAAGGAGACCCCTCGAACCGGGGTGTTGGGGGGAGCTATAACTGCACCCAGGGTCGAGGGCATTTCCTTCTCTAGGGGGGAGAGCCCTCAAACCTGGGTATCTGAAGGAGCACCCACCACACCCAGGACTGAGGAGACTTTCCCCTCTAAGGGGGATACCACTCAAACTGGGGTGTTGGGGGTAGCTCCCCCTTCTATGGAGGAGACCCCTTGAGCCTGGGTGTCAGGGGTAGCTCCCACCACTCCCAGGGAGAAGGGACTCGCCCTCTAGTGGGGAGATCCCTCGAACCTGGGTGTCGGGAAGAGCTCCCATAGCACCCAGGGTTGAGGGACTCCCCCCAATAGGGCTGAGACCCCTCAAACCTGGATATTGGGGGGAGCTCCCACCACAACCAGGTTAGAGGTGACTCCTACCTCTAGGCAGGAGCTCCTATACCATAACACCCAGTGTAAAGGGGACTCCCCGCTTCTAGGGGGAGACTCTCCTACCTGGTTGTCAGTGGGAGCTTGTATACCATCGCACCCAGTTTAGAGGGTACTCCCCCCACTAGGTGGGAGACCCCTCAAACCAGGGGAGGTGTCAAGGGTAGCTCTCACGTGACCCAGTTTAAAGGGGACTCCCTCCTCTATAGGGGAATCCCTTGCACAGAGGTGTTGGGGGGAGCTTCCAAGGCTCCCAAGGTAGAGGGGACTCCCCCTTCTAGGAAGGAGACCCCTCACACCAGGGTTTCAGGGGGAGCTCCCACAGCACCCAGGGTAGATGGGAATCCCCCTTCTAGGGGGTAGACGCCTAGAGTCTACCAAGTGTCGGATAGTCTAACAAGAGTGTCGGGTGATTTTCCACAGCACCCAGGGTAGAGGGGACTCCTTCTTCTAGGAGGGAGACCCCTCACACCTGGGTGTTGGTCGGAGCTCTCACGGCACCCAGGTTAGAAGGGACTCCTTTCTCTAGGGGGGGAGAGCCCTCACACCGGGCTGTCAGGGGGAGCTCCCACTGCACCCAAAATAGAGGGGACACCCCATCTAGGTTGGAGACTCCTCAAACTGGGTTGTTGGGCGGAGCACGTATACCATTGCACCCTCTAGGGGGGAGACCTCTCCAATAGGAGTATCGTGGGGAGCTCCACCACACAGGTTAGAGGGGACTTCCCCCTCTTGGGGGGAGACCTCTCAAATCGGGGTGTCGAGGGCAGCTCCCACCACACCTCTTGGGGGGAGACCCCTCGAACCTGGGTGTAGGGGGAAACACCCAGTACACCCAGGATCAAGGGGACTCTCCCCAACTGGGGGGAAACCCCCCAAACCAAGATGTTGAGTGGACCTACAAATAGCCCCAGGGTCAAGGAAACTCCCCCCTCTAGGGTGGAGACCCCTCAAACCAGAATGTTGAGGGGGCCTTACACTGTTCCTAGGGTCGAGGGAACTCCCCATTCTAGGGTAGAGACCCTAAACCGGGGTGTTGGGGGACCTCTCACCGCACTCAGGGTTGAGTGGACTTCACCCTCTATGGGGGAGACCCATTGAACTGGTGTGTCTGAGGGACCTCCCACCATACCCAGGGTCGAGAGGACTCCCTTTTCTAGGGGGGAGACCCCTCAAACCAAGGTGTGGGGGGAGCTCCCACCACACCCAGGTTCGAGGGGACTCCCCCCTTTTAGGGAGAGACTTCTCAAATTGGGGTGTCCAGGGGAGCTCTTATACCATCGCACCCAGGGTTGAAATGACTCCACCTTCTCGGGGGTAGACCCTCCAACCGGGGTGTTGGAGGGACTTCCCACCACTCCCAGGGTTGAGGGGACTCCCCAGTCTAGGGGAAAGACCCTCCAACCGGGGTGTGGGGGACCTCCTACCGAATCACGGTAGAGCAGACTCCCCCATCTAGGGAGGAGACCCCTCTAACTGGGGTGTCAGGGGGAGCTCTCACCACACCCAGGGTAGAGGGGACTCTCGCCTCTATGGGAGAGACCCCTTGAAATGGGGTTTCAGGGGGACCTCCCACCGCACACAAGGTTGAGAGGACTCCCGCCATAGAGAGGAGACCACTCAAACCAAGGTGTTGGGGGGACCTCCCACCACACCCTGGATGGAGGGAACTCCTTCCTCTAGGGTCTGACCCCTTGAAACGTTGTGTTGGGGGACCTCACAGAGCACCCAAGGTCGAGAGGACTCCCCCATCTAGGGGGTGATCCCTCGAAATGGGGTGTCAGGGGGAGCTCATATACCATCGCACCAAGCATCGAGGGGACTTCCCCTTCTAGGGGGGAGATCACCCTAACCTGGGTGTGGGGGGACCTCCTATGACACCAGAGTTGAGGGGAATCCTCCAGTTAGGGGGGAATCCCTGTAACCGGGGTGTCAGAACGCTCTCATAAACCATCTCACCCAGGGTTGTGGGGACTTCCCCCTCCAGGCGGGTCGACCAGGGTCACGGGGACCTCCCACTGCACCCAGTGTTGAGGGGACTCCCCCATCCTGTGGGGAAACCCCTCGAACCAGGGTGTCAGGGGACCACCCACCACACCCAGGGTTGAGGGGACTCACCCTTCCTTGGGGGAGACCCTTCGAAATGGGGGGTCGAGGGCAGCTCCCACCGCACCCAAGGTAGAAGAAAATCCTCGAACTGGAGTGTCAGGGGAGTTTCCACCGCACCCAGGGTAGAGGGGACTTCCGCCTCTAAGGAGGAGACCACTAGAACTGGGGTGTTGGGGGGAGCTCCCACCACAGCCAGTGTTGAGGCGGTAATCCCGCCTCTAGTGGGGAGACCCCTTGAACAGGGGTGTCAGGGGGAGCTCCCAGCGCACCCAGGATAGAGGGGACTCACCCTCTATGGGGGAGACCCCTCAAACTGGGGTGTCCAGTGCAGCTCCCACTGCACCCAGGGTAGAGGGGACTCCCTCCACTTCAGGGGAGATCCCTCAACCCTGGGTGTTGGGGGGAGCTCCTACCACACCCAGTGTAGAGGGGGCTCCCCCCTCTAGAACTGGAGACTCTGCGAACCTGGGAGTCAGGGGGAGCTCCCAAGGCACCAAGGGTAGAGGGGACTCTCCCCTCTAGTGGGAGACTCATCAAACCAGGGTGTCAGGGGGAGCTCCCACCGCACCCAGGATAGAGGGGACTCCTCCCTCTGGGGGGAGACCCCTCAAACCGGGGTGTAGGGAGAATCTCCCACCACACCCCTGGTAGTGGGGACTCCCACACCCTGGGGGGAGACCCCTCAACCACTCGGCTGGAGCCCCCACTGCACCACTGGTAATGGGGACTACCATCCTCTAGGGGGGAGACCCCTCAAACTGGGGTTTTGGGTGAGCTCCCATAACACCCAGGATAGAGGGGACACCACCATGTAGGGGGGAGACCCCTTGAACCCAGATGTCAGGGGGAGATCGTATACTATCCCACCTTTGGTAGAGGGGACTTTCTCCTCTATGGGGAGACCTTTCAGAACCAGGTGTCAGGGGTAGCTCGTCTACTTTGCACCCAGGATAGAGGGTACTTCCCCCATCTAGGGGAGAAACCCCTCGAACTGGGGTTTCGTGTAAGCTCCCACCACACCCAGTGTAGAGGGGACTCCCACATTTAGGTGGGAGACCCCTCGAACCGGGGTGTTCGGGGGAGCTCACACCACACCCTGGGTAGAGGGGATTCCCATCTCTTAGTGGAGAGACCCCTTGAAACAAGGTGTTTGTGGGAGCTCCCACCACCCCCAGGGTAGAGGAGAATCCCGCCTCTAGGGAGGAGACCCCAGAACAGGGGTATTGGCAGGAACTCCCACTGTACCCAGGATCGAGGGGACTCTCACCTCTATTGGGGAGACCCCTCAAACCTTGGTGGCGGTGGGAGCTCCCAATGCACCCAGAGTCGAGGGTACTCCCCCCTCAATGGGGGAGATCCTTGAATCGGGGCATCGGTGGTAACTCCAACCGCACCAGGGTCAAGGGGACTCCCCCTTTGAGGGGGAGACCCCTCAAACCGGGGTGATGGGGGAGCTCGTATACCATTGCTCTCAGGGTTGAGGGACTCCCCCCTCTAGGGGGGAGCCTCCTTGATCCCATGTCGGGGGACCTCCCACCACAACCAGGGTCGAGGAGAGTACCCCCTAAAGGGATGAGACCCTGGAACTGGGGTGTCAATGGTACCTCCAACCAAACCCAGTGTCGATGGGACTCCCCACTAGAGAGGGGTGAGCCCTCCAACCCCGGTGTCTGGGGAGCTTGTATAACATCTCACCCAGGATTGAGGTGACTCTCCGATCTAGTGGGGAGATCTCTTGAACCGAAGTGTGCAGGGGACCTCCCTCCACACCCAGGTTCAAGGGGACTAGCCATTCAAGTGGGAGACCCATCAAAACGGGGTGTTGGGAGGACTTCCCACCACACCAAGGGTCGAAGGTACTCCCCCCTCTATGGGGGAGACCCTTCGAACTGAACTGAGGTGTTGGGGGAACCATCCACTGCACCCAGGGTCAAGGGTACTCCCCCCTCTAGAGGAGAGACCCTTCAAATGGGATGTCGAGGGAACCACCACTGCATCCAGGGACGAGGGTATTCCCCCCTCTAGTGGGGAGACCCTTTGAACTGGGATATCAGGGGGGACATCCTACCCACCCAGTGTCAAGATGATTACCCCCTCTATGGGGGAGACCCCTCCAACTGGGATGTGGGGGACCTCCCATCACACCCAGGGTCGAGGTGACTCCCACCTCTAGGGAGAAGACACCTCGAACCTGGGTGTCAGTGGGACCTCCTACCGCATCAAGATTTGAGAAGACTCCCCCCGCTTTTGGGAGACCCCTTGAACCAGGGTGTTGTGAAGACTTCCCACTGCACTCAGGGTCGAGGGTAATCCCCCTCTGGGGAAGAGACCCCTCAAACTGGTGTGTTGGGGAGAGCTGGTATACCATTGCATGCAGGGTTGAGGGGCACCCCACTCTAGGGTGGAGACCCCCTCATACCAGGGTAATGGGGGGACCTCCTACAACACCCAAAGTCAAGGAGACTCCCCCCTCCAGGGGGGAGACATCTTGAACTGGGGAGTCGTGGGGTAGCTTGTATACCATAGCACCCAGAGTCGAGAAGACTCCTCCCTCAAGGGGGGAGACACCTCGAACTGGATGTGGTGGGAGGTCCCCAACATCTCTGTTTGAGGGGTCTTCCCCATAGAGGGGGGAGTCCCCTCGACACTGGGTGTGGTGGAAGGTCCCCCCTACACCCCAGTTTGAGGGGTCTCCCCCCTAGACAAGGGAGACTCCTCGACCCTGGGAGCAGTGGGATGGTCCCCTGACACCCTGGTTCAAGGGATCTCGCCCTAGAGGGGGGAGTCCCCTCAATCCATGGTGTGGTGGGAGGTCCCCCCAAAACCCTGGTTCATGTGGTCTCCCCCCTAGAGGGGGGGAGTATTCTCAACCCTGGTTGTGGTGGTATGTCCCCCAACACCCCGGTTTGAAGGGTCTCCCCCCTTAGATGGGGGAGGACCCTCGATCCTGTGTGCAGTTGGAGCTCCCACTGACACCCCATTTTGAGGGGTCTCCGTGCTAGAGGGGGGATTTCCCTCAACCCTGATATGATAGTATAAGAGCTCCAATAGACACCACGGTTCAAGAGGTCTCACCAATAAAGTGGGGAGTCCCCTCGATCTTGGGTGTCATGGGAGGTCCCTCTGACATCCCTCTGACACTACAGTGGGGAGTCCCCTCTACCCTGGGTGCGATGGTATAGGAACTCCCCCAGAAACCCCAGATCGAGGGGTCTCCCCCCAGAGTGGCCAGTCTCCTCAAACTTGGGTGTGGTGGGAGGTCACCCCGGCACTCCGGTTGGAGGGATATTTCCCCTAGGGGTAGACCCGGGACCCTGGGTTCGATGGTATAATAGCTTCCCCCGACACCCTGGTTCGAGGGGTCTCCCACCTCAATGGGAGAGTTTCTTCCAACCTGGGTGCAGTGGGGGGTTCCCCCGACACCCACTTCGAGGGGTCTCCCCCCTCGAGTGCCGAGTACCCTCGACCCTGGATGCGGTGGGAGGGCCCCCTGACATCCGGTCCAAGGGGTCTTCTCCATAGAGGAGAGAGTTCCCTGGACCCTGGGTGCTGTGGGAGATATCCCCAACACTATGGTTCTAGGGGTAACCCCCTAGAAAGAGTTGTTCCCTCAACCTTAATTGTGATTGTATACAAGCTCCCCACACACTCCAATTTTGGGTGGTCTCCAACTTAGATCGGGGAGTTCCCTCAACCCTAGGTGCGATGGTATATGAGCTTCCCCTAACACCCTGGTTTGAGGGGTCTCCCCCCTAGAGAGGAGAGTCCCCTTGACCCTGGGTGCGGTGGGAGGTCCCCTAGACACTTTGATTCAAAGGGTCTCCCTTCTAGAGGGGGGAGTCCCTTCGACCCTGGATGCGGTGTGTGGTCCCCCTGATACCGCAGTTCGATGGGCCTTCACTTTGTTGGGGGAGTCCCCTCGACCCGGGGTGCGGTCAGACATCCCCCAACACCTTGCTTCATGTGGTCTCCCCATCTCGAGGGGGGAGTCTTCTCAACCCTGGGTGCTATGGTATAGCAGCTCCCCTTGACACCCTGGTTCAAGGTGTCTCCCCCTTGGAAGGGGGAGTCTCCTCGACCTGTAGGAGGTCCCCCCATTAGCCTGGTTCAAGAGGTCTCCCCCCTAGAGTGGGGTGCCCCTCAACCCTGCATGCAATGGTATAGGAGCTCCCCCCAACATCTCAGTTTGAGGTGTCTCTTCCCTAGATGGGGGAGTCACCTCAACCCTGGGTGTGGCGGCCCGACATCCCAGTTGAGGGGCCTCCCTTAGAGGGGGTAGTCATCTTGACCCTGGGTGCAATGGGATGTGCCCCCAACACGCTGGCTTAAGGGATCTCCCCACTAGAGGGGGGAGTACCCTCAACCCTTGGTGCAGTGGGACATCCCCCTGGCACCCAGTTTCGAGGGGTCTCCCCCTTAGAGGGAAGAGTCCCCTCGACCCTGGGAGTGGTGGGAGCTCCCCCCAACACCCTGGTTTGAGGGGTCTCCTCCCTAGAGGGGGGAGTCCCTTTGACCCTGGGTGTGATGGTACACGAGCTTCACCCAACATCCTGGTTCCAGAGGTAACCCACCTAAATAAGGGAGTCCCCTCGACACTGGGTGTCGGTCTCCATGACACCCCAATTCAAGGGGCCTCCCCCATAGAGAGGTGAGTCTCCTTGACCCTGGGTGTGGTGGGAGGTTCCCGGATACCCCAGTTCGAGGGGTCTCCACTCCAGAGGGCGGAGCCCCTTGACCCTGCTTGTGATGGTATAGGAGCTCCCCCCCAATACCTCAGTAGGAGGGATCTCCCCCCTAGATGGGGTTCCCCTCAAACCATGGTGTGGTGGGAGGTCCCCATGACAACATGGTTCGACTAGTCTCTCCCTTTGAAGGGGTAGTCCCCTTGACTCTGGGTGTGGTGGGATGTCCCCCCAGCACCATGGTTTGAGGGGTCTCCCCACTAGAATGGAGAAACACCTGACCCTTGGTGTGGTGGGAGGTCCCCCCAACACCCCAGTTCAAGGGGTCTCCCCCCTCAAGGGCTGAGTCCCCTCAACCTTGTGTTGGTGGGAAGTAATCCCCCCTACACCTCAGATGGAGGCATGTCCACCCTCAAAGGCTGAGACCCTAGACCCTGGGTGCAATGGGAGGTCCCAACACCACCCCGGTTGGAGGGGTCTACCCCCTCGAGAAGAGAGTCTCCTTGACCCGGGGTGCAGTCAGAGTTCCCCTGACACCTCGGGTTCGAGAGTCTTCCCCCACGAGGGGGGAGTCGCCTAGACCCTGGGTGTGGTGGGATGTCCCCCTGACACCAGGATCGAGGGGTCTCCTCCCTAGAAGTGGGAGCCCTTCAACACTGCATGAGATGGTATACGAGCTTCCCTGACACCCTGGTTTGAGAGGTCTCCCCACTAGAGGGGAGAGCCCCTCGACCCTGGATATGGTGGGAGGTCCCCTTGACACTTCAATTTAAGGAGTCTCCCCCCTCAAGGTGGGAGTCCCCTCGATCCTGGGTGCGATGGTATACAAGCTCCACCCGACAACCCAATTTGAGAAGTCTTCCCCCTTTAGTGGGGAGTCCCCTCGACCCTGGGTGCGGTGGGAGGTCCCCCAAACACCCTGCTTTGAGGGTCTCCCCCATAGAGGGTGTGTCCCCTAAGACCCTAGGTGCAGTGGGAGGTCTCACCATACCCCGGTTCCAAGGGTTTCACACTTTGAGGGAGGAGTCCTCTTGACCCTGGGTGCAGTCAGACGTCCCCCGTACACCCTGGTTGGTGAGGTCTCCCTTCTCGAGGAAGGAGTCTCCTCAACCCTGGGCGTGGTAGGAAGTCCACCCGATACTCTGGTTCGAGGGCTCTCCCCCCTGCTTGCGATGGTATACGAGCTCCCCCCAACACACAAGTTAGATGGGTCTCCCCCTTAGAAGGGGAGTACCCTTGACCCTGAGTCAGGTGGGAGGTCCCCCGACACCTTGGTTAGAGGGGTCTCCCCTCTAACTGGGATGTCACCTGGACTCTGGGTGTGGTGAGAGGTCCCCAAGACATCCGGGTTCAAGTAGACTCTCCCCAAGCACAGGGAGTCTTCACGAACCTTGGTGCGGTGGGAGGCCCCCCAACACCCCGGTTTGAGTCGTCTCCCCCTAGAGGGGGAAGTCCCCTTGACTGTGGGTGTGCTGGGAGGTCCCTCCAACACCCCAGTTGGAGGGGTTGCCCCTCTAGAAGTGGTAGTCATCTCGACCCTGGGTGTGGTGGGATGTTCCCCCACATCCCAGTTCAAAATTTCTCCCCCCTTGAGGGGGTAGTAACCTTGACCCTTTGTGGGTGGATCGTCCCCTTGACGCCCTGGTTCAAGGGGTCTCCTCTCTAGAGAAAAAAGTCCCCTCAACCCTGGGTGTGGTGGGGGCTTCCCCAACACCCCTTTTCAAAGGGTTTCCCCCATAGGGGGGGGAGTCCCCTCAAACCTGGGTGTGATGATACAGGAGCTCCACCCGACATCCCCGTTTGAGAGGTCTCCCTCACACCTCTAAGGGGAGACGCCTCAAACCTGGGTGTCAGTGGAATTTCATAAACCATCAAGCCTAGTTTAGAGGGGGCTCAGTGCTCTAGGAAGGATATGCCTTGAATCTGAGTGTGGGGGGAGCGCATATACCATTGTGCCCAGGGTAGATTGGGCTTGCCCCTCTGGGGGGGGGCACCTCGAACCTGAATGTTGAGGGGAGTGTATATATCATCGTGGTCAGGGTAGAGGGGCTCGCCTCTCTAGGAGGGATACACCTTGAACCTGGGTGTCGGGAGTTACATATACCATTGAGCCCAGGTAAGAGGGGGCTTGCCCTGCTAAAATGGGGACACCTCAAACCTAGGTGTTGGGGGGTATTGAGAGCCACAGCCCAAAGGGGCCCCAGCAAACTTCCAGCTGCCAGCAAACTTCCAGCTGCCAGCTGATGATTAGCTCACAGCGCCTCAGCAAACTTCTAGCTGCCAACTGATTGGCTCCTCTGCGGTGATGCTCATTGGGCTGTTTCCCTGCCCTTTCAGACCACGGAGCTGCTCATTGGGGGACTTTTTTTGGCTCTGCCCCAGACACCCAGCCAATCAGCCTCAAGAGAAGGAGGAGTAGGGGAGATTGAGAGGCTTGTGGGAAGCCGGTGGTGGCAGTTGGGCTCTGAATGTTTTTCCTGAGGAGCTGTGTGGTTTGGTGTGTGTGTTCTAAAAATAAAGTTTATTTCTTTTGACAAGTGTCTCCTGAATTGTGCCCAGCCAGACTGTGGCATTTGGTGGCTCTCATGGGGAATGACTGAGGGTAAGTGATAAGGTAAACTGCTCGCCCCTGAGGGCAGGGCGAGAGGATGGGTAGCCATTTTAAGATTCTTCTTTTGTTTTGCTTCACTTTTGTTTTAAGTTGCCTGTCCCTGGAGATGTGTAAGATGGAAGAAAAACCGCTCACATCTGAGGAACAGATAGGGAGAAAGGATGGATGGACATTTCAGGAGGATAGAAAGGCTGTAATGATTTTTTGTTGTTCCAATTTTGTTTCACTCTGTTTCAGTTTTGTTTGGCGTTATCTTCTTGGGTTGTATTATAGTTATAGTAGAAATATTGAAGTAAAAGAGAAGGTCTCTCGAGCTAGTCAGACAGAGAAAAAATTCAAGTAAAAGAGAAGGCCTCTCGAGCTAGTCAGACAGAGAAAGAAAGTGTAGAGCAGAAAAAGCCATCAGGGGGAGTTACAACAGGAGACTGCTACTAAAACCTTTCTATCACCAGAGGGCGTAAGTGTCCATCCAACAGCACCACCTCTACAGGAGACTGCTACGAACACCTTTCTATCACCAGAGGGTGTAAGTGTCCAACCAACAAGGCCACCTCCATATGCTGGGAAGTCTCCAACCCCCACAGTTGAGAGTTGGGATCCTGAGACAGGATCTCAAATATTAACATGCCCTGTATTTGAGGCAGGAGGGTAGCGAATTCACAATGCTTTAAATTTCAAAACAGTGAAG
Organism: Marmota marmota marmota; assembly: GCF_001458135.2. Taxonomy (NCBI): domain Eukaryota; kingdom Metazoa; phylum Chordata; class Mammalia; order Rodentia; family Sciuridae; genus Marmota; species Marmota marmota. Next base: position 119,538 of record NW_025999999.1, on the reverse strand, counting down.
CAGCTAAAAGAGGCTGTAACAACCTATGGTCCTCAAGTACCCTTCACTGTAAGCATGGTCGAATCCATTAACAACTTGAACATGACACCAGCAGATTGGGCTAGTATGTGTAAGCTGTGCTAAATGGAGGACAATACCTGTTATGGAAGGTTGGCAATGAGGAATTTTGCAAGGAGACGGCTAGGCGAAATTCCGCAGCTGGTTATCCTCAGAAATCTAGATATGTTGTTAGGAAAGGGACCTTATGAGCATCAGCAGCAACAAATTGCATATGATCCTGGCGTATACGCACAAATTGCTGCAGATGCGGTTAGGGCATGGAAGACTTTACAAGGACATGGAGGTTTACAAGGTCAATTATCTAAGGTAATACAAGGAGCTAATAATCTTACACTGAATTTGTAGATAGGCTTATTCAAACAGCTACCAGAGTTTTTGGGAATACAGAACAAGCAATGCCATTAATAGAACAACTGGCATTTGAGCAAGTGAATCGTTGGTGCAGAGAAGTCATTAGACCATGGAAACATGAAGATTTAAACACATGTATTAAATTATGTAGAGACATTAATGAACAAGAGCAAGTCGCAGCAGCTGCAGTAAAACAGGCTTTAGATGCCAGAGACATTAATGAACAAGGGTAAGTCATGGAAGCTGCAGTAAAACAGGCTTTATATGCCAGGCCAAGAACATGCTACAATTGTGAACAAACAGGGCATTCTAAAAGGAATTGCCCCATAGGAGGAGGGTTTAACAAAACTAGGTATCAAAGGAGTAGAATACCGGTATTTGCCCAAAATGCCGTAGAGGGAGACATTGGGCTAATGAATGCCATTCTCAAACCACCATAGAGGGTACTCCATTATCAAAAAATGAACAAGGTCCAGGTGTTTATCCATGATATAATGGAGAAAGACATCAGGCTCCATTGCCAAAAAATGGAGAGGGGGGCCCAATGCTCCGGGGCCCCAAAACACAAATATATGGAGCACTGGAGGAACCCAGCAACCCCATCAGGGTAGTGTCCAGGACACATTGTCCATTAGATCCCTCATCAGACAAACCAGAGGGAGCACAGGGTTGGACATCTGTGCCTCCGCTAGAGCAGTACTAACTCCTGAGATGGGAGTTCAAATCATTCCCACAGGGGTAAAAGGACCTCTTCCCCAAGGAACAGTAGGCTTATTATTGGGACACAGTTTTTCTACTCTAAAAGGAATTAAGATAAGTCCTGGGGTAATTGATCCCGATTATGAAAATAAAAAAAAAATATAGCCAATTCTCCAAAGGGTATATCAGTACTTTCACCAGGAGATAGAATACCCAGCCTACGTGATAAATTTTCCAGTCGTACTGTAGAAAGAGGTTCCAAGTGATTAAGCTCCATAGGTGTAGATTGGGCTATGCTGTCTTTCAATTTAGATTCTCTCCCCATGCTAAAACTAAATATTCAAGGACATGAATTTAATGGGCTACTGGATACAGGTGCAGACCTTAGCATCATCTCTTGTCAAGAATGGCCAAAACATTGGCCATTACAATAAGCCACTCAAATGCTTCGAGGCCTAGGGGTGGCGACTAATCCCCATAGAAGTTCAATGGTATTAGATTGGAAGGATTCTGAAGGATGTGAAGGAACTATACAGCCATATGTATTGGATCATCTTCCCGTAAATTTATGGGGAAGAGATGTCCTAGATCAATTAGGTTTGACATTAACAAATAACATCAACCAAAATGCACCCACTATTATGACTAGACAAGGTTTTAGGAAAGGAAAAAGATTAGAAAAACAAGAACAAGGTATAGCAGCACCAATACAAATAGATCAAGGAACAGACAGACATGGGTTGGATTTTCAGAAAGGGCCACTGAGACAATAAAAATTACTTGGAAATCAGAAAGACCAGTATGGGTTCCTCAGTGGCCCCTGACTAAAGAAAAGATACAAGCAGCCCATGACCTGGTCAAACAACAATTAGCAGAAGGACATATACAACCTTCTGTATCTCCCCATAATACTCCCATTTTTGTCATCAAAAAGAAATCTGGTAAATGGAGATTATTGCAAGATTTAAGAGCCATTAATAATGAGATGGTTATTATGGGACCTGCTCAATCAGGGATTCCTCAATTGTCTGCTTTGCCAAAAACCTGGTATGTTTTAGTTATAGATATTAAAGATTGTTTTTTTTCAATTCCAATTCATCCTGAGGATAGTCCACGTTTTGCATTTACTATCCCTGCACTGAATCATGAAGGTCCTGATCAGAGATATGAATGGAAAGTACTCCCTCAAGGGATGGCTAACAGCCCAACTATGTGTCAAATTTATGTTAACAAAGTAATCCAGCCACTTAGAAATCAAAATCCTGAACTACAAATATTTCACTATATGGATGATGTATTATTAGCACACAAAGATAAAAACACATTGCTAGAATGTTATGCCACACTTACAAACTTATTAAAAAATTATAATCTAGAGATAGCAATAGATAAAGTACAATTAAATTTTCCAATTAATTATTTAGGAGTTCTATTATCCTCAACCATGGTCCGTCCACCAAAAATTCAAATACGAGTAGATCAACTCAAATCACTTAATGACTTTCAAAAGTTATTAGGAGACATAAATTGGATAAGGCCTTATTTAGGTATACCAACAGGAGAGTTGGGACCTTTATTTGATATCCTAAAAGGTCCATCAGATCCAAATTCACCCCGAATGTTAACGCCTGAAGCAAGAAAGGCATTAAAAATCATTGAAACATATATGGAAAATATGCATTTGGATAGAATTGATATAAGTTTGCCTTTATTATTTATTGTACTACCAACAAAAAATATTCCTACAGGAGTATTTTGGCAAGAAGGTCCATTATTATGGATACATTTATCTTATTCTCCTAACACTATTCTTACTAGGTATCCTGAGGCTGTAGGACAATTAATACTCAAAGGAATAAAAGCAGCAAAGGGAGTGTTTGGAATTTCTCCCAATAAAATTATTACTCCATATACTATGAATCAAATTGATGAGTTAGCTAATGAGTTAAATACTTGGGCAATAATCATGTGCAAATCTAATGTTTCATTTGATAACCACTTACCATCTAATCCTTTATTGTCTTTTTGGTCATTGCATCCTGTAATTTTTCCAAAAATGACAAGAAAAACACCTATCATGAATGCTCCAAATATATTCACTGATGGGTCAAATAATGGTACAGCAGCAGTAGTTACCCCTGATCAAACTTTTACATTTTTAGTACCCAAACAATCAGCTCAAAAGGTAGAGCTTAATGCAGTTTTACAAGCTTTTGTGATGTTTAAAGATTCTGTATTTAATTTATTTTCTGATAGTCAGTATGTAGTTAATGCTATAGTATCTCTTGAAGATGCTGGTAGGATTTCCCCTTCTTCTACTGTTTTCTCTTTGCTTTCCACTATACAAAGTCTAATCTGGGACAGAAAAGATCCATTCTTTATAGGACATATCAGGGCACATACAGGATTGCCTGGAGCCCTTAGTTTGGGCAATGATTTAGCAGATAAAACTACACATGACATACATATTTTCTCTACACTAGAAGAAGCTATAAATTTTCATAAAAAGTTCCATGTCAATGCTAATACTTTACAAAAGCGTTTTAAAATAACTAAGGAACAAGCTAGACAAATAATAAAACAATGTCAAAATTGTGTGACCTTTTTACCACAAGTTAATCTTGGAGTCAATCCTAGAGGATTGATACCTAACCATATTTGGCAGATGGACGTCACACACTTGCCAGAATTTGGAAAATTAAAATATTTGCATGTTACAGTTGATACTTCTTCTGGATTTTTGATGGGCTCCCTTCATGCCGGAGAAAAAACTAAAGATGTTATAGCTCATTGCTTACAAAATTTTGCCACTGTGGGTGTTCCAAAACAGTTAAAAACAGATAATGCCCCTGGTTATACTTCTACCTCTTTTAAACAATTTTGCTCAACATTTGGCATTACTCATATAACAGGAATCCCATACAATCCACAAGGACAAGTCATAGTTGAAAGAGCTCATCAAACTATTAAAATGTACTTATTAAAGCAAAAAGAGGGAATTGGGAAGGGGTAAATATTCCACAAAGATAAACTTAAAATAACCCTTTTTACTCTAAACTTTTTAAATTTGGATTCATCCAGGCTTAGTGCTGCGGAAAGCCATATGTGTGCCAAAAATGTACATAAGCCCAAGGTACTTTGGAAGGATATTCTAACAGGACAATGGAAAGGTCCTGACCCAGTGATTGTCTGGAGTCGGGGGTCTGTTTATGTGTTTCCACAGGGAGAACAGCAGCCAATTTGCATTCCAGAAAGATTAACTAAAGCGATTTCTACAGACCAAAAAGAAGATGATTTGGCTCAAATCCATAACAACTGATATCCAAAACTCCAGTTTGGCTATTCTTACATCTGTGACAGAACCAGGATGCTTTTTTCAATATCTATTTTATTATTACCCTTTCCCACATCATGAAGTTCTATTTTGTTTTTTGAGCTCATACAGACCTAGGTTAATGTTTTGCTGATCAGTTTTATTTTTTGACTATAGAGTTTTTAAACACTGTAATGGAGATTTCACCTGTAAAAAGTTATAAGGCCTTTACTATTATGTTATGTGTTGTGTGCACACTTGTGTTTTATGTTGTATGTTTGTATGTACGTATGTCCATATATCATATATGATGAGTGCTCATGAAAAAATGGATCCAAATATTTTTTTTTATTCACATGATTTAAATGGTTTAATGTAAATTTGGTAAACAGCTGTTGAGGATTGTTTTAATATGTGAACAAAAAAGGAGGTTAACAGATGCTTGTTTACTGTCACCTTTCCTTTTCATTATATTTAATAATTCTGTTCAAGATAATGTAAATTGTTCAGAAAATTGTTTTCTTTTAGTGCCTTCTGGAATGTTACATAATTTTTTTCTTTAGCCATTATTGCCAAAATTCCTATCTTCATCCCAGTGCCAGTGAAGACAAAGATAAAACCAATCTACAGCTTCTGCAATAGCTATCACTGAACTGCTTGCAGAACTTGCCTGGACTATGTATCACTTGTATGCATTTTGAACTCACTTGTATGCATTGTGAACTATCTGTTGGTGCAGCGACTTGTGGTAGTGTTGGGGTATTTTTGCTGATGGTGTCATCGATGGTACAATTTTTCCAAAAGGAGCCGTCAATTGGCTTGGTGTATC
>NW_025999999.1:7071-109774 GCF_001458135.2 Marmota marmota marmota | reverse complement strand
GGGACCCTTCTCGCTGCCCCTGGCCGCTGGGGGCCGCTTGCAGCACCGGTCGGACGGTAGCTGCGGGATTGGACCTCTGCGCCTGCGTGGCCGGCCAAGATTCACTTGTCTGGGGCAAATTGTCACCTCTAATAAACTTACTAATTCCTGGCAGGTCTCCTTTCAGCGGAATTTTGCTAGAAGTTCCTCAGTAGGTAGAATGTAGCTGTTTTAATGGGTGTTTCTGATCCGGTTAATGTGGAGATACTGAAAGTGCTGCTTCCTTGCCGGCCGCCATGTTGGATTCCATGCTTGTTGTTTAAACACAGAGGGGGAGATGTTGAGAGCCACAGCCAAAAGATGCTCCAGCAAACTTCCAGCTGCCAGCAAACTTCCAGCTGCCAGTTGATGATTGGCTCACAGTGGCCCCAGCAAACTTCTAGCTGCCAACTGATTGGCTCCTCTGTGGTGATGCTCATTGGGCTGTTTCCCCGCCCTTTCAGACCACGGAGCTGCTCATTGGGGGACTTTTTTTTGGCTCTGCCCATGCGACCCAGCCAATCAGCCTCAAGAGCAGGAGGAGTGGGGGAGGTTGAGAGGCTTGTGGGAAGCCGGTGGTGGCAGTTGGGCTCTGAATGTTTTTCCTGAGGAGCTGTGTGGTTTGGTGTGTGTGTTCTAAAAATAAAGTTCATTTCTTTTGACAAGTGGCTCCTGAATTGTGCCCAGCCAGACTGCGGCAGGGCTGAGCGTGTATATCATCACGCCCAGGGTAGAGGGGACTCACCCTCTAAAGGGGAGATGCCTTAAACCTGGGTGTCAGGGGAGCTCGTATACCATCCCACCAAGGGTAGAGCGGGCTCGCCACTCTACGGGGGAAAAGCCTCAAACCTAGGTGTTGGGGTAGCTCATATACCACCGTGCCCAGGGTAGAGGGGCTCACCCCTCTAGGGGGAAGATGCCTTGAACTGGGTTTCGGGGGAGCTTGGAGAGGGGCTCGCCTCTCTGGGGTCCGGGGGAGACTCCTCGACCCTGAGTGTTGTGGTGAGTGCGAATACCATTGCACACAGAGTAGACAGTCTCGCCTCTCTGGGGGGAGATGCCTTGAACTGGGTGTCGTGGGTAGCACGTATACCATTGCACCCAGGGTAGAGGGGCTAGTCCCTCTAGGGGGGAGACAACTCAAACCTGGGTGTTGGGGGAATGTGTATACCATCATGCCCAGGGTAGAGGGGGATCACCCCTCGAGGGGAGAGATGCCTCAAACCTGGGTGTTGGGGAAAGCTCATATACCATTGTGCCAAGTGTAGATTGGGCTCGACCCTCTAGGGGATAGACATCTTTAAATTGGGTGTCTTGGGGAGCGCATATACCAATGCACCCAGGGTAGAGGGACTCGGCCTTCTAGGGGTCAGACACCTCGAACCTGGGTGTCTGAGGGATCACGTAAACCATAGCACCTAGTTAGAAGGGGCTTGCCCCTCAAGGAGCGAGAACCTTGAACCTGGATGTCGGGGGAGCGTGTATACCATTCCGCCCAGGGTAGAGGGAGCTCAACCCTCTACGGGGAGACGCCTCTAACCTGGGTATTGGGGGAAGCATGTATACCATTGAGCGCAGGGTAGATGGGCTCACCTCACTAGGGGGGATATGCCTCAAAACTGGGTGTCAGGGGAGCACGTATACCATTATACCCAGGTTAGAGGGGGCTCGCCCTTCTAAAATGAGGATGCCTCAAACCTGGGTGTGGGGGTAGCACATGAATCATTGTGCCCAGGGCAGGGGGGCTCACCCCTCTAGGGGGGAGACGCCTTGAACCTGGGTTTCAGGGTGAACTCCTATACCATTGCTCACATTGTAGATGGGCTCGCCCCTCTAGGGGTGAGACACCACGAACCTGGGTGTCGAGGTTAGCACATATACCATCACTCACAGGGTAGAGGGTCTCACCCCTCTAGGGGGAGAAGCCTCGAACCTGGGTGTTGGGGGGTGTGCATATACCATCACACCCAGGGTAGAGAGGCTCGCCCCTCTAAGGGAGAGATGCCTCTAACCTGGGTGTCAGGGGGAGTGCGAATAACATCGTACACAGGGTAAAGGAGGCTCGCCCCTCTAGGGGGGAACCTCCTCAAACCTGGGTGTCAGGGGAAGCGCCTATACAAATGCACCAAAAATAGTGGGGGCTCGTCCCTGAAGGAGGGAGACACCTCAAACCTGGGTGTCGGCGGAGTGCATATACCATTGCACCTAGGGTAGACGGGTCACCCTTCTAGGGGGGAGATGCCTTGAACATTGGTGTCAGTGGAACGTGTATACCATTATGTCCAGGGTAGAGGGGGCTGGCCCCTCTAGAAAGGAGAAGCCTAAAACCTGATGTTGGAGGGAGCACGTATACCATCGTGCCCAGGGAAGAGGGGTCTCGCCCCTCTAGAGGGAGACACCTCAAACCTGGGTGTCTTGGGGAGCTCGTATACCATTGCTCCCGGGGTAGAGGGGCCTTGCCCCTCTAGAGGGCAGACACATTGAACAGGGTGTTGGGCAGAACACGTAAACCATGTGCCCAGCTTAGAGGGGGCTAAAGTGGGGAGATGCCACAAACTGGGTGTCTCGGGGAGTGTGTATACCATCATGCCCAGGGGAGAGGTGGCTCACCATGCTAGGGAGGAGATGTCTGGAACCTGAGTGTTGGTGGAGCATGTTTACTATCGCGCCCAGCGTAGAGGGGTCTTGCCCCTCTAGGCGGGAGATGCTTCAAATCTGGGTGAAAGGGGTAGCTCGTATACCATCATGCCCAGGGTAAAGGGGCTCGCCCCTGTAGATGGAAGACTCCTTGAACCTGGGTGTCGGGGGGAATTGTGTATACCATTGCGCCCAGGGTACAGGGGGCTCGCCCCTCTAGGGGGGATGTGCCTCGAACCTGGGTGTGGGGGGAAGTGCATATACCATCACACCCAATGTAGAGGGGGCTTGCCCCTCTAGGGGAGAGACGTCTGGAACCTGGGTGTCAGGTGGAGCTTGTATACCATTGCACCCATGTCATAGGGGGATTGCCCCACTAAGGTGGAGATGCCTCGACCCTGTGTATCGTGGGGATCTCGTATACCATTACACCCAGGGAAGAGTAGTCTCACCCCTTAGGGGTGAGACGCCTCAAACCTGAGTGTCGAGTCAAATGCATATAGGATAACACCCAGTGTAGAGGGGGCTCGAACCTCTAGGGAGAAGACTCCTTGCATATGGGTGTTGGGTGGAGTGCATATATGATTGTGCCCAGGGTAGAGGGGGCTCAGCTCCCTAGGGGGGAGACACCTCGAACCTGGGTGTTGGGGGGAGCTCTTATACCATCGCACCCAGGGCAGAGTGGGCTCGCCCCTCTAGGGGGGGAGACGACTCAAGCCTGGGTATGGGGAAAGCTCCTATACCACCGCACCCAGGGCAGAGGGAACTCACACTTCTCGGGGGCTGATGCCTTGAACTTGTTTGTTAGGGGGAGCGCATATATCAGTGTGCCCAGTGTAGAGGGGGCTCAACCCACTAGGAGGGAGACACTTCGAACCTGGGTGTTGGGCGCAACCCGTAAAACACCATGCCCAGCTTAGAGGGGGTTCGCCCCTCTAGTGGGAAGATGCCACAAACCTGGGTGTTGCGGGTAGCACATATACCATCACACCCAGGGTAGAGGGTCTCACCCGACTAGGGGGGAAACTACTCGAACCTGGGTGTTGGGGGAAGTGCGTATACAATCACACCAAGAATACTGGGGGCTCGCCTCACTAGGGGGAAGATGCCTCGAACCTGGGTGTTGGGGGGATGGCTTTTACAAATGCGCCCAAGGTAGAGGGGGCTCCCCCTTGTAAGGGGGAGATGCCTTGGTCCTGGGTGTTGGGTGGAGCACGTATAACATCGCACCCAAGGTAGAGGGTGCATGACCCTCTAGGTGGAAGACTCCTAGAAACTGGGTGCCGGGGGGAGCGCGGATACCATCGCTCCCAAGGTAGGGAGGTTCGCCACTCTAGGGGGGAGATACCTTGAACCTGGTGTTGGGAGGAGTGTGGATACCATCACACCAAGGTAGGGGTCTCCCCACTCTTGGGGGGAGACCAATCGAACATGGGTGCCCGAGGGAGCTTGTATACCATCACACCCAGGGTAGAAGGGGCTCGCCCTTTTAGGGGGGAGACGCCTCGAACCTGGGTGTCAGGGGGAGCTCATATACCATTGTGCCCAGTGTAGAGGGTGCTCACCCCTCTAGGGGGCAGATGCTTCGAACCTGGGTGTCAGGGTGATCACATGAACCATCACACCCTCTAGAGGGGAATACACCTCGACCCTGGGTGATGGGGGAAGCACTATACCATCACGTCCAGGTTAGAGGGGACTCGCACTTCTAGGGAAAGACGCCTCAAACCTGGGTGTTGGAGGAAGTGCGTATACCATTGTGCTTAGGGTAGAGGGGACTCACCCCTCTAGGATGGAGACGCCCCAAACCTGGGTGTCACGTTAGTGCGTATACCATCATGCCAAGTGTAGAGTGGCTCGCCCATCTATAGGGCAAATGCCAAAAAATCTGGGTGTCTGGGGGATTGCATAAGCCATCGCACCCAGGATAGAGGGGCTCGCCCATCTAGGAGAGATACGCCTTTAACCTGGGTATGAGGGGAGCATGTATACCATCATTGTACCCAGGGTAGAAGGGGCTCTCCCCTCTAGGGGGAGACTCCTCAAACCTGGGTCTTGGAAGGAGCGCATATCCCATCGCGCCCATGGTTGAGGGTGCTTGCTCCTATATGGGAGACACCTCGAACCTGGGTTACGGGGAGAGTGCTATGCCATCGTGACCAGGTTAGAGGGGGCTTACCCTTCTAGGCGGGAGACAAATCAAACCTGGGTGTTGGGGAGAGTGCGTGTACCATTTTACCCAGGGAAGAGAGGGCTCACCCCTCTAGGCAGGAGAAGCCTGGAACCTGGGTGCCAGGGGGAGCGTGGATACAATTGCACCCAGTGTAGGGGTGGCTACCCACTATAGGGGGGAGACCCATCAAACCTAGGTGTCGGGGGGAGTTCATATACCATTGCACCTATGGAAGAGGGGGGCTCACCCCACTAGGGGGAAGACGCCTCGAACCTGGGTACTGGGGGAGCTGCTATACCATGGCACCCAGGGCAGTGGGTGATTGCCCCTCTATTGGGGAAACTCCTCAAACCTAGGAAATGGGGGGAGCTCGTATACCACCACACCCAGGACAGAGAGGTTCACTCCTCTACGAGGGAGACACCTCAAACCTGGGTGCCGGGAGGAACAGGGATACCATTGTGCCCAGGGAGGGGCAGACGCTTCGTACCTGGGTATTGGGATGAGCTAGTATACCAATGCGCCAAGGGTAGAGGGGACTCGTCCCTCTAGGGGGGAACTTGGGTGTGTGGGGATGAGCGCATTGTGCCCAGGGTAGAGGGGGCTCCCCCCTCTAGGGGGTTGATCCCTCGAATATTGGTGCCGGGTGGAGTGTGGATACCATCGCAGCCAGGGTAGGGGGGATCGCCCCTCTAGGGGGAAGACGCCTCAAACCTGACTGCCAGGGGGAGCGCGTATACCATTGCACCGAGGGTAGGAAATGCTCGCCCCTCTAGGGGGACGATGCTTCAAACTTCGGTGCGGGGAGGAGAGCAGATACCATTGCACCCAGTGTAGTGGGGACTCCCACACAATGGGGGAGACCCCTCGAACCTGAGTGGCCCGGGGAGCACTGATACCATCACAGCCAGGATAGAGGGGGATCACCTCTCTGGGGGGTAGGTGCCTCAAACCTGGGTGTGTGGGGGAGCTCCTATACCATAACACCCAGGGTAGAGAGGGCTCGGTCCTGCTGGGGAGAGACACCTCGAACCTGGGGGATGGGGGGAGCTCATATACCATCACACCCAGGTCAGAGGTGCTCGCCCCTCTAGAGGGGAGACTCCTTGAACCTGGGAATCAGGGGAGCCCTAATACCATCGAACGCACAAAAGAGGGGGCTCACCTCTCTAGGAGGGATATGCCTTGCACCTGGGTGCCGGGAGGAGCGCGGATATAATCACAGCCAGTGTAGGTGCTGCTCTCTACTCAAGGGGGGGGAGACCCCTCAAACCGGGGTTTTGGAGGGAGCTCATATACCATCACATCTAGGGAAGAGGGAGCCCGCTCTTCTAGAGGGGACATGCCTCGAACCTGGGTGTCAGGAGGAGCTTGTATACCATCGCACCCCAGGTAGAGGGTGCTTGTCCCTCTAGGGGAGAGACTCCTCAAAACTGGGTGTTGAGGGGAGCTCATATACCATCACACACAGGGCTGAATGGGTTCACCCCTCTAGGGGAGAGATGCCTCGAACTTGGGTGTCCTGGGGGAGCTGGTATACCATCACGCCCAGGGTAGAGGAAGCTCACCCCTCTGGGAGGGAGACACCTCAAACCTTGGTGTCAGGGGAGTGCAAATAGCATCGTGCCCAGAGTAGAGAGGTCTTGCCCCTCTAGGATGGAGATGCCTAGAACCTGGGTGTCGGGGGGGAGTGAGTATACCAATGCACCCAGGGTAGAGGGGACTCGCCCCTGTAGGGGGGAGACACCTTGAACCTGGGTGTTGGCCGGGAGCGTTTATACCATCGTGCCCAGGGTGGAGGGGGCTCGCCCCCCTAGGGGGGGAGATGCCTTGAATCTGGGTGTCTGGGGTAGCGCATACACCATCGTGCCCAGAGTAGAGGAGGCTCCCACTTTTAGGGGGGAGTCCTCTCTTACCTGGGTGCTGGGGAGACCTAGTATACCATCACACCAATGGTACAGGGAGCTCTCCATTCTAGGATGGAGACCCCTTGAAACTTGGTGCCTGGCGGAGGGCTTATAACATCACACCCAGGGTAGAGGGTGCTCCCCCCTCTAGGGGAGAGACCCCTCGAACTTGGGTGCTGGGGGGAGTGATGATACCATAGCACCCAGGGTAGAGTGGACTCCCCAATCTAGGAGGGAGATCCCTCGAACCTGGGTGCCGGGCAAAGAGTTTATACTATCGCACCCAGGTTAGAGGAAGATCTCCCCTCTAGGGGGAAGACCCCTCAAATATGGGTGCCGGGGGGAGCGCACATACCATTGCACCCAGGGTAGGGGGGCTCCCCACCATAGGGAGAGACCCCTCGAACCTGTGTGGTGGGGGGAGTGTGGATACTATCGCAGCCAGGGTAGAGTGGGCTCTCCACTCTAGGGGGGAGACCCCTCAAACCTGGGTGTAGGGGGGAGCTGGTATACCATCACACCCAGGGTAGAAAAGGCTCGGCCTCTTGGGGGGAGATGCCTTGATCCCAAGGGAAGGGGGTAGCTCATATACCATCACACCCAATGCAGAAGGGGGCTCACCCCTCTAGGTGGGAAACTCCTCGAACCTGGGAATTGGGAGGAACTCGTATACCATCTTACCCAGGGAAGAGGGGGCTCGCCCCTCTGGGGGTTAGACCCCTGGAACCTGGGTGCCAGGGGGGATGCAGATATGATCACACCCAGTGTAGGGGAGGCTCCCAATTCTATGGGGGAGACCCCTTGAACCTGGGTGCCAGGGGGAGCTGGCATACCATTGCACCCAGTGTAGAGGGTACTCCACCTACTAGGGGGGAGACCCCTCAAACCTGGGTGTTAGACGGAGCACCTATACCATCATACCCAGGGTAGAGAGGGCTACCCCTCGAATCTGGGTTCAAGAGGGATAGCGGATAATATCGCACAGATGCTAGAGGGGGCTCACCCCTCTAGTGAGGAGATGCCTCAAAACTGGGTGCCGGGAAAAGCGCATATACCTTTGCACCCAGGGTAGAGGGTGCTCGCCACATCAGAGGAGAGACCCCTCATACCTGGGTGGAGAAAGGAGCAGGGATACCATCGCACCCAGGGTAGAGGGGTCTGGCCCCTCTAGTGCGGAGACACCTCGAACCTGGGTTCCGGAAGGATCAGGAATACCATCACGCCAAGGGTAGAGGGGGCTTGTCCTTCTAGGAAGGAGATGCCTCAAACCGGAGGCCCAGGGGACCATGGATAACATCGCACCCAGGGTGTGGGGGGCTCACCCCTTTAGGGTGGAAACTCCTTGAACCTGGGAATCCTGGGAAGCTCGTATTCCATCGTACCCAGGTAAGAGGGGGCTATCTCCTCTAGGGGTTAGACCCCTCAAACTTGGGTGCCAGGGGGAGTGTGGATACTATTGCACCCAGTGTAGTGGCGGCTCCTCACTCTAGGTGGGAGACCCCTTTAACTTGGGTGCCGAGGGGAGCTGGTACACCATCGCACCCAAGGTAGAGGGGGCTACTCCCTCTAGGGGGGAGAACCCTCGACTCTGGGTGCTGGGGGATCGAGGATACCATCCCACCCAGGGTAGAGGGGGCTTGCCCCTCTAGTAAGGAGACGCCTCGAAACTGGGTGCCAGGGAAAGTGTGTATACGTTCGTGCCCAAGGTAGAGGGGGCTTGCTGCACTAGGGGGGAGACCCCTCGAACCTGGATGCAGGAAGGAGCAGGGATACCATCGTGAACAGGCTAGAGATGTCTCAGCCCTCTAGTGGGGGGACCCCTCGAACCTGGGTGCTGGGAGGAATGGGGATACCATCATGCCTAGGCTTGCCCCCCTAGGAAGGAGACACCTCGAACCTGGGTCCAGGGGGAACGCGGATACCATCGCTCCCAGGGTATGGGAGGCTCGACTCTCTGGGGGGAGACTCCTTGAACGTGTCAGAGGGACTGGTATACCATGGCGCTCAGGGTCTCGCCCCTCTAGGGGGAAGATGCCTCGAACATGGGTGCCGGTGAGAGCTCGTATACCATTGAGCCCAGGGTAGAGGGGGCTCTCCCCACTAGGGGGGAGACACCGCGAACCTGGGTGCCAGGGGGAGCTCATAAAATATCGCACCCAGAGTAAAAGGGGCTCCCCCTTCTAGGGAAGAAACCTCTCAAACCAGGGTGCCAGAGGGAGCTCATATACCATCGCACCCAGGTAGAGGGGGTTCCCCACTCTAGGAGGGAGACCCATTGAACTTTGATTCTGGGAGGAGCGGTGTGTACCATTGCACCCAGGGTAGAAGGGGCTTCCTTCTCTAGGGGGGAGACCCCTCAAACCTAGGTCCTGGAGGGAGCGTGGATAGCATATCACCCATAGTAGAAGAGGCTCACCCCTCTAGGGGGGAGATGCCTCGAACTGTGTGTCAGGGGAAGCACGGATACCAACGCACCCAGGGTAGGGGGGGCTAGCCCCTCTAGGGCGGAGATGCCTCAAACCTGGGTATCAGGGGGAGCTTGTATACCATCACACCCAGGATAGATGGGGCTCGCCTCTCTTTGGGGGAGACACCTCAAACCTGGGTTAAGGGGGGATTGCATCAACCATCGTGCCCAGGGTAGAGGGGGCACGCTGCTCTAGGAGGGTTATGCCTTGAACCTAGGTGTTGGGAGGAGTGCATATACCATCGCACCCAGGGCAGAGTGGGCTCAATCCTCTAGGGGGAAGACACCTCAAACCTGAGTGTCGTGGGGAGCTCCTATACTGTGGCGCCCAGGGTAGATGGGACTCACTTCTCTAGAGGGGAGCCGCCTCAAACCTGGGTGTTGGGGGAATCACGTAAACCATCATGCTCAGGGTAGAGGGGACTCGCTTATTTTGCAGGGATTCTCCTCAAACATGGGTGTTGGAGGGGGCACATATACCATTGCTCCCAGGTTAGAGGAGGCTCACCCCTCTAGCGGGGAGACGCCTCAAACCTGGATGTCAGGAGGAGTGCCTATACCTTCAAATCCAGGATACAAGGGGCTCGCCTTCAAGGGGGGTAATGCCTCAAACCTGGGTGTTGGGGGAGCCCATATACCATCTTGCCCAGGGTATAGGTGGCTCGCTCCTCTAGAAAGGAGACGTGTGGAAACTTGATGTTGGGGGGAGCATGTATACCATCGCACCGAGGGTAGAGGGGGCTCACCCCTCTAGTGGGGAGACGCCTCAAACCTGAGTATCAGGGGGAGCTCATATACCATAGCACCCAGGGTAGATGGGTTTGCCACTCTAGGAGGGAGACGCCCTGAATCTGGGTGTTAGGGGGAGCTCGTAAACCATAGTGCCCAGGTTAAAGGGTCTCGACCCTCCAGGAGGCAGAATCTAGGATTCTCCCCATAGAGGGGGGGGATCCCCTCTACTCTGGGTGCAATGGTATATGAGCTCCCCTCAACACCCAGGTTGGGATGTTCTTCCCCCTAATGAGGAGAGTCCCCTCCACCCTGGGTGCCGTGAGAGCTCACCACGATACCCAGTTTGGAGGGGTCTCCCCACTAGAGGGAGGAGTCCCCTTGACGCTGCGTGCAATGATATACGTACCCCCCTCGACATCCAGGTTGGAGGGGTCTCCCTCCTAGAGGGAAGGTCCCCTCGACCCTGAGTGCGGTGGGAGCTCTCCCTGACACCCAGCTTGGAGTGGTCTCCTCCCTAGAGGGGGGGGCGTCCCTAGATCCTGAGTGCGATGGTATACGAGCTCCCCCCTCAAAAAGTTTAGAGAGGTCTCCCCCCTAGAGTGGGAAGTAACCCTCTAGCCTGGGTGCAGTGGTAGCTCCTCCCGACAACCAGGTTTGAGGGTTCTCCCCCCTAGAGGGGGGAAAATCCTCTAGACTGGGTGCAGTGGGAGCTCCCCCCAAAAACCAGGTTTGAGGGGTGTCCTCCATAGAGGGAGGAGTAACCCACTCATCTGGGTGCTGTTGGAGCTCCCCCGACAACCAGGTTCAAGGAGATTCCCCGCTAGAGGAGGGAGTTTCTTTTAGCCTGGGTGCGATGGTATACGAACTCACCTCGGCACCGAGGTTGGAGGGGTCTCCTCCTAGAGGAGGGATTTCCCTCTACCCTGAGTGCAATGGTATATGAGCTCAGATCAACACCCAGGTTTGAGGGGTCTCCCGCCTAGATTGGGGTGACCCCTTTACCCTGGGGGCAGTGGTATATGGCTCCCCCAACACCCAGGATTGAGGCGTCTCCACCCTAGAGGAGGAAGCACACTCTACCCTAGTGGGGGAGCCCCCTCTACTCTGGGAGTGATGGAATCCATGCTCCCCTAGAGGCGGGAGACCCCTCGAACCTGGGTGTGAAGGTATACATACTCCCTCCAGCACCCAGATTCGAGGGGTCTCCCCTCCCCCCTTGAGGGGGCCCATCTACCCTGGATTTGAGGGTATACAAGCTCTCCCCATCACCCAGGTTCAAGGTGCCTTCCCCTAGAGGGGGGAGCCCCCTCTACCCTGGGTACCATGGTATACAAGCTCCCCCAGGCACCCAGGTATATGAGTCTCCTCTCTAAAGGGGTGAGCTCCCTCTACACTGGGTACGATAGTATACGAGTTCCCCCTGACACCCAGGTTCGAGGCGTCTCCTCCTTAGAGGGGTGAGCCCCCTCTACTCTGGTGCAATGGTATATGAGCCCCCTGGGCCCAGGTTTCAGGTGACTCCTCCCTAGAGGGGGGAGGCCCCCTACCCTAGCTGCGATGTTATACTAGCACCTCCAGCACCCAGGTTTGAGGCATCTCCCCCCTAGAGGGGCGAGCCCCCTCTACTCTGAGTGCAATGGTATACGATCTCCTCCAGATGTCCAGTTTCGAGGCATCCCCCCTAGAGTGGCCAACCCTCTCTACCCTGGGTGTGTGGGTATACAAGCTCCCCCCCCAAGAGTGTGGAACCCCCACTACACAGGGTGTGATGGTATACTAGCACCCCTGGAACCCAGGTTTGAGGCATCTCCCCCGTAGAGGGGTGAGCCCCCTCTACCCTGAGTGATGGTATACGAGCTCCCCCAGATACCCAGGTTTGAGGCGTCTCCCCTCTAAAAGGGAAAGCCTCCCATACCATGGGCGTGATGGTATACGTGCCCCCCAACACCCAGGTTAGAGGTGTCACCCTCCTAGAGGTGAGAGCCCCACCTACTCTGGTCATCATGGTATCCGCGCTCCCCCCGGCACCCAGTTTCAAGGGGTCTTTCCCCCTAGAAGGTGGGAGCCCCTAGAGGTGGGAGCCCCTCTACCCTGGGTGCCATGAATACACACTTTGCCCGGCATCCAGTATCGAGGCATCTCCCCCTAGAGCAGCAAGCCCCCATTAACGTGGGCTTGATGGTATACACACTCCAACCGACACCCAGGTTAGAGGCATCTCCCCTCTAGAGGGGCCAGCCACCTCTACCATGGGCATGATGGTATAGGAGCTCTCCCCGACACACAGGTTTAAGCGTCTCACCCCTAGAGGGGCAAGCCCCCTCTCCCTGGGTGCGATGGTATATGAGATCCAACTGACATCCAGATTCGAGGCATCTCCCCTCTAGAGGACCAAGCCCCCTCTGCCCTGGGTGCGATGGTATATGAGCTCCCCCAGACAACCAGGTTCGAGGCTTCTCCCCGCCTAGAGTGTGGAGTCCCCACTACCTGGGTGCGATGATATCTGCTCTCCTCCTGGCACCCAGGTTCAAGGAGTCTCCCCTTAGGGGGGCGAGCCCACCCTACCCTGGGTGCAATGGTATCCCCGCTCGCCCCGGCACCCAGCTTTAATGCATCTCCCCCCAGAGGGGCGAGCATCCACTATGCTTGTTGCGATGGTATATGCGCTCCCCCAGACACCCAGGTTCGAGGTGTCTCCCACCTAGAGCGTCGAGCCCCCTGGACCCTGAGTGTGATGGTATACGAGCTCCCCCTGACATCCAGGTTCGAGGTGTCCCCCCTAGAGGGGAAAGCCAACTCTACCCTGGGCACGATGGTACACGTGCTCTTCCAGACACCCAGTTTTGAGTCATCTCCCCCTTAGAGGGGCAAGTGCCCTCTGCTGTGGGTGTGATGGTATATGAGCTCCCCCCACCACCCAGGTTCAAGGCATCTCCCCCCTAGATGGGCGAACCCCCTCTTCCATGGTTGTGATGGTATAAAAGATCCTCTCGGCCCCCAGGTTTGAGGCATCTGCCCCCTAGAGGGGCGAGACCACTCTACCCTGGGTGCAATGGTATATGTATCTCCCTGACACACAGGTTCAAGGCGTCTCCCCCTTAGAGAAGTGAGCCCCCTCTACACTGGGTGCAATGCTATACGAGCTCCCCGCAACACCCAGGTTCAAGGCATCTCCCCCATAGAGGAGTGAGCCCCCTTTACCCTCTGTGCAATGGTATATGATGTCCTCCCACACACAGGTTCGAGGCGTCTCCCCCCTAGAGGGGAGAGCCCCCTCTACCTTGGATGCAATGGTATCCTTGCTCCTCCCAGCACTCACGTTCGAGGGGTCTCCCCCCTAGAAGGGGAAGCCCCTACTAAACAGGGTGTGATGGTATCCATGCTCCACCCTGCACTCAGGTTCGAGGCATCTGCCCACTAGAGGGACGAGCCCCCTCTACACCGAGTGTGATGATATCCGCTCTCCCCCAGGCACTCAGGATCGAGGCATTTCACCCTCAGAGGGGCGAGCCCCCTGTACCCTGGGTGCGATGGATTCCACTCTCCCTTGGCACCCCCCTAGATGGGGGAGCCCCCTGTATCCTGAGTGTGATGATATATGAGCTTCCCCTGTCACCCAGGTTCTAGGAGTCTCCTCCCTAGAGGGGGGATCCCCCTCTATCCTGGATGCGATGGTGTATGAACTCCCCCAACACCCATGTTCAAGGCAACTCACCCCATAGGGGCAAGCCTCCTCTACTCAGGGTGCGATGGTATACAAGCTCCCCCTGCACCCAGGTTTGAGGTGTCTTCACCCTAGAGAGGCGAGTCCCCTCTACTTTGAGAGCCCATTCTGGCTCCATGGTATACCAGACCCCCCCTGCACCCACGTTTGAGGTGTCACCCCTGTAGAGAGGCGAGCCCCCTCTACTTTGCCTGTGATGGTATTCATGCTCCCCCAGACACCAAGGTTCAAGGTGTTTCCCCCCTAGAGGGGCAAGCCCCTCTACGCTGGACACGATGGTATACATTCTCCCCCCAACACCCAAGTTCTAGGCATCTCCCCCCTAGAGGGGAGAGCTTCCTCTACCCTGGGCATGATGGTATACGAGCTCTCCCCAATACCCATGTTTGAGGCATCTCCCATCTAGAGGGGTGAACATCCTCTGCCATGGGTGCAATGATATACAAGCTCCCCTCGACACCCAGGTTCAAGGGGTCTCCCTCCTAGAGAGGGGAGACAACTCTACCCTGGGTGCGATGGTATCAGTGCTCCCCCTAGCACCCAAGTTTGAGGGGTTGCCCCCTAGAGGGGTAACCACCCTCTACCCTTTATGCAATGGTATGTGTGCTTGGCCCTGCACTGAGTTTCAAGGGGTTTCCCTCCTAGAGTGGGGAGCCCACTCTACCCTGGGTTCGATGGCATCAGCGCTCCCCCCAGCACCCAAGTTCAAGGAGTCTCCCCCCTATAGGGGTAAGCCCCCTTTACCCTGGGCGTGATGGTATATGTGCTCCTTCCGACACCCAGGTTTGAGGCTTCATCCCTCCTAAAGGGGCGAGCCCCATTCTACCCTGAATGCAATGATATACGCGCTTTCTCCGACATCCAGGTTCAAGGAGTATTCCCCTAGATGGGTAAGCCCCCTCTAACCTGGGCACGATGGTTTACACAATTCCCCCAACACCCAGGTTTGAGGCATCTGCCCCTAGAGGGGCAAGACCCTCTACACTTGGTGCGATGGTATATGCGCTCCTTCTTACACCCAGGTTCGAGGTGTCTGCACCCTAGAAAGGCAAGCCCATCAACACTTGGCATGATGGTATACGTGCTCCCCAGACACCCAGGTTTGAGGCGTCTCCCCCCTAGAGGGGCAAACCCCCTCTAACCTGGGGGCGATGGTATAGCACTCCCCCAGTCACCAAGGTTCGAGGCATATTCCACCCTAGGGGGTGAGGCCCCTCTACCGTGGGCGGGATGGTATACCCACTCCCCAGACAACCAGGTTTGTGGCAACACAACCCTAGAGGAACAAGCCCCCTCTACCCTGAGCGCGATGGTATTTGTACTTCCCCGACATAAAGGTTCAAGGTGTCTTCCTCCTAGAGAAGCGAGCTTCCTCTACCCTGGGCGTGATGGTATACCAGCTTTCCCTGACAACAAGGTTCGAGGCATCTCTTCCCTAGACAGGTGAACCCCCTTGGATCTGGGTGTGATAGTATACGAGCTCCCCCACACACACCCAGGTTTGAGGTATCTCCCCACTAGAGGGGCGAGCCCCCTTTATCCTGGGTGTGATAGTATACCCGCTCCCTCAGACACCCAGGTTCAAGAGGCTAGCCCCCTCTACCCTGGGCGCAATGGTATATGTGCTCCCCCAGAAACCCAGGTTTGAGGCGTCTCCCCCCAGAAGGGCGAGCCCCCTGAAACCTCTGCATGATGTATACACGCTCCCCCCGACACCCAAGTTGGAGGCGTCTCCCCCCTAGAAAGACGAGCCCCCTCTAACCTGGGCGCAATGGTATACATGGTCCCCCTGACACCCAGGTTCGAGGCGTAACCCTCAAACAGTGGCGTGCCCCCTCAACACTGGGCACGATGGTTTACGCGATTCCCCCTACATCCAGGTTCATGGCGTCTCCCCCCTAGAGAGGTGAGCCCCATCTACCCTGGGCATGATAGTATACGAGCTCCCCTCGACACCCAGGTTGAGGCGTCTCCCCACTAGATGGGTGAGCCCCTTCTACCCTGGGTGCAATGGTATACGCGCTCCCCTGACACTCAGGATCCAGATTTTTCCCCCACTATAGGGGTAAGCCCCCTCTATCCTAGGAGCGATGGTATACACACTTCCCCGACACCCAGGTTCCAGGCATCTCCCCACTAGGGGGGAGCCCCCTTTACCCTGGGTGTGATGTATACACGCTCCCCCCAACACCCAGGTTTGAGGTGTCTCCCCAATACAGGAACAAGCCCCATCTATCCTGGGTGTGGTGGTATACGAGCTTCCCCCAAAACCTAGGTTCGTGGCATCTCCCACCTAGAGGGGTGAGCCCTCTACCCTGGGCACAATGGTACGCACTCCCCCCGATACCCAGGTTCAGGCATCTACTCCCTAGAGGGGCAAGACCCTCTACGCTGGGCACAATGGTGTACGTGCTCTCCCCAACACACAGGTTTCAGGCATCTCCCCCTAGAAGGGCAAGCCCCCTCTAACCTGGGCACAATGATATACACGCTCCCCTGACACCCAGGTTTGAGGCATATCCCCCCTTTAGGGGGGAGCCCTCTCTACCCTGGGTGCGATGCTTTACGCGATCCCCTGACCTCAGGTTTGAGGCGTCTGCCCCCCTAGAAGGGCGAGCCCATCTACCCTGGGAACGATGGTATACATGCTCTTCCCGACACCCAGGTTCAAAGCATATCCCCCCTAGAGGGACGAGCCACAGATGTGCTCTTATACCCTGGGTGCGATGGTATAAGAGCTCCCCCATAACATCCAGGTTTGAGGTGTCTCCCCACTAGAGGTAGGAGCCCACTCTACCCTTGGCGCAAAGGTATATGCGCTGCCCTGACATCAATGTTGAAGGCGTATCACTTCATCAAGGGCGAGCCACCTGTACCCTGGGTGTGATGGTATATGAGCTCCCCTGACACCCAGGTTCAAGGCGTCACCCCTCTAGAGTGAAACCCTCCTGGGTTTCGGGGAGAGCTTCCACCGCAAACCTGGGTAAGGGGACTCCCCCCTCTAGGGGGTTATACCTGGGTGTCGTGGGGAGCTCCCACAGCACCCAGGGTAGAGGGTACGACCCCCTCTAGGGGGGAGAACACTCAAAATTGCATGTCGGGGAGAGCTCCCACCACACCAGGGTAGAGGGTATGCCCACTCTAGGGGAAATACCCTTCGAACCTGTGAGGGTGGAGCTCCCACCACACCAGGGTAGAGGGGATGCCCGCCTCTAAGGGGGAGACCCCTTGAGCCTGCATGTCGGGGGACCTGCTACTGCACCCAGGGAAGAGGGTTCTTTCCACTCAAGGGGGGAGATCCATCCAACCTGGGTGTCAGGGGGAACTCCCACCGAACTCAGAGTCGAGGGGATTCCCCCCTCTATGGGGGAGATGCCTCACACCTGGATGTCGGGGGAGCTCATATATCATCACACCCAGTATAGAGGGGACTCCAATAAGGTACCTCCACTATGGTCGAGGGACTCCCCCATCTAGGGGAGGGCCCCTCCAACCTGTGTGTCGGGGGGAGCTCCTACCGCCACCAGGGTGGTGGGGACTCCCCCCTGTAGGTGGGAGACCCCTCCAATCTGACTGTTGGGGAAGCTCCCACTACCCCAGGGTTGAGAGGACTCTGCCCACTAGGGGTGAGACCTCACCAACCTGGGTGTGTGTGTGGGGGGGCTCCCACCACCCCCAAGGTCGAGGGGACTCCCTATTCTAGGGGGAGACCCTGCCAACTTAGGTGTCTGGGGGAGCTCCCACCACACCCTGGGGCAAGAGGACTCCCCCATCTAGCCGTGAGACACCCCCAACCTGGGTGTCAGGGTGAGCTCATATCCATTGTAACAAGGGTCAAGGGGATTCCTCCCTCTAGTGGGGAGACCCCCTCCAACCTGAGTGTCCTCGGGAGTTCCCACCGCACCCAGGGTTGAGGGGACTCCTTTATCTATGGGGGAGACCCAAACAACCTGGGAGTCAGGGGATGATTCCACCAGCCCATTGTTGAGGGAACTTACCCCTCTAGGAGGGAGACCCCTCCATCCTGGGGGTTGAGGGGAGCTCCCACTGCACCCTAGGTCATGGGGACTCCCCCATCAATGGGGGAGTCCCTCCATTCTGAGAGTTGTGGGGAGCTCTTACTGCACCCAGGGTTGAGGGGACTCCCCAATCTAGGGGGGAGAAACCTCCAACCTAGGTGTCACGAGGAATAACAACCACTCCCAGGTTGAGGGGTCTCCCCACTATAGGGGGGGGAATCCCCTCCAACTCCAACCTGGGTGTCCGGGGGCGCTCCCACTACACCCAGGTCGAGGAGACTCCCTCTTCTAGGAGGACGACCCCACCAACCTGGGTGTCAGAGAGAGCTACCACCAAACCTGGGGTCGAGGGGACTCCTCCCTCTAGGGGGGAGATCACTCCAAGCTGGTTGTGTTGGGGGGGCTCCCACTGCACCCAGGGTTGAGGGGACTCCCCCATCAAGGGGGGAGACCCTCCATCCTGGGTGTCATGGGGAGCTCTTACCGCACCCAGGGTCAAGGGGACTCCCCCATCTAAGGGGGGAGAAACCACCAACCTCGGTGTCACTGGGAGCTACAACTGCCCCCAGGGTCTAGGGGACTCCCCCCTCTAGGGGGAAGACCCCTCCAAACTGGGTGTTGGGGGGAGCTCCCACCAAACCCGGGGTCGAGGGGACTCCTTAAACTAGAGGGTGACCCCTCCAACCTGGGTGTGTGTGGGGGGGTTCCACCACACCCGGGTCAAGGGGACTCCCCCCTTTATGGGGGAGATCACTCCAACCTGGGTGTTGGTGGGAGTTCCCACTGCACCGGGGTCCAGGGGACTTCCCCGTCTAGGGGGTGACCCCTCCAACCAGGTTTGGGGGGGCTCCAACCGCCCCAAAGGTGGAGGAGACCCCTCCAACCTGGGTGTCAGGGAGAGCTCCTACGGCACTCAGGGTTGAGGGGACTCCACCCTCTAGGGGGAGACCCTCCAAACTGGGTGTCAGGGAGAGATCCTACCACATCCAGGGTGGAGGGGATTCCTCCCTCTAGGGGGGAGACCCCTCCAACCTTAGTGGAGGGGGGAGCTTGTATATCATCACACCCAGGTTCGAGGGGACTCCCCCCTTAGGTAGAGACCTCCCCCAACCTGGGTGTCAGTGGGAGCTCCCTCTGCACCCAGGGTTGAGAGGACTCCCCCATCTAGGGGTGAGACACCCCCAACCTGGATGTGTGTGGGGGGGGCTCAAGTACCATTATAACAAGGGTCAAGGGGAATCCCCCCTCTAGTGGAAAACCCCTCCAACCTGAGTGTCTGCGGGAGCTCCCATCACAACCAGGATTGAGGGGACACCTTCCTCTAGGGGCAGACCCTTCCAACCTTGGTGTCAGGGGTTGATTCTTCCTTGCCTATGGTAGAGGGGACTCGCCTGTCAATGGGGGAGACCTCTCAAACCTGGGTGTGGCGAGGAGCTCCCACCGCACCCATATTCCAGGGGACTTACCCCTCTAAGGGGGAGACCCGTCCAACCTGGGTGTCAGGGGGAGCTCGACTGCAACTGAGGCCAAAGGGACTCCCCCCTTTAGGGGAGGAACCCTTCGACCTGGGTGTTGGAGAAAGCTCCCACAGCATCTGGGGATGAGTCTCTCCCCACTCTAGGGGCGAGACTCCTCCAACCTGGGTGTCATGAGAAGCTCCCACTGCACCCGTGTTCGAGGGTACTTACCCCTTTAAGGAGGAGACCCCCCTCCAACCTAGGTGTCGTGGGGAGCTCTACTGCAACTGGGGTCGAGGGGACTCCCCCCCTACCCCTAGACCTGGGTGTCGGGGAAAGCTCCCACTGCACCAGGGGTGGAGGGGACTCCCTGCTCTATGGGGGAGAACCCCCCAACCTGGGTGTGGGGGGGCACCCACTGCACCCAGGTTCGAGGGGTTTCCCCCATCTAGGGTGAGACCCCTTGAACCTTGGTGTTGAAAGGAGATACCACCACACCAAGGGTCGAGGGGACTCCCCCCTTTAGCAAGGAGACCCCTGGACCTGGGTGTCGGGGGGAGCACAAACCAAACCCAGAGTCGAGGGGACTCCCCACTCTAACGGGAGACCCCTCCAACCTGGGTGTTGAGGGGAACTCCCACCGCACCCAGGGTTGAGGGGACTATCCCCTCTAGGGGGGAATCCCCTCCAACCATGGTGTCGGGGGTCGAGAAGACTCCTCCCTAGAACTCATATACCATCTCACCCAGGGTTGAGGGGACTCCCTTCTCTAGCAAGGAGAACCCTCCAACCTGGGTGTCGGGGGGAGCTCATAGAACATCGCACCCAGGGTCGAGGGAACTCCCCCCTCTAGGGGCAAGACACCACCAACTTGGGTGTTGGGGGGAACTCCCACAGCCCCCAGGATCGAGAGGATGCCCCTGTCTAGATAGGATACCCCTCCAACCTGGGTGTCAGGGGAGCTCCCACCACACCCGGTGTTGAGGGGACTCCCCGCTCTAGGGGGGAGACCCCTCCAACCTGGGTGTCGGGTGGTGCTCCCACCGCACCTAGGATCATGGGGACTCTCCCCTCTAGGGGGATGACCCCACCAACCTGGGTGTCGGGGAAGCTCTCAAAGAACCGGGGTGGAGGGGACTCCTCCCTCTAAGGGGAAGACCCCTCCAACGTGAGTGCCAGAGGGGGCTCCCACCAAACCCGGGGTGGAGGGACTCCTCCTGTAGGGGGTAGGTCACTCCAACTTGTGTGTTGTGGGGAGCTTGCACTGCCCCCAGGGTTAAGGGGACTACCCCCTCTAAGCAGTTACCCCTCCAACTGGGTGTGGGGGGAGCTCCCACCGCCCCAAGGGTCGAGGGGACTCCTCCCTCTAGGAAGGAGACCCTCCAACGTGGTTGTCAGGGAGAGCTGCCAAGTCACCCAGGGTCGAGGGGACTCCACCCTCTAGTGGGGAGACCCCTTCAACCTGGGTGTCAGTGGGAGCTCCCATAGCACCCAGGGTCAAGAGGACTCCCTTCTCTAGGGGGGGAGATCACTCGAACCTGGGTGTTGGGGGGGAGCTCCCACCCCACACATAATTGAGGGGACTACCTCCTCTAGGGGGGAGACCCCTCCAACTTGTGTGTTGGGGGGAGCTTCCACAGCACCCGGGATCGAAGGGATTTCCCCCTCTACAGGGGAGACAACTCCAACCAGGGTGGAGGGGGGAGCTCGTATATAATCACACCCAGGATCGAGGGGACTCCCCCCCTAGGGGAGAGACCTCTCCAACATGGGTGTAGGTGGCAGCTCCTATATCATCTCACCCAGGGTAGAGGGGACTTCCCCCTCTAGGGGAGAGACACCCCCAACCTGGGTGTCAGAACGAGGTTTCAATGCACCCAGGGTTGAGGGGACCCCCCTTCTAGGGGGGAGACACCTGCAACCTGTGTGTTGGGGGAAGCTCCCATCTCACCCAGGGTCAAGGGACTCCCCCCTCTACAGGGAAGATCCCCCAACCTGGGTGTCGGGGGTGATTCCCACTGCACCCCGGTGGTGGGGACTCCCACATCTAGGGGTGAGACCTCTCCCAACTTAAGTGTGGGGGGAGCTCCTACCGCACCCAGGGTGGAGGGGACTTCTGTCTTTAAGGAGGATTTCCCCACAATCTGAGTGTCAGGGGGGAGCTCCCACTGCTCCCAGGGTTCAAGGGAATCCCCCCTCTAGGAAGGGGACTCCCCAACCTGTGTGCCGGTGGGCACGGGCACTGCACCCAGGTCGAGGGGACTCCCCCCTCTAGGGGGGAGACTCACCCAATCTCCGTGTTGGTAAAAGCTCCCACCGCACTCAGGGTCGAGGTGACTCCCCCCTCTAGTGGGGAGATCCCTCCAACCTGGGTGTCACGGGGAGCTCCCACCACACCCAGGATTGAGAAGACTCCCTCATCTAGGGGTGAGAGACACCTCCAACCTGGGTATCAGAGGGAGCTCCCATCGCACGGAGGGTTGAAGGGATTTGCCCCTCTAGGGGTGAAATGCCTCCAACCTTGGTGTCGGGGAGCCCGTATATCATCACACCGAGAGGCAAGGGTACTCCCACTTCTAGGAGGAAGACCCCCCCAACCTGGGTGTTGGGGGGAGCTTCCACTGCACCCATGGTCGGTAGGACTCCCCCTCTAGGTGAGAGACCCCTCAATCAGTCCACACCCATGGTGGAGGGGACTCCTGTCTTTAAGGGGTATACCCCCACAACCTGGGTGTTGGAAGGAGGTTTCACCACACCCAGAGTCGAGGGGACTCCCACCTCTAGAGGGAAGAGCACCCAACCTGGGTGTCGGGTACTCCCACATCTAGGGGTGAGACTCCCCAACATGAGTGTTGGGGGGAGCTCCTACTGCACCCAGGGTGGAGGGGATTCCTGTCTTTAAGGGGGATACCCCCACAACCTGGGTGTCAGGGGGAGCTCCCACTGTTCCCAGGGTCCAGGTGAATCCCCCCTATAGGAGGCAGACCCCCCAACCTGGGTGTCGGTGGGAGTTCGCACCGCACCCAGGGTTGAGGCAGCTGGCCACTCTACGGGGAAGACCCCTCCAACCTGGTTGTCGGGGGGAGCTGGTATACCATGGCACTCAGGGTCAAGGGTATTCCTTCTTCTAGGGGGGAGACCTTTCCAACCTGGGTGTTGGGGGGAGCTCCTATGTCACCAGGGGTCCAGGGGACTCCACCCTCTAGGGGGGAGACCCCTCCAACTAGGGTGTGGGGGGAGATTCCACCACGCCATGGTCGAGGTGACTCCCCTCTCTAGGGGGGAGTCCCCTCCAACCTGGGTGTAGGGGGGAGCTCCCACCGCACCCAGTGTCTAGGGGATGCCCCCTCTAGGGGGTGATGACTCCAACCTTGGTGTCAGGGGATGCTCATATATTATCGCACCCAGGGTCGAGGGGATTTCACCCTCTAGGGGGAAGATCCCTCCAACCTGGGTGTCTGCAGGAGCTCCCACGTCACACAGGGTCGTGGGGACTCCACCCTCTAGCGGGGAGACCCCAACAACCTGGGTGTCTGGAGGAGCTCCCTCCGCCCCGAGGCTCCAAGGGACTTTCCCCTCTAGTGGGGAGATTCCTCTAACCTGGTTGTTGAGGGGATTCCTTCCTAAGGAGGGAGACCCCTTCAACCTGAGTGTCGGATGGAGCTCCTACTGCCCCCAGGGTCGAGGGGACTCCCCGATATAGGGGGGAGTCCCATCAAACTTGGGTATCAGGGGGACCACCAGCCGAGGTCGAGGAAACTCAGCCCTCTAGGGGGGAGACTCCTCCAATCTGGGTGTCCTGGAAAGCTACCACTGTGCTGAGGGTCTAGGGAACTCCTCTCTCTAGAGGGGAACCCCCTCCAACCTGAGTGTTGGAGGGAGCTCCCACCATGCCCATGGTCGAGGGGACTCCCCCCACTATGGAGGAGACCCCTCCAACCTGTGTGTGGTGGGGGAGCTCCCACTGCCCCCAGGGTCGACGGTATTCCCTTCTATAGGTGGGAGATGACTTCAACCTGGGTGTGTGTGTGTGGGGGAGATCCCACCGCACTCAGGGTCGATGGGATTCCCACCTCTAGGGGGGAGGACCCTCCAAATTAGGTGTAGGGGCGAGCTTATATAGCATCACACCTAGGGTCGAGGGGACTCCCTCCTCTAGGGGGTCGACCTTCCAACCTGGGCATAAGGGGGAGCTCATATATCATCGCACCCAGGGTCGGGGACTCGTCCCTCTAGGAAGGAGACCCCCCAACCTTGGGTGTGGGGGGCAATTCCACCACGCCATGGTCGAGGCGACTCTCCCTTCTATGTCAGGGAAGATCCCACTGCACCTAGGGGCGAGGGAGCTCCCACCTCTAGGGGAGAGACCCCCCCCCCAACCTGGGTGTCCAAGGGAGCTCCCACTGCACCCAGGGTCCAGGAGAATCTGCCTTTAGGGGGGAGACTCCAACACTCCCTCTAGGGGGAGACAGCCCCATCCTGGCTGTCGGAGGTAGCTCCCACCTAACCGAGGGTTGAGGTGACTCCCCTCCCTAGGGAGGAGACCCCCCAACCTGGGTGTTGGAGGGAGCTCCCACCACACCCAGGGTCAAGGGGACTGCCCCCTCCTATACCATTGCAACCAGGGTCGAGGGGAATCTCCCCTCTAGAAGGGAGACCCCTACATCTGGGTGTCAGGGGGAGCTCCTACCGCACCCAGGGTTGAGAGGACTCACCCCTCTAGGGGCGAGACACCTCCAACCTGAGTTTTGGTGTGTGATTCCACTGTGCCAATGGTCGAGGGAACTCCTCTCTCTAGGGTGGAGACCCCTCCTATCAGGGTGTCTGGGGAAGCTCACACTGCACCCAGGGTAGAGGGGAATCACCCCTCTAGGGGGGAGAACCCTCCAACTTGGGTGTTAGGGGGAGCTTCCACCACACCCAAGGTCGAGGGGACTCCTGTCTCTAGTGGGGAGACCCCCCAACCTTTGTGGGGGAGCTCCCACCGCACCCCTGTTTGAGGGAACTCCACACTCTTAGAGGAAGACCCCTCCAATGTGGGTGTTCGGGGAAGCTTCCACTGCACTCAGGGTCAGGAGACGCCCCCCTATAGAGGTGAGACTTCTCTAACCTGGGCAGAGGGGGAAGCTCTCTCCCAGGGTTGAGGGGATTCCCCTCTCTAGGAAGGAGAACCCTCCAACCTGGGAGTCAGGGGGAGTTTCCACAGCACCCAGGATCGAGGGACTCCCCCCTCTATGGGCAAGACCCTTCCAACCTGGGTGGCGAGGGGTGCTCCCGATGCACCCAGGGTCGATGGGCCACCCCCCTCTAGGGGGGAGATCTCTCCAACCTGGGTTAGGGGGGAGAATCCACTACACCCAGGGTCGAAAGTTCTCCTCCTCTAGGATGGAGACCCCCCGACCTGGATGTCTGGGGGAGCTCCCACCACACCCAGTGTCTAGGGGACTCCCCTTCAGGGGCGGGACCCCTCCATCCAGGGTGTCAGGGGGAGCTCCCACTGCACCTGAGTCAATGGGACTCCCCGATCTAGGGGCGAGACCCCTCCAACCTGGGTGTTGGGGGTAGCTCCAACGCACCCAGGGTCGAGGGGACACCTCCTCTAGGGGCGTGACCCCTACAACCTGGGTGTTGGGGGGAGCCCTTATACCATGGCCCCCTGGGTCGAGTGGACTCCCCCATCTCGGGGGAAGACCCCTCCAACCTGTCTTTCAGGAGGAGCACACGCTGCACCCAGGGCCGAGGGGCCATCCCCCTCTACAGGGGGGGGGTGACACCTCCAACCTAGGTGTCGGGGGGAGTTCCCAACACACCCAAGTTCGAGGAGCCTTCCTCCTCTAGGTGGGAACCCCTCCAACCTAGGTGTCAGGGTGTGCTCCCGAAGCACCAATGGTCGAGGGGCCTTCCTCCTCTAGGTGGGAGACACCTCCAACATGGGTGTAGGAGGGGAGTCCCCACTGCACCCAGGGTCGAAGGGACTCCCCCCTCTAGGGGTGAAACCCCTCCAACCTCCAACCTGGGTGTCTGGGGGAGCCCTTATGCCATCACACTCACGTATGAGAGGATTCCCCCATCTAGGGGGTAGACCCCTCCAACCTGAGTTGGGAGGAGATTCCGCAGCACCCAGGGTCAAGGAGTCTCCCCTCTCTAGGGGGGAGACACCTCCAACCTAGGTGACTTGGGAGCTTCTGACACACCCAAGGTCGAAGGGCCTTCCTCCTCTATTGGGGAGACCCTTCCAACCTGGGTGTTGGAAGGAGCTCCCGCTGCACCCAGGGTCTAGGGGCCTTCCCCCTCTATGATGGAGACCTCCCAACCTGGGTGTCGGGGAGAGCTCCCACAGCACCCAGGGTCTAGGGGACTCCCCTCCCCCCCAGGGGCGAGAATTCTCCAACCTAGGTATCAGGGAGAGCTCCCACCTCACCCAGGATTTAGGGGACTCCCCCTATCTAGGGGCGAGAATCCTCCAACCTGGGTGATGGGGTTAGTTCCCACCACACCCAGGGTTAAGGGGACTCCCCTTCAGGGGTGGGACCCCTCCAACCTGGGTGTGTGGGGGGACTCCCACTGCACCCAGGGTTGATGGGACTCCCCCCTGTAGGGGAGAGACCCCTCCAACCTGGGTGTTGGGGGGAGCTCCCACCGCACCCAGGGTTGAGGGGACTGCCCCCTCTAGGTGTGAGAACCTTACAACCTGGGTATCAGGGGGAGCCCTTATACCATTGCCTCCATAGTCGAGAGGATTGCCCCATCTAGGGGGGAGACCCTCCAACCTGTGGGTTGGGGGGAGCTCCCACAACACCTAGGGTCGAGGGGCTACCCCTCTCTAGGGGGAGACACCTCCAACCTAGGTGTTGGATGGAGCTCTCGAGGCAGCCAGGGTCGAGGGGCCTTCCTCCTCAACGTGGAAGACCCCTCCAACCTAGGTGTCGGGGGTGCTCCAAAGCACCCAGGGTTGAGGGGCCTCCCTCCTCTAGGGGGGAGACCCCTCCAACCTAGGTGTCAGGGGGAATTCCCGCCCACCCTGGGGCGAAGGGCTTCACCCCTCTAGGAAGGGAATCACCCCCAACCTGGGTGTCACGGGGAGCTCCTGCCGCACCCAGGGTTGACAGGACTATCACCTCTAGGGGAAAGACCCCCCAAAATGGGTGTTGGGGGGAGCTAAACCCACACCCAGGGTCTAGGTGACTCCCCTTCTAGGGGCAATACCCCTCCAACCTGGGTGTTAGGGGGATCTCCCTCTGCACCCAGGGTCTAGGGGACTACCACCCTCTAGGGGTGATAACCCTCCATTCTGGGTATCGGGGGGAGATCCCACCACACCCATGGTAAAGGGGATTCCTCTTCTAGGGGCAAGACCCCTCCAACCTGGGTATCAGGGGAGGTACCACCTCACCCAGGGTCGAGGGGACTCCCCCGTCTAGGGCTGAGACCCCTCCAAGCTGGGTTTTGGGGGATCTCCCACCACACCCAGGATCGAGGTGACTCTCCCATCTAGGGGCAAGACCCCTCCAACCTGTGTGTTGGGGAGAGTTTTCTTCTGCACCCAATGTTGAGGGAACTCCTCTCTCTAGGGGCGAGGCCCCTCCAATCTGGGTGTCTGGGGGGGGAGCTCTTATAACCACAACTAGGGTTGAGGGGACTCCTCTTTCTAGTGGTGAGACACCTCACACCTGGTTGTAGGGGGGAGATCCCACTGCACCCAGAGTGGAGGGGCCTCCCCCCAATAGGAGGGAGACCCATCCAACCTAGGTGTTGGGGGGAGCTCCCACCACACCCAGGGTCAAGGGAACCCCCTCTAGGGCCAAAAACTCTCCAGCCAGGGTGTTGTGGGGAGCTCCCACTGCCCCCATGGTTGAGGGTATTTCCCTTCTAGGGGTGAGACCCATCCAAACTGGGTGTCGGGGGAGCTCCCACCACACCTAGGGTCAATGGGCCTCCCCCCTCTAGGCACAAGACCCCTCCAACCTGGGTGTCGGGGCGAGCTCCCACACCACCCAGGGTCGAGGGGACTCCTCCCTCTAGGGGTGAGACCCCTCCAATTTGGGTGTTGGGGGGAGACCTTATACCATCGCACCAAGAGTCGAGAGGTCTCTCCCATCTAGGGGTGAGACCCCTCCAACCTGGGTGTTGGGGGGAGCTCCCATGGTACGCGGGGTCAAGGAGACTTCACCCTCTAGGGGTGAGACCTATCCAACCTTGGTGTTCGGGGGGAGATCACACCGCACCCAGTGTCAAGGGGACTCCTCCTCTAGGGGGTAGACCCCCCCAACATGGGTGTCAGGTGGAGCTCTAGCCGCACCCAGGATCAAGGATACTACCCCTCCAGGGGAGAGACCTCTCCAACCTGGGTGTTGCGGGGAACTCCCACTGCACCCAGGGTCGAGGGGACTCCTACGTCTAGTGGTGAGACTCCTCCAACCTGTGTGTCGGGGAAGCTCCCACCACACCCTGGTTTGAGCGGATTCCCCCCTCTAGGGATGAGACCCCTCAAAATTAGGTGTTGCGAGGAGCTCCCACCACATCTAGGGTCGCAGGGCCTCCCCCTTCTAGGTGGGAGAAACATTCCAACCTGGGTGTCGGGGGAAGCTTCCATTGCACCCATGGTCAAGTTGACTCTCCCTTTTAAGTGCGACACCCCTCCAACCTGGGTGTCGGGGGTACCTTCCTATGTACCCAGGGTCGAGGGGACTCCCCCCCTCTATCAGAAAGACCCCTCCAACCTGGGTGACGAGTGTAGCTCCCACCACACCCAAGGTCAAGGGGACTCCCCTGTCGAGGGGACTCCCACGTCTAGGGGTGAGACCCCTGAATCCTGGGTGTTGAGGTAGCTCCCACTGCATTCTGGGTCGAGGGGCCTCCATTCTCTAGTGGGGAGACCCGTCCAACCTGGGTATCGTGGGGAGTTTCCAAAGCACCCAGGGTCGAAGGGCCTCCCATCTCAAGGGGGGAGACCACTTCAACCTGGGTGTTAGGGGGATCTCCCACCGCACCCAGGGTTGAGGGTCCTTTCCCCTCTTGGGGGGAGACCCCTCCAACCTGGGTGTTGGAGGGAGCTCCCACTGCAGCAAGGGATAAGGGGCCTCCCCACTCTAGGGGGGAAACCCTTCCAATCTAGGTGTAAGGGGGAGCTCATATACCACAGCACCCAGTGTCAAGGGGCCTCCACCATCTAGGGGCTAGACCCCTCCAACCTGGGTGTTGGGGGGAGCACCTACCGCACCCAGGGTCGAGGGGACTCCCCCCCTCTAGGGGCAAGACCTCTCTAACCTGGGTGTCAGGGGTAGCTCCCACTGCACCCAGGTTCAAGGAAATTCCCCCCTCGAGGGGTGAGACCCCACCAACTTCTATGTCAGGGAGAGCTCCCACCACACAAAAGGACAAGGGGACTCCCACCTCTAGGGGGGAGACCCCTCCAACCTGGCTGTCTGGGGGAGCTTTTATACCATCAAACTCAGGGTCGAGGGGACTCCCCTCTCTAGGTGGGAGACCCCTTGAACCGGGTGTCGGGGAATGCTCTGAACCCATCCAGGTTAGAGGGGACACTCGCCTCTAGAAGGGAGACCCCTTGAACCAGGGTATCAGTGGGAGCTCCCACTGCACCCAGGGTAGAGGGAAATTTTGCCTCTAGTGGGGAGACCCCATAAACTGGAGTGTCAGGGGGAGTCCCACCACACCCAGGGTCATGGGGTCTACCCCCTCTAGGGAAGAAACCCCTTGAACCATCGTATTGGGGGGAGCTCCCACAGCTCCCAGGTTAGAGGTGACTCCCGCCTCCAGGAGTGAGATCCTTCAAACTGGAGTGTTGGTGGGAATTCCCACTGCACCCAGGGTAGAGAGGAATCTGCCTCTAGGGGGGGAGACCCCTCAGGGGAGCTCCCACTGAACACAGGGTAGAGGGGACTGCCGCCTTTAAGGGGAGACCCCTCAAACCGGAGTTTCAGAGTGAGCTCACAAAGCAACCAGGATAGAGAGGACTCCTGAGTCTAGGGGGAAGACCACTAAACCAGAGTGTTGAGGGTAGCTACCAATGCACCCTGCTTAGAGGAGACTCTCGCCTCTAGGGGAGAGACCCATCAAATAGGTTTGTCAGGGGGAGGTGCCACCACACCCAGGGTAGAGGGGATTATCCCCTCTAGTGGGGAGACCCCTCGAACTGGGGTGTTGTAGAGAGGTTAGGGTTAGGGTAACGTTAGGTTTATATTTACGGTTAGGGTTAGGATTACTGTAAGGGTTAGTGTTAGTGTTAGTTTAGGGTTAGGGTTAGGGTTAGTGTTATGGTTATTGTTAATTTTAGGGTTAGTGTTAGGGTTGGGTTACAGTTAATGTTAGTGTTAGAGTTAGGATTAGGGTGGTTAGTGTTAGGGTTAGGGTTTGGGTTATGTTTAAGGCTAGTTTTACAGTTAGTTGTAGGTTTAAGTTTAGTTTTAGGGTTCAGGTTATGGTTTTTGTTAGGGTTAGAGTTTGTGTTAGGTTTAGGGTTAGTGTTAGTTTTAGTATTAGGTTTACTATTAGGTTTAAGGTTTTTGTTTGGGTTAGGGTAAGGGTTACGGTTAGGTTTAGGGTTAGTGTTAGGGTTAGGGTTAGTGTTAGGGTAAGTGTTAGGATTAATGTTAGTGTTAACGTTATTGTTAGGTTCAGAGTTTTGGTTAGGGTTAGGTTTGGGGTTAGTGTTATTTTTAGGGTTTGTTTTAGGGTTAGTGTTAGTATTAGAGTTAGGCTTAATGTTATTGTTATTGTTAGGGTTAGAGTGAGGATTAGTGTTAGGGTTAGGGTTCATGTTATAGTTATTGTTAGGGTTAGGGCTTGGGTTAGTGTTAGGGTTAGGGTTCAAGTTATGGTTAGGTTTAGAGTTAGGGTTAGTGTTAGTGATAGGCTTAGGGTTAGGGTTAGTGTTAGGGTTAAGATTAAGGTTAGGGTTAGTGTTAGGTTTAGGCTTAGGATTAGGGTTAGGTTTATTGTTAGGGTGTTAGGTTTTGTTTTAGGTTTAGGTTTAGTGTGAGGGTTAGGGTTAGGTTTAGGGTTAGTTTTAGAATAGGTGTTAGTTTAATGTTAGTGTTTGTGTTAGTGTTAGTGTCCTGGTTATGGTTCGTGTTAGGGTTATGGTCAGGTTTAGGGATTGTGTTAGGGTTAGGTTTAGAATTAGGGTTATGGTTATGGTTATGGTTAAGATTAGGGTTAGTTAGGGTCAGGATTAGCGTGAGGGTTAGTTTTAGGTTTAGGGTTAAGTTTAGGTTTAGGCTTTGTGATAGGGTTAGTGTTGGGGATAGGTTTAGTGTTAGAGTTAGTGTCACTGTTTGTGTTAGAAATAGGATTAGGTTTAGGTTTAGGGCTATGGTTAGGATTAGGTTTAGGTTAGGGGAAGGTTTATGTTTTGGGTTACAGTTTATGTTAGGGTTAGGGTTATGGTTAGGTTTAGAGCTATGGTTAGGGTTAGGGTTAGGAATAGGGTTACAGTTAGGGTTAGAGTTAGTTTAGGTTTAGTGTTAAGTTTAGTGTTAGGGTTCTGTTTATGGTTAGAGTTAGGTTTAGTGTTAGGCCTGGGGTTAGGTTTAGGGTTAGTGTTAGGGTAAGAATTAGGGTTAGGTTTAGGGTTTGGGTTAGTGTTAGGTTTAGGGTTACATTTGGGGTTAGGGTTTAGGTTTAGTGTTAGGTTAAGCGATAGGTTTCAGATTAGGGTTAGGGATAGTTTTAGTATTAGGGTTAGATTTAGGGTTAGGGTTAGTATTAGGGTTTGTGTTAGGGTTAGGGTTATGGTTCGAGTTAGGGTTAGTGTTATGGATAAGTTTTGTGTTAAGTTTAGGGTTAGGGTTAGAGTTGCAGTTAGGATTAGGCTTAGAGTTAGGTTTAGTGTTAGGTTTAGGGTTCGTTTCAGGGTAAAAGGTAGGGTTATGGTTAGTTTTAGGGTAAGAGTTTTGGTTAGCGTTAGGGTTACTGTTAGGGTTAGCTTTAGGTTTAGGGTTAGTGTTAGGGTTAGGGTTAGTGAGAGGTTTATGGTTGGGGTTAGGGTTAGTGTAAGGGTTATGGTTAGGGTTACTGTTATGGTTAGTTTTAGGGTTAGGGTTAGGTAAGGGTTAGGGTTAAAGTTAGTGTTTGTGTTAGCATTAAGGTTAGGGTTAGGGTAAGAATTAGGGTTAGGTTTAGGGTTTGGGTTAGTGTTAGGTTTAGGGTTACATTTGGGGTTAGTTCATGGTTAGGGTTAGTGTTAGGGTTAGGGTTAATATTAGGTTTAGGGTTAGATTTAGGGCTAGAGTTAGGTTTAGGATTTGTGTTAAGATTAGGGTTACTGTTATCATTAGGGTTACTGTAAGGATTAGGGTTAGGGTTAGGATTAGTGTTAGGGTTTGTGTTAGAGTTAGTGTTAGGATTGGGGTTAGGGTTAGTGTTAAGGTTAAGGTTAGGGTTAGGGTTAGCTTTAATGTTAGAGTTATGGTGAGGTTTCATGTTAGGTTTAGCGTTAGGATTAGGGTTGAGGTTAGTTAGGGCTCAGATTAGGGCTATTTTTGTGTAAGGGTTAGGGCTATTTCTAATGTAAGAACTAGGGTTAGGATTGGGTTAATTTTAGGGTTCAGGTTTGGGCTCGGTCTTGTGTTAATATTAGCTTTAGTGTTTGGGTGATTTATAGAGCTAGGGTTAGCGTTTGGATAAAAGTTGGGTCAGGGTTAATTTTAGGCCTAGGACTCGAATTAGAGCTATGGTTATTGCTAGTAATAGTCGTAGTTTTTGGTATATGTGTGTGTGTGTGTGTGTGTGTGTGTGTGTGTGTATATATATATATATANGGGTTTGGAGTACGGTAAAGTTTAGGGTTAGAGCAATGGCTCATTTTTGTTTTAGGGCTAGGGCTAGGGTTACGGTCAGTTTTAGGATTTGTAATAGTGTTAGGGCTAGTGGTAGGGTGAGGTTTAGGCTTAAGGTTAGGGTTAGATTTAGCCTTATGGTTAGATCTAGGGTTAGGGCTATGGGTAGGGTTAGGGCTAAGTTTAGGGATAGTGTGAGGGTTACAGTAATGGATAGGGCTAGAAATAGAAATAAAGCTAGGATTGATAGAGTTAGTCTTAGGGCTAGGGTTAGGGGTAGTGTTAAAGTTAGGGCTAAAATAGGGCTAGGATTAGCACTAGGATGTGTGTTAGGTTTAGGCCTATGGTTAGTGCTAGTGTTATGGTTACTTTTAGGGGCAAGGAAGGGGTTATATAACTTGGTTCATGGCTAGGGAAAGGGTTAAAATTAGGGATAGGGCTAGGGTGAGGGTTCTGCTTAGGATTAAGGCTAGGTTTAACGCTAGGATGAGGCCTAGGGTTTGTGTTAGTGTTAGGGCTAAGAATAATGCTAGGGCTAATATCAGGTCTAGGGATAAAATTAGGGATAGTTTTAGGGTTTGGTTCATGGCTAGGTCTAATGTAAGGGTTAGGTTTAGGGAAGGGGTCAGATTTAGAGCTAGGTGTAAACAGAGTCTGAGTTGGGGTTGATTTTTGTTAAGGTTTATGGTTAGGGCTCGAATTAGTGTTAGGGTTAGGGTTCAGATTAGAGTAATGGATAGCATTAGGTTTAGGGTTCACTTTAGGTTTAGAGTAATGTATAGGGTTAATGTTAGGCATAGAGTTAAGGTTAGGCTTATGTTTGGATAATGCATAAGTTTAGTGTTAGTGTTAGGGATTGTGTTACATTTAGGATTAGAGCTAAGATTAGGGTTAAGCTTAGGGTTAGTGTTAAGGTTATGTTTAGGGTAAGTGTTAGGGTTTGATCTAGGGTTAGGGCTAGCATGAGGTTTAGGGTTAGAGTCACAGCTATGGTTAGGGTTAGGGTTAGGTTTAGGCCTAGGTTTAGAATTAGGGTTAGGTTTATGTTTAAAGTAATGGATAAAGTTAGATATAGGATTTGGGCTATGGTTACAGTTAGAATTCGGGCTAGGATTAGGATTAGGTTTAGGGCTAGGGTTAGGCTTAGGGTAATGATGAGATTTTGAGCTAGGTAATGGCTACGGCAAGCATTAGGGTAGGGTTTGGTTAGGTTAATGTTAGGGTTATGCTTAGGGCTAGGTCTAGGGCTATATTTTATGTGAGGTTTATGCCTAGCATTAAGGCTATGGGTAATGTAAGAGCAAGGGTTATAGTTATGGCTAGTTTGAGGGTTAGGGTTATGGATAAATCCTGTGTTAGTGTTAGTTTTGGTGTTAGGATAAAGTTTAGAGCCAGGGTTTATGTTAGGGTAAGGGTCAGTGTTCAGGTTAGTATTGGAATTAGTGTTAGGGCCACAATTAGAATTAGGTTTAGGTCTAGGGGTAAGGTTAGTCTTTGTGTTCGGTTAATGGTTATTGTTAGGGCTAGGGCTAGGTTTTTGTTTAAGGCTAGGGCTAGAGTTATGGCTATATTTAGGATTAAGTTTAGGTCTAGTGCTAGTGTTATGGTTAGGTTTAGATATAGGTTTACCAGTAGGGTTACTGTTAGGGTTTGGTTTAGGATTAGGGTCAGGCTTATTCCTAGAGTTAGTATTAGGGTCAGAATAAGGGTCAGGGTTAGGGTTAGGGTTTGGGTTAGGGTTAGAGATAGAATGAGGTATAGGGTTAGGTACAGTAATAGAGTTAAAGTTTGGGGAAGGGTAAAGATTAGGGTTAGAACTAGGGTAACATTAGGGTGAGGGTTTTACTTAAGGTAAGGGATAAGTTTAGAGCTAGGGTTAGGGTTAGGGTTAGGGCTAGGGATAAAGCTAGAGTTATGGTTCAGATTAGGTATAGGTTTTGTGTTAGGGTTAGGGCTATGGCTAATGTAAGAACTGGTTTCATGATTAGGGCTAGTTTTCTGGTTAGGATTGGTCTAGTGTTTGGGTTAGGGTAATATTTAGAGCTAGGGTTAGGGTGATATTTAGAGCTAGGTTTAGTTTTAGGTTCAGAGTTAGGGTCAATATTAGTTGTAGGGTTAGGGTTAGGGCTTGGTGTCACATTAGTATTTGGTTTAGGTTAAGGGTTAGGATTAGAGCTATAGCTCAGTTTTTTTGAGGGTTATGGCTAGGCTTAGGGCAAGTTTTCAAATTAGCATTAGGGTTAGGGCTTCTGTTAGGGTGAGATTTAGGTTTAGGGTTAGGGTTAGATTTAGATTTAGGGTTAGATCTAGGTTTACGGCTAGGCCTAAGTTTGGGGCTAGGTTTGGGCTAGGGTTAGGGCTAGGCTTTGTCTTATAGAAAGGGATAAGTTTAGAACTAGGGATAGGGCTAGGGCGAGAGTTAGAGTGAGTTTTAGGGCTAGATTAGGGATAGGATTAGAGGAAGGGTTAGTATTAGGGCTAGGCCTTGGTTTAGGGCTAGGTTAAGATTAGGGTTAGTGTATGGTATGATGTTATAGGTAGGTTTAGGCCTAGGGTGAAGGTTCAATTTAGGGTTAGGGCTAGTGTTTGGGTTAGGGTTAGGATTAAGGCTAAGTTTATGACCAGGATTAGGGCTATGGTTTTTGTTAGGGTTAGGTCTAGCATTAGGACTAGGACTAATGTCAGGTCTAGT
This sequence comes from Marmota marmota marmota, assembly GCF_001458135.2. NCBI lineage: Eukaryota > Metazoa > Chordata > Mammalia > Rodentia > Sciuridae > Marmota > Marmota marmota. The sequence goes on along the minus strand of NW_025999999.1, from coordinate 75,151 downwards.
GTTATGGTTAGGGATAGTTTTAGGTTAAGTTTATGGTTAGGTATATTGTTAGGGTTAGGTTAAAGGTTAGGTTCAGTTTTAGATAGGGGTATTATTAGGGTCAGGAAAACGGTTAGTGCTTGTTTAGGTTAAGGTTTAGGTTTAGGGCTCAAATTAGCATTAGGGGTAAGTTTAGGGTTAGGGTAATGGATATGGTTAGGTTTGTGGTTCAGGTTAGGTTTAGGTAATAGTGTTAGAGTTATGGATAAGGTTAGGGTTATCCTAGGGTTAGCATTAGGGTTAGGTTTAGGGTTAAGGTAATGGATAGGAGTAGAGAGCTAAGTTTAGGGTTAGCGTTATGGTTAGGATTAAGGCTAGGGTTAGGATTATGTTTAGGGTAAGGGTTAGGGTTAGGGTTGAATTTAGGGTTAGGGCTCAGATTAGGGCGAGGTTTTAGATTAGTTTAGGGCTAAGGGAGGGCTATGGGTAGTGTAAGAACTGGCATTATGATTAGGGCTAGATTTAGGGTTAGGGTTATGGCTACGTGTAGTGTTAGGATTAGGTTTAGTTTTAGGGTGATGATTTGAGATAGGGTAAGTGATAGGGTCAGAGTCAGGGTTAGTGTCATTTTTAGGGTTACGGATAACATTTGAATTAGAGATAGGGTTAAGGGTAGGTGTAGGTTTAGGTTTTGCATTAAGGTTAGAACAAAAATTAGGGCTAGGTCTAATGTCAGGTATACGGTTACAGTCAGGTTATGATTAGCATTAGGGCTATGGCTCAGTTTTGTTTTAGGTGTAGGGCTTGGGTTAGGGCTAGTTTTTGGATTAGCAATAGTGTTAGAGCTAGTGGTAGGGTGAGGTTTAGGCATAGGGTAAGGGTTAGATTTAGAATTATGGTTATATCTAGGGTTAGGGCTAGGGTTAGAGTAAGGGTTACATTTAGTGATAAATTAGGGCTAGGATTAGAGCTAGGTTTACTGTTATGGTTAGGCCTAGTGTTAGGGCTAGGGTTAGGGTTAGTGATAGTGTTAGGGTTAGGGTTAGGTTAAGGGGAAGGGATGTGGTTATACCTTGGTTAAGAACTAGGGCGAGGGTTGAAATTAGGGATTGGGCGAGGGTTAGGTTTCGGATTAGGATTAAGGCTAGGTTTAGGCTAGGGCGAGGGCTAGGGTTGTGTTAGGTTTAAGGCAAGAATTAGGTAGAGTGCTAATGTTAGGTCTATGGTTTGGTTAGGGATAGTGCTATGCTTAGTTTTATATCTAGGTCTAGTGTAAGGGTTAGGTTTAAGGTAAGGGTCAGGATTAGAGCTAGGTGTAATATTAGAGTCAGTGTGTTGTTCAGAGTTTTGTTTGGGTTATGGTTTAGGTTTGGTACTCGAATTAGTGTTAGTGTTAGTGTTACTGTTAGGATTAGGGTTAGAATAATTGATAGGGTTAGGTTTAATGCTTAGGTTAGGTTTAGGTAATGGATAGATTTAGTGTTAGTTATAGGTTTAAGTTTAGGCCTAGGGTTAGCATTTGGGTTAGGCTTATGTTTAGGGTAATGGATATATTTAGGGCTAGGGTTATGGTTAGGATTAGGTCTATGGTTAAAGTAGGGTTAAGTTTAGGCCTAGGGTTAGTGTTAGTGTTAGTTTTAGGGTAAGTGTTAGGGTTTGACCTATGATTAGGGCCAGTCGAGGTTTAGGGTTAGTGTCAGGACTGGGTTTAGGATTAGGGTTAAATTTAGCGCTAGGATTAGCATTAGGGTTAGGTTTATGTTTAGGGTAATGGATAGATTTAGAGCTAGGGTTTGGTCTTGGTTTTGGTTAGGATTAGGGCTAGGATTAGGGTTAGGGTTAGAGCTAAGGTTAGGGCTAAGGTTCGGTTTAGGTTTAGAGTTAGGATTAGGCTTAAGGATAGGATTAGGGCTAGGATTAGAGCTAGGTTTTGTATGAGGTTTAGGGCTAGCACTAGGGCTATGGGTAGTGAATGAGCTAGGGTTATGGTTAGGTCCAGTGTTAGCCTTATGGCTAGATTTTGGGTTAGCATACAGTTTAGAGCTAGGTTTGTGTTAGGGTAAGGGTCATTGTTCGGGTTCTGGTTATGTTTAAGGTTAGGGCCAAAATTATGGCTAGGTTTAGGTCTAGGGGTAGGGTTAATGTTTGATTTGGTTTAAGGGTTATTTTTAGGCCTAGGGCTAGGTTTTTGTTTAGGGCTAGTGCTAGAGTTATGGCCAGATTTAGGACTAGGCTTTTTTCTAGGTCTGGTGTTAGGGTTAGGTTTAGGTATAGGGTTACCTGTTGGGCTAATGTTAGGGTTCCATTTAGGGTTAGGGTCAGGTTTAAACCTACGGTTAGAGTTAGGGTCAGAATAAGGGTCAGGGTAAGGGTTATAGTTTGGACTAGGGTTAGAGCTAGAATTAGGGCTAGGGTTTGGATTAGTATTAGAGTTATGGTTTGGGGTAGGCTAGGGATTAGGGTTAAGACTAGAGTATCATCAGGGTGAGGGTTTGGCTTAGGATAAGGGACAGGGTTAGTGCTAGGGTTGGGGATAGTATTAAAGTTAGGTATAGGCCTAGGGTTAAGGTTAGGGTTAGGTTTAAAGATAGGTTTAGGTCTCAGATTAGGGCTAGGTTTTCTGTTAGGGCAGGGCCATGGCTAATTTAAGAACTAGAGTTTCAATTAGGTTATTTTTAGGGTTAGGTTTAGGTTAGGGTGATGTTTAGGGCTAGGGTGATGTTTAGAGCTAGGGTTACTTTTAGGGTCCGAGTCAGGGTCAGTGTAAGTTCTAGAGTTAGGATTAGGACTTGAATTAGTGCTAGGTTTAGGGCTAGGTATAGGGTTAGGGTTTGATTTAGGGTAAGGTTTATGGTTAAGCCTAAGACTCAGTTTTATTTGAGTGCTAGGGCTAGGATTAGGGCTAGTTTTCCAATTAGCATTAGACATTGGGCTAGTGTTAGGGTGAGGTTTAGGCTTAGAGTTAGGGTTAGATTTAGAGTTAGGAGTAGATCTAGGTTTAGGTCTAGGGCAAAAGTTAGGGCTAGGGTTGGGTCTAGATTAGAGCTAGGGTTTGGGTTATTTTAAGGGATAGGTTTAAAACTAGGGATAGGAGTACATTGAGAATTAGAGTTAGTCTTAGGGCTAGGGTTAGGGTTAGGTCAAAATTAGTACTAGGACTAGCACTAGGATTAGTGTTAGGGCTAGGCCCAGTTTTAGGGCTAGGGTTAGGGTTAGGGTTAGGATTAGGCTAGGTTAAGTGCTAGGATTAGGGCTAGGTTTTGTGTTAGGGTTAGGGATAGGATTAAGGCTAGGGCTAATGTCAGGTCTAGGTTTATGGTTAGAGTTAGTTTTAGGGTGAGGTTTATGGGTAGTTCTAATGAAAGTGTTAGGTTGAGGGTTAGGGTCAGTTTTAGAGATAGGGTTATTATTAGGTTCACGGTAACAGTTATAGTTTGGGTTAGTTTAAGGTTAAGGGTTAGGGCTCTAATTAGCTTTAGGTTTAGGGTAAGTTTAGGGTAATGGATATGGTTAGGTTTAGGGTTCAGTTTCGGTATAGGGTAATGGATAAATTTAGGGTTAGAAATAGGGTTAATGTTACCCTAGAGTTAGAATTAGGGTTAGGCTTATGGTTAGGGTAATGGATAGGGTTAGATCTAGGGTTAGGTCTAGGTTTATGCTTAGGATTAAGGCTAGGGTTAGGTTTAGGGTTAGGGCAAGTTTTCGGGTTAGGGTTAGGTTTAGGGTAATGTTTAGGGCTAGGGCCAAGGTTAGGGTTAGGGTTAAAACGACGTGCAGGGCTCGGATTAAGGCTATGCTTTGGTTAAGTTTAGGTCTAGGGTTAGGGCTACAGCTAATGTAAGAACTAGCATTATGATTAGGGCTACTTTTAGCATTGGGTTTAGGGCTATGTCTAGTTTTAGGGTTACGTTTATTTTTAGGGTGATGTTAGAGGTAGGGTTAGTTTCAGGGTCAGAGTCAGGGTCAAGGTTAGTTTTAGGGTTAGGATAGGACTGGAATTAGGGCTAGGGTTAGGGATATGTGTTGGGTTAAGTTTTGGTTTAGGTTAATGTTTAGGGTTAGGGCTATGACTCATTTTAAAATTTTTTTTTTAGGGCTAAAACTATGTTAAGGCTAGTTTTAGGATTAGTGTTAGTGTTAAGGCTAATGTTAGTGTGAGTTTTATGGTTAGGTTTAGGGTTATATTTAGAGTTATGGTTAGATCTAAGATTAGGGCTAGGGCTAATGAGTGAGGTTAGAGCTAGGCTTAAGGCTAGGTTTATGTTTAGGATTAGGGATAGGGTTAAGGTTAAGCTTAGGCTTAGGGTAAGTCTTATAGTTAGCTTAAGGGACAGTGATTGAGTAAAGGTTAGGGCTGGGTTAAGGGTTTGGGTTAGAATCAGGGCTAGTGATAGAGTTAGGGTAAGCATTAGGCTAGGATTTGGGCTAGGGTTTGTGATAGGGTCAGTGTTCAATTTAGGGTTATCATTAATGTGAAAGCCAGAATTAGAACTAGGGTTAAGTCTAGGGAAGGGTTATTGTTTTGCTTTAGGATAAGGGTTATTGTTAAAACTAGGGCTGGGTATTTCTTTAGGTCTAGAACTAGAGTTATGAATAGATTAGGATTAGGCTTAGGTCTAGGGCTAGTGTTAGGTTTAGGTTTAGGTATAAGATTACCAGTAGAGCTAGTATTAGGGTTTGGTTTAGAGTTAGGTTCAGGTTTAGACCTATGATTAGTGTTAGGGTCAGAATAAGGGTCAGGGTTAATGTTAGGGTTTGGGTTATGGTTACAGATAGAATGAGGACTAGGGTTAGGACTACTAATAGGATTACGGTTTTTGGTTAGGTTAGGGATTAGGGTTAGGATTAGCATTAGGTTTAGGATTTGGCATAGGGTAAGGGGTAGGGATAGAGCTAGGGTTAGGGCTAGGGTTAAGGTTAAAGCTAGGTTTAAGGCTCTGATTAGGGCTAGTTTTTGTGTTAGGGTTATGGCTAGGGTTAGAGCAATGGCTAATGTAAGAACTAGAGTTTTAGGGTTAGTTTTAGGGTTATAGCTGGGGGTTAAACCTCTAGTGTTAGGATTAGGTTTAAGGTTAGGGTGAAATTTAGAGCTAGTGTTAGTGCTAGGTTAATAGTCAGGGTCAGATTTAGTTTTAGGGTTAGGTTTAGGACTCGAATTAAGGGTACGGTTACTGTAAGGGTTTACTTTAAGGTTAGGGTGGTGTTTAGAGCTAGGGTGAGTGTTAGGATATGAGTCAGAGTCAGGGTTAGTATTAAGGTTAAGTTTAGGACTCGAATTGGGGCTAGGGTTAGGTCAAGGTGTAGTGCTAGGGTTTGTTTTAAGTTAAGGTTTAGTGTTAGGGCTATTGCTCAGTTTTCTTTTACTGCTAGGGTCAGGTTTAGAGCTAGTTTTATGATTAGTGTTAGAGTTAGAGCTAATGTTAATGTTAGGCTTAGGCTTAGGGTTAGTGTTAGATTTATAATTAGGGTTAGATCTAGGATTAGGACTAGGAATAAAGATTAGGCAAGGGTTATGGCTAGGGTTATGTCTAGGTTTAGGACTAGTTTTAGGGTTACAGTAAGGGATAAGGTTAGAACTAGGGATAAAGCTAGTGTGAGAATCAGAGTTAGTCTTAGAGCTAAGATTAGGGTAAGAATTTGGGATAGGTTTAAATTAGGGCTAGAATTAGGGGTAGGGTTAGTGTTCAGCTTAGGCCTAGATTTAGGGTTAGGGTTAGGGTTATGTTTAGGCTAAAGGATCACGTTATAGCTAGGTTTATAGATAGGGTGAGGGTTAGTATTAGGGTTAGGGTTACGATTATTGTTAGGGTTATAATTAAGTCTTGGTTTAGGGTTAGGAAGAGGGCTAGGGCTTTTTTTAGTGTTAAAGCTATGATTAGGGCTAGGGCTAATATCAGGTCTATGGTTTTTCTTAAAGATACTTTTAGTGTTAGGTATATGGCTACCTGTTTTGTAAGGGATAGGTTTAGGGTTAGGGCCAGGTTTAGATCTAGGGGTATTTTAGGGTCAGGGTCTGGGTTAATGTTTGGGATTGTTAAGTTATAAAATTGTGGCTTAAATTAGCATTAGGGTTAGTGTTAGGGTAATGATAGGGTGAGGTTTAGGGTTTAAGTTTGGTTTACGGTAATAGGTTTAGGATTAGGGTTAGGGTTAAGTTTAGACCTTAGGTCCGCATTAAGTTTATGGTTATGGTTATGGCAATGGATAGGGTTAGAGCTAGGGTTAGAGCTAGGATTATGGTTATGATTAGGGCTAGGGTTAGTGTTAGGATTAGGTTTAAAACTCGGATTATGGCTCAGATTAGGGCTAGGTTTTGGGTTAAGTTAGTGCTAAGGTTAGGGTTATGGTCAGAGTCAGGATCAGGGTTAGTTTAAGGTTAGGGTTAGCACTCAAATAGGGGCTAGGGTTACAGTTATGGTTTTCTTTAATTTTAGAGTGATGTTCAGAGCTAGGGTGAGTGTTAAGATATGATTCAGGGTCAGGGTAAATTTTAAGGTTAGATTTAGGACTCAAATTAGGGCTAGATTAGGTCTAGATGTACTGTTAGTGTTTGGTTTAAGTTAAGGTTTAGTGTTAGGGTATTGCTCACTTTTGTTTTAGTCCTAGATTTAGGGTTAGCGCTAGTTATATGATTAGCATAAGGGTTAATGCTAGTGCTGGTGTTAGGCTTAGGCTTAGGGTTAGGTTTAGATTTGCAGTTAGCATTAGATCTAGGGTTAGGGCTAGGTTTAAGGATAAGGCAAGGATTAGAGCTAGGGTTAGGGTTACAGTAATGGATACATTTCAAAATAGGGATAGGTCTAGGGAGATGGTTAGATTTATTCTTAGGGCTAGGGTTATGGTTAGTTTTAGGGATAGGGCAAAAATAGGGCTAGGATTAGGGCTAAGTTTACTGTTCAGATTAGGCCTAGCATTGGAACTAGGGTTATGGTTATGTTTAGGGTAAGGGATGTTGTTATAGCTAAGTTTAGAAGTAGGGTGAGGGTTAGAATTAGAGTTAGGGCTAGGGTTAGGTTTAAGGTTACAATTAAGGTTTGGTTTAGGGCTAGGATGAGGGCTAGTGTTTGTTGTAGTGTTAGGTCTAGAATTAGGGCTAGGGCTAATGGCAGGTCTACTGTTAAAGTTAGGGGTAGATTTAGGGTTAGGTTTGTGTCTATCTCTAGTGAAAGTGTTAGGCCTAGGGTAAGGGTCAGGTTTAGACCTAGGTGAATTTTTAGGGTCAGGATCAGGTTTAACGATTGTTTGAGGTTAAGGTTTAGGGATTGGGCTCAAATGAGTGTTCAGGTTAGGCTTAGGGTAATGCATCGGGTTAAATTTATGTTCAGGGTAGGTTTAGGGTAATGTAAAGTTTTCTGGGATAGCAATAGAGTTAGGCTTAGGCCTAGGATTAGCATTAGGATTAGGATTATCATGAGAATAATGTATAGGGTTAGATCTAGGGTTAGGGCTAATTTTACGGTAAAGATTAGGGCTAGAGTTAGGGTTAGGGTTTGGGTTAGGGCTAGTCATTCTAGCTTAGGGTAGGTTAGGGTTAAGTTTAGGGTAAAAGTTTGGTTTTGAGCTTGGTTAGTCCTAGGGAAAGGGTTAGGTTTAGTGTTAGGTCTAGGGTTTGGGTTATGGTTATGGTCAGGGTTAGGTTTAGGATTAAGTCTAAGGTTTTCATTAAGTTTAGGGTTAGGTTTAGAGTAATAAATTGGTTTAGATATAAGGTTAGCTTTAGGGTTAAGCTTAGGCTTAGGGTTAAGTTTAGTATTAAAACTGGGTTTACTGTTGGATTTATGGTAAGGGTTAGGTTTTGAGTTAGGGTTAGGGCTAAAGGAAGGGTTAGGTTTAGCGTTAGGTCTAGGGTTAGGTTTATGTTTTGTCTTAGGGTTTTGGTTAGGGTTAGGGCTAGGGTTATCATTACATTTACCATTAGAGTTAGGGTAATGGCTAGGGTTAGAGCTAGGGTTAGAGCTAGTGTTAAGGTTAGTATTAGGGCTAGGGTTAGGGTTATGTTTAGGGATAGGGCTAGGGTTAGGTTTAGGCTAAGGGTTAGGCTGTGAGCTAGGGTTAGGACTAAGGTGAGATTTAGGGTTAGGTTTAGAGCTATGGTTAGGGTGAGGGTTATGCTTAGGGTAGGTTTAGGCCTCAGATTAGGGCTAGGTTTTATGTTAGATATAGGCCTAGGGTTGGTACTATTGGGTAATGTAAGATTTAGGGTTCTAATTACTGCTAGTTGTAGGGTAAGGGTTATGGCTAGGTCTAGTTTTAAGTTTACATTTTGGTTTATTGTCAGGTTTAGAGCTTGGTTTAGTTTTAGTGTCAGGGTCAGTGTTCAGGTTAGAGTTAGGGTTAGGGTGAAAGACAGAATTAGAACAAGATTAGGTATAGGGGTATGGTTAGTGTTTTGACTAGGTTAAGGGTTACTGTTAGGGATAGGACTAAGTTTTGTTTAGGTCTAGGGCTAAAGTTATCACTAGATTTAGGATTACATTTAGGTCTTGGGCTAGTGTTAAGGTTAGGTTTAGGTATGAGTTTACCTATAGGGCTAGTTTTAGGGTTCGGTTCAGATTTATACCTATAATTAGTGATAGGGTCAGAATATGGGTGAAGTTTAGAGTTGGGTTTTGGATTAGGGTTAGAGCTAGAATGAGGGCTAGGGTTAGGACTAGTAATAGGGTTAGTGTTTGATTTAGGCTAAGGATTAGGATTAGGACTAGGGTTAGCATTATGGATAGGGTTTGGCTTAGGGTAAGGGATAGGGTTAAAGCTAGGATTAGGGCTACTTTTAGGGTTAGGTTTAGGACTAGGGTTAGGGATAAATCTAGTGTTAGGACTTGGATTAGTGCTATTTTTGTGCTAGGGTTAGCGTTATGGCCAATGTAAGAACTAGGGTTACAATTAGGGTTAGTTTTAGGGCTAGGGTTTGGGCTAGGAATGGTGCTAGCATTAGCTTTAGTGTTTGGGTGATATTTAGAGCTAGAATTAGTGTTTGGATAAGAGTCAGGATCAGGGTTAGTTTTAGGCCTAGGACTCGAATTAGAGCTATGGTTATGGCTAGTTATAGGGGTAGGGTTTAGGGTTAGAGCAATGGCTCGGTTTTTTTTTTTTAGGTCTAGGGCTATTTTAGGGCTAGTTTTAGGATTAGCAATAGGGTTAGGGCTAGTGGTATGGTGAGGTTTAGGCTGAGGTTAGGGTATATTTAGAGTTATGTTTATATCTAGTGTTAGGGCTATCGCTAGGGTTAGGGCTAAGATTAGGGCTACTGTGAGGGTTATGCTAATGGATAGTGTTAGAAATAGAAATAGGTCTAGGGTGATGTTTGTCTTAGGGCTAGGGTTAGGGGTAGGGTTAGGGTTAGGGCTAAATTAGGGCTATGATTAGCGTTTGGGTCAGTGTTAGGGTTAGGTCTATGGTTAGGACTAGGGTTAGTGTTAGTGTTAATGTTAGGCTTAGAGTTACTTTTAGGGGAATTGATGGGGTTATAGCTAGGTTCATGGCTAGAAAGATCTTTAAAATTTAGGATAGGGCTAGGGTGAATGTTTTGGATAGGATTAAGGCTAGGTTTAGGGCTAGGATGAGGGCTAGGGATTTTGTTAGGTTTAGGGCTAGGATTAGGGCTAGGGCTAATGTCAGGTCTAGGGTTATGGTTAGGGATAGTGTTACACGTAGGTTTATGGCTAGGTCTAGTGTAAGGGTTAGGTTTAGGGTTAGGGCCAGGTTTATGGCTAGGTGTATTATTAGAGTCAGTGTCTTGTTTAGAGTTTGGTTTAGGTTATGGTTTAGGTTTAGGGCTCAAATTAGCATTAGGGTTAGGTTTAGGGTTAGAATAATTGATGGGTTTAGTTTTAGTGTTCATGTTAGGTTTAGGTAATGGATAGGGTTAATGTTAGCTATAGGTTTAGGGTAAGGCCAAGGGTTAGCATTTGGGTTAGGCTTATATTTAGGGTAACAAATAGGTTTAGGGCTAGGTTTATGTTTAGAATTATGGGAAGGGTTAGGGTTAGGGTTAGAGTTAGGCCTAGGGTTAGTGTTAGGGTTAGTTTTAGGGTAACTTTTAGGGTTTGAGCTGTGGTTAGGGCTAGGGCAAGTGTTAGAGTTAGTGTCAGGTCTTGGTTTAGGATTAGTGTTAAGTTGAGGGCTAGGGTTAGCATTAAGGTTAGGGTTATGTTTAGGGTAATGGATAGAGTTAGAGGTAGTGTTTGGCCTTGGTTATGGTTAGGATTAGGGCTAGGATTAGGGTTTGGGTTAGGGTTTAGGTCTAGGGTTATGTTTAAGTTATGGGTTAGTGTTTTAGCTAGGGTTAGGGCTAAGGCGAGAGTTAGGGTTAGGGTTACACTTAGGGCTAGTTTTAGGGTTAGGATTAGGGCTAAGTTTTGTGTGAGTTTTAGGGCTAGCGTTAAGGCTATGGGTAAGGTAAGAGCTAGGGTTAGGATTAGGGTTAGTGTTAGGGTTAGGGTTATGGCTAGATTTTGGGTTAGCATAAAGTTTAAAGCTAGGGTTTTTGTTAGGAGAAGGGCTGGTTAGAGTTAGGTCTAGGTTTATGGTTAGGTTTAGGTTTAGTGCAAAGATTTAAGTTAGGGTTAGATTTAGGGTAAGCGTTAGGGCTAGGTTTAGGGTTCCAGTTAGGATTAAAGCTAGGTTTGGGTCTTGGATTAGTGCTAGGTATTGGGTTACATTAGGACTCTTCTTTGGGATATGGCTAATGTAAGAACTAAGGTTATGATTAGGGCTAGTATTAGGGTTACATTAGGACTAAGTCTAGTTTTTGGATTAGATTTAGGTTTAGGGTGATGTTTTGAACTAGGGTTAGTGTCAGTGTCAGAGTCAGGGTAACGGTTCATTTTAGGGTTAGGGATAGGACTCGAATTAGGGGTAGGCTTAGGGCTAGATGTAGGGTTAGGATTTGGTTTAGGTTAAGGGTGAGGGTTAGTGCTATGACTTGGTTTTGTTTTAGGGCTAAGGCTAAAGTTAAGGGCAGTTTTATGATTAGCATTAGTGTTATTGCTACTGATAGGGTGAGTTTAGGGTTAGGAGTAGATTTACAGTTATTGTTAATTCTAGGGTTAGGGCTATGGCAACCAGTAGAGCTAATATTTGGGCTAGTTTTTGGGTTATGGTAAAGGATAGGGTTAGAACTAGGAATGGGGCTATGGCAAGAGTTAGAGTTAGTCTAAGGCTAGAGTTAGGGTTAGGGTTAGGGCTAAATTAGGGCTAGGAATAGGTATAGGTTTAGTGTTAGGTTTAGGCCTAGGATTAGGGCTATGCTTATGGTTAGGTTTAGGGTTAGGTTTAGGGAATGGGATGCCTGTTTGATTTCCACTTACTCATAGGTGTCAAAGTGAAGTAAAACCTTAAAATATAAAGTGTTTATGATAGTGAACCATTGAATTGAAAATAACATACCTTGGAAGCATACTAAGGCTAGATAAAAGATGAATCCTGCCCAGTATCAAAGAAATTTGAACAAAACTAACTGTCACCCTAACATTTCCCCTAACCCTAGCCCTAGCCATAAACCTAAACCTAACATTAACCCTAACCTGATTAGAGAAGCATTTATCCTAGCATCCCCACACTTGGGGAGCCTTGTGGGGCAAGCTAAGTGATGAATCCTACACAACATCAAACAAATTTGACCAAATAATAATAGGAGGTATTTCAGTACATTCATATTTTTCAGTTTTCTCCAAAAAGACTCACAGATTAAGTTGTTTTTGCATGCTTAAGCATAGGCCTACTTTTACAAAAAGCATACCAGAGTCCCTACAGAAGACTGATGGAGTGTGTGAAGTTTCAAGCAGCTAGCACAAACCTATTTGATTTTCAACCCCACTAACTTTCCCGTATAGGTCAAATGAAGTGAAATCTTAAAATACAAACTGTTCCTGACAGCGAACCTGTGAACAGAGAAGGCCTAAACCCGGGGAACATAGTAAATCTAGCTAAAAGATAAATCCTGCCAAGTATCAAAGAATTTTGAATAAAACTAACTCTAACCCTAACATTAACTCTAACCCTAGCTCTTCCCTTAACCCAAATATTTTTATGGAACCTTTGACCATAGAATTTCCAAACTTGGGCAGCCTAGTGGGGAAAGCTAAGGATGAATGCTGTGCAGTATCAAAAAAATCTGACCAAAAAGTTGATGGAGTATATCAGTACATGCATATTTCCCTGTTATCTCCTAAAGGATTCTTGGATAAAGTTGCTTTTACATGCTTCAGCTTAGGCCTATTGTCACAAGAACAAACCAGAGATTTCTCACAGAGAATTGATGGAGTGTGAAGTTTCAAGCAGCTAGCACAAATGCTATTTGATTTCCAGCTCCATTTCCATTTACCTGTATAGGAAAAAATGAACTGAAACTTTAAAATACAAACTGTTCCTTACAGATAACCATTGAACCTAGGAGGCACAAACATGCGGAGTATAGTAAGTGTGAACGTCTAGAGCGTTTGGGTTCCTGGGTAAGGGTCACGAAATAACCAGGACACAGGGGATGCAGAGCCAAGGCAGCAATCGCAACTGCATGCTGAAGTTTATTTGCAAGTTCCTTTTATACACTTCCTCTAACAAAGCAAGCAATTCTTCAATAACACTTTACCCACATTGTCCAAATATCATGCCTCAGTGGATACACAGAGCTAGATCCAAATTGTTCCTGTTTGTTTGATAAGTACCCTCCTAAAGTTCTTTGTAGACATTATCTAGTCCTCTGAGGATGCATTTTTTCTTCAGAATGTACTGTTCCCAGGATAAGTATGCAGGAAGCTTCTTCCTCTTGGCCAAACCATGCAGAATTTGTGACTTGTGATAAGGGGAAGAGAACGTTTCCTCCTCCTAGCTGAGGTTTGCCTCAGCTGACCTAAATCACAGCCACAGCTCTTGCAAAAAGTCAGGCCTGAGGGAGCTAAACTCTGCACACTTATAAGGATAGGATAAAAATGAATCCTGCCCACTATCAATGAATTTTGAACAAAGAAACTCTAACCCTAATAGTATCTCTAACACTAGCCCTAACACTAACCTTAACACAAACCCTAATCTGCTTGAAAAACTGTTGATCCTAGAAGTCCAAAACTTGGGGAGCCTACTGGCCTAAGCTCTCAGATGAATCCTATGAAGTATCAAAGAAATATAATCAAATAATTGAGGTGGTGTTTCAGTTCATGCATATTTCTCTGTTTTCTGCTAAAGGGCTCTTGGATAAAGTTGTTTTGCCATCATCATTTTAGGGCTACTTTCACCAGAGAGTTTCCACAGAGAAGTTATTCAGTGTTTGAAGTTTCAAGCAGCTAGTAACAACCCAGTTTGATTTCAACCTCCATTTTCATTTACCTATATAGATCAATATGAAGTGAAACCTTAAAATCCAGAGTGTCCCTGTTAGCAAATCATTGAAATGAGAAGGCCCAAACGTGAGGAGCATATTAAGGCTAAGTAAAAGATGACTCCTTCCAAGTATCAAAGAAATTTGTACAAAACTTACTCTCACCCTAATACTACATCTAATCCTAGCCCTAAAACTAAACCTAACACTAACTCTAACCTGATTAGAGAACTATTGATCCCAGAAGTCCCACACTTGGAGAGCTTTGTGGGGCAAGCTAAATAATGAATACTACTCAGTTTCAAACAAATCTGAAAAAAAATAATTCTGGGAGGCATTTCAGTGCATGCATATTCCCTGCTTTCTCCTAAAGGGCTATCGGATAAAGTTGTTTTTGCATGCTTCATCTTAGGTGTACACTCACAAGGAACATAACAGAGTGTCCCCACAAAGAATTGAGGGTGTCTGTGCAGTTTCAAGCAGCTAGCATAAACCCTGTTTGATTTCCAGGTCCATTTACATTTACTTGTATAGGTCAAAATGAAGTATAATGAAAATACTAACTGTTCCTGACACCCAACAGTTGAACCAAAAGGCCTAAACCTGGGAAACAGAGTAAGGTTATTTAAAGATGAATCCTGGATTGTATCAAAAAAATTTGAATGAAGTAATTCTAACCCTAACACTACCTTTAAACTGAGCCCTAATACTAACTCTAAACATTAACATAGCCCTATCCCTAACCCTAATTTTAATCCTAATTTTAACTGTTACCGTTGCCCAAACCTTAGCTCTAACTGTATCCATTGCCATAACTCTAACCCTAACCCTAATGCTAAATAGCCCTAACCCTAACATTTACTCTAGACCTGCTCTAACCCTAACCCTCACCCTAACCCTAAATCTAGCTTCAACCATACCACTTACCCTAAACCTAACCTTAACCCTAGGCCTAATCATAACCCTAAACCTAACCTTAACACTAGCCCTAATCCTAACATAAACGTAGCCCTAACCCTAGCTGTAATCCTATCTTTTACCTAAACATAAGCCTAACCCAAATACTAACAATAGGACTAAACCTAACTGTATAGCTATCCCTAAGATTATTCAAAACCCTAAAACTAACTTGAACCCTAAAACTAACCATATCCATCACCCTAAACCTAATGCTAATTTGAGTCTTAACCCTAAACCTTAACTGAAACCAATCCCTAACCCTTACCCTGACCATAATAATACACCTAGCGCTAAACCTGACCTTTACCCTAAACCTAACACTTACAGTAGACCTATTCATAACCAAACCTACAATTACCCTTAACCATAATGCTAGACCTGACATTAGCCCTAGCCTTAATCCTAGCCCTAGCCCTAACACAAACCCTTATGTAAGCCGTAAATCTAGCCTTAATCCTAACCCTCACCCTAACCCTAACCCAAGACCTAATCCTAATCATAACCATAGCCCTAACCTTAACTCTAACTGTATCCATTACCCTAAACATAACCCTTATCCTAATACTAACCCTAAGACTAATCCTAACCTTATCACTATCCCCAAAACTATCAATTACCCTAAACATAATCTGAACCTTAAACCTAAACCTATCTTTACGCTAATGCTAACCCTAACTCTAATTTGAGCCGTAACCCTAAACTCAAATATAAACCAAGCTCTAACACCTTCCCTGTCCCTAAGAATGCCCGTAGCTCTAAACCTGACTATTACCCTATACCTAACACTTAAAATGGACCTAGCCATAAATATTTCCCTAAAACTATCCCTAACTCTAACCCTAGACCTGACATTAGTCCTAGCCATAATTCTAGCCCTAATCCTAACACAAACCCTAGCTCATATCCTAGCCCTAAACATAGCCTTAATTATAATCCTAACCAAAACTCTAGGCCTAACCCTGACACTAACCCTAATCCTAATCTTAGCCCTAATTTAGCCCTATCCCTAACCTAGTCCTAAGACTAACTCTAACTCTCACATTAGAACTTTCACTCATTCTAACCCTATCCCTTACCATAACCCTAATCCTAGCCCTAACCCTAGTCATAACCCTTGCCCTATTCTTTGCCCTAGCACTAACCTTAGACAAAACCTAACTCTAAATAGAGCCCTAACCCGAAGACCAAGCTAAACCCTAACACTAGCCCAAACCATAACACTAATCCAAAAACTAGTCCTAAGTCTAGCCCTAGCCCTAAAACAAAACCAAGCTATAGGTACAACCCTAACTCTTAACCTAAACCAAACCCTAACCTTAAACCTAGCTCTAACCCTAGCACTAATATAAGTTGTTAGCTGAAACCTTAAACTAACCCTGAACCTGACACTGAGAGTAACAACACTAGTTCAAAACATCACCCTAACCCTAAACTTAATGCTAGCACTAACTCTAGCCCTAAAACACTAAAACTAGTCCTAAACATCACCATAGTACTTACATTAGCCCTAAACCTAACTCTATCCCTAACTTAAACAAAAACCTAGCCCTAATCCTAGCTTTAACCCTAGCGCTATTCATAACCATAAACCTAGCCTTAAACCGATCTCTAATTCTGTCCATTACCGTAACCATAATGACAACCCTAATACTAACCCTAGGCATAAACCTAATCCTAACCCTAATCTTAACCCAATCCATTACCATGAACCTAACCTGAACCTAAACCTAACCCTATCATTACCCTAAAACTAACACTAATTCGAGCCCTAACTTTAAACCTTAACCTATCCCAAACCCAAAATCTGACCTTGACCCTAATAAAATTCCTAGCTCTAAACTTAAACATAACCTTACTCCTAGCCCTAACCCTAGACGTAGCCATAATCCTAACCCTAAAACTATCTTTAACCATAATTCTGGACCTGAAATTAGCCCCAGCCCCAATCCTAGTCTTAAACCTAAAACAAACTTTAGCCCTCATCCTAGCCCTAAACCTAGCTTTAATCATAACCCTACCCCTAACCCTACCCCTAACCCTAATTCTGGCCCTCACCCTACCTATATACCTAGCTATAATGCCATCTCTTACCCTAAACTTAACCCTAACCTTAACCCTAACTCTAGGCTTAGGGCAAACAATAAACCTAGCCTTAATCCTAGAACTAATTTAGCCCTATCTCTAACCCTAACACTAACCCTAGCCCTAAGACTCACTTTAACTCTTGCCCTATACCTATCCCTAGTTCTAACTCTATCCCTTACCATAACATTATCCTTAGCCCTAACCCTTGCCCTATCCTTAGTCCCAACCCCAATCCTAGATCTAACTTTAACTCCAAATCTAACCCTAACCCTATGACTAAGCTTAACACTTACACTATACCTAAACCTAACCCTAGGACTAAACCAAAACCAAGCAATAGCCCTAACCCTAAACATTAACTTAAACCAAACCCTAACACTAAACCTAGACCTATCCCTAGCCCTAATTCGAGTTCTAACACTAACTTTAAAACTAACACTGACCCTGCCTCATATCCTAACACTAAACCTAGCTCTAAACACCACCCTCATCTTAAAATGAACACTAAGAATAAACCTAACAATAATTTGAGTCCTACTTTTAACCCTAAAACGAACCCTGACCTGACTCTTATCCTAACACAAACCCTAGATATAAATATCACCCTAAACTTAAACCTAACCCTAACACTAAACCTAACCATAAGACTAAAACTCACCTAATTTTAACCCGAGTTCTTACATTAGCCATAGCTCTAATCCTATCCCTAACCCTAACAAAAACACTAGACCTAATCCAAGCTGTAAACATAGATTTAACCCTAACTCCAACCCTAACCTTAGCCCCAAACCTATCTCTAAAAAAATCCCTTACCCTAAGCAAACCCTAAACCTAAGGGTAAACCTAGACCTATCCCTAGTTTTTAGGCTAACCAAAACCCTAAATCTATTAGTAGCCCTAACCGTAGCTCTCATTCTAGCTCTAAACCTATCCAAGTTCTAACCCTTACCCTGACCATTATAGTGACCCTACCACTAATCCTAGGTCTATAACCCAATCCTATGGTAATCCTATTCCTAGCCCTAACACTGAAGCTAACTCCCAGCCTAGCCCTAAAGATAGCTCAGAACCTAACCCTTACACTAAACATAATCCTAAACAAAACCCTAGTCCTAACCCTCAACCTAACCCTAACTCAAGACGTAATCCTAACCATAACCCTAGCCATAACCTTAACTCTAACAGTGTCCATTACCCTAAACATTACCCTTACCCTAATGCTAACCCTAGGCCTAACCCTAACCTTATCACTAACCCCCAAACTGTAAATTACCCTAAATCTAACCTGAACCCTATACCTAACCTTATCATTACACTAATGCTAACCCTAATGCTAATTCGAGCCCTAACCCTAAACTCAAACCTAAACCAAAGCCCAACACTCACCCTGACATTACTAATTCCCCTAGCTCTAAACCTGACTATTATCCTATACCTGATCCTTACACTAGACTTAGACATAATTCTATCCCTGAAAGTATCCCTAACTATAACCCTAGACCTAAATTTAGTTCTAGCCATAATACTAGCCCTAACCCTAGCACAAACCCTAGTCCTTATCATAGCCCTAAACATAGCCTTAATTATAACCCTAACCCTAACTCTAGGCCTAACACTAATACTAACCCTAGCCCTAATCTTAGCCCTAATTTAGCCTTATCCCTAACCCTAACCAAAACCTTAGCCCAAAGACTAACTCTAACTTTCACCTTAGCCCTAAATCTAGTTCTAACCCTACTGGAAGCCTAATCCTAGGCCAAACTGTAGGTCTAAACCTAGCCCTATTCATAACCCTGGCCGTAACCCTAGATCTAACCCTAACTCAAAGTCTAACCCTAACAATAAGCCTAAACCTAAACCTAAACCTAGCCCTAACCCTAAGGCTAATCCTAAAACTAGCCCTAACCCTATCCCTAGCTCTAAAACAAAACCAAGCCATAGACTTAACCCTAATCCTTAACATAAATCAAGCCCTAATCCTATACCTAGCCCTAATCTTAGCAATAATTCAAGTCTTAAGCCGAATCCTAAAACTAACCCTCACCCTGACTCTGACCTTAACACTAACCCTAGGTCTAACATCACCTTAACCCTAAACCTAAACCTAACACTAGACCTAGTCCTAACCCCTAACATTAAAATTAGCCCTAATCATAACCCTAGTACTTACATTAGCAGTAACCCTAACCCTAGCCCTAACTTAACCCCAATCCTATCCCTATTCTGAGCCCTAACCCTAGCTTTAACCCTACACCTAACTCTAACCCTATCATTAATTGTAATGATAAACCTAGCTGTAACCCCAGCTCTAACCCTATCCATTACCCTAACCATAACCCTAACACTAATGCTAACCCTGAGCCTAAACCTAATCCTATCCCTAATGTTCACCCTATCCATTACCCTAAATCTAATCTGAAACCTAAACCTAACCCTATCATTACGCTGATCCTAACCTTAATGCTAATTCAATTACTAACTTTAAACCTTAACCTATAAAAAACACTAATTGTAACCATGACCCTAATAATAACCCTTAGCTCTAAACCTGTCCCTAACCCTAACCCTAATGCTTACAAAAGGCATAGCCATAAACCTAAACTTAAACTATCTTTAACCATAACCCTAGACCTGAAATTATCCCTAACCATAATCCTAGCCCTAAACGTAGCCTTAATCCTAACCTGAACCATAACCCGAGCCCTAATCCTAATTTTAACCCTCACCCTAGCTCTAAACCTACCTATAACGCTATCCCTTACCATAAACCTAACCATAGCCCTAAACCTAACCCTAACCCCTGGCATAACCTTAGGCCTAATACTAACACTAAACCTAGCGCTAATCCTAGTCCTAATTTAATCCTATCCTAACCCTAACCATAGCCCTAAGACTAAATATAACTCTTGCCCTAGCCCTAGCCCTAGCCCTAGTTCTATCCTAAACCCGAGTACTAACTCTAGATCTAATCCTAACTCCAAATCTAAGCTAACTCTAAATTTAACTGTAATCATAAGCCAAACCAAACCCTAACCATAATGCTAATCCCAAAACTTGCCCTAGCCCTGGCCTTAGCCATAAAACAAAACCAAGCCATATCCCTAACCCAAACCCTTAACCTAAACCAAACCCAAATATTACACGTAGCCCTAACCCTAACTCTAAAAATTATTCTCACCCTGATGCTGACCCTAATGATAATCCTAGCTCTAATCATCAATGTAACTGAAATTAACCCTAACACTAGACCTAGCCTTAACTATAACCCTAAAACTAGCCTTAATTGTAACCCTAGTTCATAATTAATCATTATCCTATCCCTAGCATTAACCCTAACACAAATCCTACCCTGGATGCAAGCCCTAAATCTAGGTTTAACCCTAATCTTAACACTAACACTAGCCCTAAAACTAACCCTAACCCTAGCCCTAACTCTAGCTCTAACCCTATCCCTTACCCTAAGCCAAACCCTAAACCAAATGTTAACCCTAGTCCTAACCCTAATCCTTAGCCTAACTTCAACTCTCACCATATTGTTAGTCTTAACCCTAGCCCTCATTCTACCTCTAAACCTAACCCTGACCTTCATCTGACCCTAAAAGTAACCCTAGGTCTATACCTTACCCTAAAACTAAACCAAAACCTAACACTAGACTTACCTGTAACCCTATACTTATACCTAAGCCTAACACTACACCTAGACCCAAAGCTAATCCTAAATATAGCTAAAACTCTTGCCCTAGACCTAAATAAAATCCTAGCACTAGCCCTAACAATAACCCTTAACCTAAACCAAACACTTACCCTATCCCTAGACATAAACCTAGTCGTAATTCTGGCTCTAACCCTATTCTTAACACTGACCCTGATCTTAACACTTAAACCAGCTTTAAACCAGACACTAACCCCAAACCTAGACCTAACACTAGACCTAGCCATAACCCTAAATCTAAAACTATCCCTAAACATAACAGTAGCTTTTACATTACCCATAGTCCTAACACTAGCCCTAAACCTAACACAAAACCTAGAGTTAATCCTAGGCCTAAACTTAGCTCTAAGCATAAACCTAAGCCTAGCCCTAACCCTAACCCTAACCCTAACTCTAACCCTAACCATCTCCTTAGACCTAACCCTAGCTCAAAACCTAAATCTTGGGCTGGGGATGTGGCTTAAGTGGTAGTGCGCTCGCCTGGCATGCATGTGGCCTGGGTTCTTACCTCAGCACCACAAACAAACAAAGATGTTGTGTCTTCCGAAAAAGAAAAAAAATTAATATTTAAAAATTTCTCTCTCTCTCTCTCTCTCTCTCTCTCTCTCTCTCTCTCTTTAAAAAACAAAACTTAACCCTTATACTAAACATAACCCTAGCCCTATCCTAAATCCTAATCCTAAACCTAGCCTTAATCCTAACCTTAACCCTAACCCAAACTTCAGTTCTAACCTTATCCATTACTCTAAAACTAACCCTAACCCTAATTAAAACCCTATCCCCAACGCAAAACCTAACTCTTACCATAATCTTCAATTTAGAACTAAACCAAAACCTAAACCTTGCACTAGCCCTAACCCTAGCTTAAACACTAACACTTATCCTAACCTAACTATAACCTTAACCCTAAACTAACACTTACCCTAACCCTAGCACTTACCCTAAAACAAACCCTATCCCTATCCCTAAACCTAACCCTAATCCTAGACTTAATACAAACCATAACTTAGGCCTAACCCTAGCTCTAAAAATATCCATTACACTAAACATAACCCTAATCCTAATGCTAACCCTAACACGATCGCTGAAACCTAACACATCCAGTACCCTAAACCTTAACTAAAACGTAAACTAAACCCTTCCATTACCTTAACTTTAAACCTAACCCTAACGCTAATCCAAGCCCTAACTCTTTAACCTTAATGTAAACCAAATGCTAACCATGACCCTGACCATGACACTAATAATAATTCTAGCTCTAAATCTGACCGTTAACCTAAACATAACCCTTACACTAGACCTAGCCATAACCTAACCCTAAAACTATCCTTAACCATAACCCTAGACCTGATATTAGCCCCAGCCCAAGTCCTAGCCCTAACCCTATAAGAAAACCTACCTCTCATCCTTGCCCTAATCCTAGCCTTAATATAAACTGAACCATAACCCTAGGCCTAATGCTAATTCTAACCCTCACCCTAGCCCTAAACCTAGCTATAACCCCACCCAATCCCCTAAACTTAACCCTAACTCCAGTGCGAACCATAACCCTAGCCCAAATCCTAGGCTTAACCCTAACACTAACCCTAGTCCTAATCCTAGCCCTAGTTTAGCCCTAACCCTAACCCTCACCCTTAGCTTACTCCTAAGAATAACTCTAATTCTCACCCTAGATGTAACCCTAGTTCTAACCATATTCCTTACCATAACCCTAACACTACCCTAAACCTAGCATGAACCCTAAACCTTGATCAACCCTAACTCTAAATCTAACCCTAACCCTAAGCCTAAACTTCACTCTAAACTAGTCCTAACCCTGATGCTAATCCAAAATTGAGCCTTAACCCTAGCCCTAGACCTAAAACAAAACTGAGCCATAGCCCTAACCGTAACCCTTAACCTAAACCAAAACCTAACCCTACACCTAGCACTAACTTTAGTCCTAATTCGAGTCCTAAACTTAACATTAAAACTAACCCTGACCCTGACACTGATGCTAAATATAACCCTTGCTCTAAACATCACCCTAACAATAACCCTAAAACTGGTGCTAATTGTAACACTAGTTCATATATTAGCCATAGCACTAACACTAGCCCTAACCAAAAAACCTAGCCTTATTTGAGACTTAACCCTAGTTTTAAACCTAACTCTAATCCAAAACCTAGCCCTAAAACTTACCCTAACCCTAGCCAGAATCCTAACCATAATCCTAGCCTTATCACTAGCTCTAACCCTATCCATTACCCCAACCATAACCATAACCCTAATGGTAACCCTAGGCCTAACACTAACTTTGTCACTAACCCAAACCTTATTCATTAACCTAAACATAACCTGAACCCTAAACCTAACCCTATCATTACCCTAATCCTAAACCTAATGCTAATTTGAGCCCTAATCCTAAACATAACCTATGCCAAACACAAACTCTGACAATTCCTGTAATAATATACCTAGCTTTAGCCCTGACCCTACCCCTAAACCTAACCCATATACTAGACATAGCCATAAACCTAACCCTAAAACTATTCCTGACATAAAAATAGTCCTGATATTTGCCCTAGCTGTAATCCTAGACCTAACCTTAACACAAACCATAGCCCTAACCCTAACCCTAACCCATCCCTAGCCCTAATCCTATCCATAACCCTAGCCCTAAACGTAGCTTTAACCCTATCAATTACTCTAAACATAGCCATAATTCTAATGTTAACCCTAGGCCTAAATCTAAACCTATGCCTAACCGTGACCCTATCCATTATGCTAAACCTTACCTGAACCCTAAACCTAACACTATCATTACCCTAACCATAACCCTAATGCTAATTTGAGCCCTAACCCTAAACTCAAGCCTAAAAGAAACCCTAACTGTGACCCTGACCCTAATAATTCCCCTAGCTTTACCCTAACCCTTACCTTAAACCTAATCCTTACATTAGACCGAGTCAAACCTAACCCTAAAACTATCCATAACCATAACCCTAGACCTGACATTAGCCCTAGATATAATCCTAGCCCTAACCCAAACACAAACCCTAACACATATTAGCACTAAACATAGCCTTAATCATAACCCTAACCTTAAACCTAGGCCTAATTTAAAACCAACCCTATTCCTAATCTTAGACCTAAAATAGCCCTATCCATAACCCTAACCCTAACCCTAGCCATAAATCTAAGTCTAACTCTCTCCCTATCCCTAAAACTAGTTCTAACCCTATCCCTTACTGGAAATCTAAACCTAGCCCTAACCCTAGGCCTAACCCAAGCCATTTCCTTAGACCTAGCCCTAACCTTAGATCTAACCTTAACTCTAAATCTAACCCTAATGCAAAGCCTAAGCCTAAACAAAACACTAACCCTAACAATAACCCTAACGCTCCTCCTAAAACTAGCCCTACCTCTAGCCCTAGCCCTAATACAAAACCAAGCCATAGCCTTAACCCTAACCCTTAACCTAAACCAAACGCTAACCCTACACCTAGCCATAACCATAGCCCTAATTAGAGTTTTTAGCAGAACCCTAAAACTAACCCTAACTCTGATTCTGATGCTAACACTAACCCTGGCTTTAAACATAACCCTAAACATAACACTAAACATAACACTAGACCTAGCCCTAACCCTAACCTTAACCTTAAAACTAGCCCTAATTATAACCCTACTACTTACATTAGCAATAACCCTAACCCTAGCCCTAACTTAACCCAAAAGCTAGCCTAATCTGAGCCCTAAACCGAGCTTTAACCCTAACCTTAACCTTAACTCTAAACCCAGCACTAATAATAACCATAACCTTAGCTCTATCACTAGCTCTAACCCTATCCATTACCCTAACCATAATCCTAACCCTAATGCAAACCCTTGGCCTAAACCTTACAATATCTCTAATCCTAACCCTATCCATTACCCTAAACCTAACTTGAAACCTAAACCTAACTATATCATTACCCTAATCCTAACCCTATGCTAATTTGAGCCCTAAATTTTAAACCTTAACTTATCCAAAACAGTAATCACGATGCTGACCCAACAATATCCTTAGCTGTAAACATGACCCTAACCATAAATCTAACACTCACACTACATCTAACCTAACCCTAAAACTATCTTTAACTGTAAAGCGGCACCTGAAATTAGCCCTAGCCCTAATCCTAGCCAAAAAACTAGCCTTATTCCTAACCTGAACCATAACCCGAGGTTTAAGCCCTAAACCTAGCTATAACCCCATGACCCTGACCCTAATAATTCCCCTAGCTCTAACCTAACCCTTAAACTAAACCTAACCCTTACATTATACCTAGCCAAAACCTAACTCCATCCCTTACCCTAAACCTAACCATACCCCTAAACCTAACTATAATCTTAAACCTAACCATAACCTTTGCCCTAACACTAGGCCTAACACTGACACTAAGCCTAGCACTAACCCTAATTTAGTCCTATCCTAAACCTAAACTTAGCCTTAAGAGTAACTTTAACTTTTGCCCTAGCCTTAGCCCTAGTTCTATCCTTAGCCCTAGCCCAGCACTGGATCTAAACCTAACTCTAAATTTAAACCTAACTCTAAATTTAACCATAAACATAATCCTAAACCAAACCCTAACACTAGCCCTGACAATAATGCTAATCCTAAAACTTGCCTTACCCTTACCCCTAGCCTTAAAACAAAACTAAACCATGTACTTAACCCTAACCCTTAATCTAAACTAAACCATAAACCTACACCTAGCCCTAACTCTAACTCTAAAAATTACCCTTACCCTGACACTCATCCTAACACTAATCCTAGCTCTAAACATCACCCTAACCTTAAATTAACCCTAACACCAGACCTAGGCTTAACCCAAACCCTAAAACTACCCCTAATCATAACACTAGTTCATACATTAGTCATTGTCATAACCCTAGCCCTAACCCTAACACAAATCCTACACCTAATTCTAGTCCTAACCCTAGCTTAAATCCTAATCTTAACCCTAACACTAGTCCTAATCCTAACCCTAACCCTAGCCCTAACCGTATCTCTAACCTTATCCCTTACCCTAAACCAAACCCTAAGCCAAATGCTAGCCCTAGTCCTAACCCTAATCCTTAGCCTAACTTAAACAATAACAGGATTATTAGTCCCAACCCTAGCCTTCATTCTAGTTTTAACCCTAACCCTGACCCCTATTCTGATCCTAAAAGTGACCCTAAGTCTAAACCTGGCCCAAACCCTAAACCAAATCCTAATACTAGCCCTACCAGTAACCCTATACCTATACCTAATATTAACACTAGATCTAGACCCCAAACTAATCCTAAATATAGCTATAATTCTAGCCCTAGATATAAACAAGATCCTAGCTCTAGCCCTAACAATAACCCTTAACCTAAACTAAACACTTACCCTACCCCTAGACCTAACACTAGTCCTAATCCTGGCTCTAAAACTAACCATAATTCTATCCAGAACACTGATTCTGACCCTTACATTAACCTATCTCTAAACCTGACCCTAACCGCAAACCTAATCCTAACACTAGACCTAGCCATAACCCTAACTCTAATACTACCCTAAACATAACCCTAGCCTTAACCCTATTTTAACCCTAATCTTAACCCTAACAGTAGCCCTAACCCTAACCATAGTCCTAGCCCTAGCCCTAAACCTAATACAGAACCTACCCATAATACTAGGCCTAAACTTAGCCCTAAGCATAACCCTAACCCTTACTCTTGCCCTAACACTAACCTTAACACTAACCCTTGCCTTAGACCTAACCCTAGCTCAAAGCCAAACCCTTACCCTAAACATTACCCTAGCCCTATCCTAAACCATAACCCTAAATTTAGCTCTTATCCTAACCTTTATCCTAGCTCGAACTTTAGTTTTAACCCTGTCAATTACACTAAACCTAACCCTAACCCTAATTATAACCCTATGCCTAACACGAAACCGAACCCTAAACATAAACGTATCCCAAGACCTAATCATAAACCTAAACCTCACCATAGCCCTAACCCTAGTGTAAACATTAAGCCTTACACTAAACCTAATCCTAAGACTAGCCCTAATCCATACCCTAACCCTAACCCTAACCCTAAATCTAACAATATCCATTACCCTAAACCTAACCCTAAGTGTAATGTAAACTCTAGCCATAACCGAAACCCTAAACCAAATTCTAACCATCAACATATCCCTAGACCTAAACATATACCTAACCCTCACCCTAGCCCTAACCCTAGCTCAAACACTAACTCTTACCCTAACCTAACCAAAATCCTAGCCCTAAACCTAACACTTACTGTAAACCAAACCCTCATCCTATCCCTAAACCTAACTCTAATTTCAGAATTAATCCAAACCATAATCTAGACATAACCCTAGTTATAAATCTATCCATTATACAAAACATAACCCTAATCTAATGCTAACCTTAACCCTATTGCTAAACCTAACCTATTCATTAGCCTAAAACTTAATTTAAACCTAAACCTAACCCTATCCATTACCCTAACCATAAGCCTAAACCTAACACTAATTCAAGCCCTAACCCTAAACTTTGACCTAAACCAAATGTTAAACCTGACCATAACCCTAATAATACCCCTAACTCTAAACCTGACCCTTACTCTAAACATATTTCTAACACTAGACCTAGCCATAACCTAACCCTAAAACTATCCTTAATTATAAACCTAGACTTGACATTAGCCCTAGCCCTAGTTCTAGCCCTGAATGTAACAGAAACCCTAGCCCTAAACCTAGCCTTAATCCTAACCTAAACACTAACCCTAGCTCTAATCCTAATTCTAACCCTCACCCTAGCCCTAAAGCTAGCTATAACACCACCCGTTTCCCTAAACTTAGTCCTAACTCCAATGCTAATCCTAAAACTATCCCTACCCTTAGGCCTAACCCTAACACTAACTGTAGCCCTAATCCTAGCCCTAATTTAGCTTTAACCCTAAACCTAATTCTAAATGTAAATCTAACTCTTGTCCTCGCCATTTTCCTAGTTCTAACCTTATCCCTTACCATAACACTAACCCTAGCCCTAACCCTAACCCTGGATCTAACCCTAACTCTAAATCTAACCCTAACCCTAAACCTAAACCTCACCCTGACACTATCCCAAACCCTAACACTAATTCAAAATCTAGCCCTAACCCTAGCCCTAGTCCTAAAACAAAACCGAGCCATAACCCAAACCTTAACCCTAACCCATAGAAGTCAAGATGAAATGAAACCTTAAAACACAAACTGTTCCTGACAGTGAACTTTGAACTGAAAGGCCCAACCTGGGAAATATGGTAATTCTAGGTAAAAGATGAATCCTCACTGGTACCAAAGAAATTTGAACAAAACTAACTCTAACCCTAGTCCTAACCCTAATCCTAAAACTAAGCCTTTCCCATTTATAGAGCTTAATCATAAAAGTACCAAAG
Organism: Marmota marmota marmota; assembly: GCF_001458135.2. NCBI lineage: Eukaryota > Metazoa > Chordata > Mammalia > Rodentia > Sciuridae > Marmota > Marmota marmota. The sequence goes on along the minus strand of NW_025999999.1, from coordinate 47,660 downwards.
TTGGTGTGCCTATTAGGGCAAGGTAACAGATGAATCCTGCCCAGTATCAAAAATTCTGGCCAATAATTGGGGAAGGTGTCTCAGTACATGCCTATTTCCCCTGTTTTCTCCTAAAGTGCTCTTGGATAAATTGTTTTTTCATGCTTCAGCTTAAGGTACTTTCACAAGGAACAAACCAGAGCATGCCCACAGCGAAGTGATTGAGTGTGTGAAGTTTCATGCAGCTAGCACCAACCCTTTTGATTTCCAGCTCCATTTCCACTCACACCTATAGGCCATAATGTAGTGAAAACTAAAAATTCAAGCTGTTCCTGACACTGAACCACTGAAACTTGAAGGCTCATACTTGGGACGCCTACTAAGGTTGGTCAAAGATGAATCTTGTACAGTATCAAAGTAATCCAACCAAAAAATTTGAAGCTCTTTCAGTACGTGTGTGTTTTGCTTGCTCCTAAAGCACTCACAGATAAAGCTGTTTCTTTCTAATTCAGCTTTGGGCTACAACCACAAGAAACATATGAGAGGATGTGCCCTGAGAACTGATTGAATGTGTGAAGTTTCAAGCAGAAACCACAAAACCTTTTTGAGTCCAGCTCCATTTCCATTCACCCGTATAGGGCAAAATGATGTGAAAAATGAAAATTAAAACTGCTCTTGAGTGCAAACCATTTTACCTAGGAGGCCCAAACATGGGGAGCATACTAAGAATAGGAAAAAGATAAAATCCTGCCCAATATCCAAAAAGTTGAAAAAAAAATGACTCTAACCCTAACACTAGTTCTAACACTTGCCCTAAATCTAATCATAACCCTAAGCCTAACCTCTTAAAAGAACCTTTGATCATAAAAGTTTTAAACTTGGGGAGACTCGTGGGGAAAGCTACAGATGAATCCTGCACAGTATCAAAGAAATCTGTTCAAATAATTGGGGGAGTCATTTCAATACATGCATATTGCCCTGTATCCTCCTAAATAACTCTTGGATAAAGTTGTTTTGCATGCTTCAGCTTATGGCTACTTTTACAAGGAAGAAACCAGAGAGTGCCCACAGACAACTGATTGAGTATGTGAAGTTTCAACCAGCTAGCACCAACCCTCTGATTTTCAGCTCCATTCTCATTTACCCATATAGGTCAAAATGAAGTGAGACGTTAAAAACAAACTATTCCCAACAGAGAACCATTGAACCTAGAAGGCCCAAAACTGGGGCACATAGTAAGGCTAGGTAAAAGATAAATCTTCCCAGTATCAAAGAAATTTGAACAAAACAAACTCTAACCCTAACACTAGCTCTAATGCTAGCCCTAACCCTAACACTAGCTCTAATGCTAGCCCTAACCCTAACCCTTACCTGTTTAGAGAACCATTGTTCCTAGAAGTGCCAACCTTGGTGAGCCTAGTGGAGCATGCTAAAGATGAATACTGTGCAGTATCAAAGAAATCTGATCAAATTGTTTGGAGACTTATTTCAGTACATACATGTTTCTCTGTTTTCTCCTTAAGGGCTCTCAGATACAGTTCTTTTGCATGCTTCATCTTTGGCCTACCTTCAAAAGAAAGAAACCAGAGTGCCCACTGAGAACTGATTGTGTGAAGTTTCAAGCACCACCTGTCAACCCTGTTTGATTTCCAGCTCAATTTTCATTCACATCAATAAGCCACAATGAACGGAAACCTTAAAATACAAAATGTTCCTGACAGTGAACCATTGAACCGAGAAGGTCCAAACCTGTGGAGCATAGTAAGGCTAAGTAAAAGATGAATCCTGCCCAGCATCATAGAAATTTGAAGAAAACTAGGGCTGCATGGGTGCTTTCAGCCCAGATGGAAGTCTGGGCTGTGCAGTTTCTCTGGGCACAGACAGCAGTCTCAGCCACACAGGCACTCTCTGCACAGATGGAAGGCAGCACAGAACACAGAGGTTTTGCTTGCAGATCACCAGACCGAGTTCTGGACACAGCACAAGGTCACTCCAGAACAACCCACATCACCAAACACCATATATGGATAATAGATGGAATTTATCTTGTAAAACCTTACTCGATATCTAATGGTGGGCGTGGCTACCAGCTCAGTTCTGCAGCTTATAGGGTACCTGGTTTCCAACTCCCCTACCTCCAGCTGTGATAACTCAACAAGATTTTTCTCACAAGATTTTGGAGGGCATAGCTATCAATGCGGAACAGCAATTGTACAGGCACCTGGTTTCCAATTCAGAGATAAGGGTAGGGAGGCTCCAGGTAGAAGCTCAAGCCCTCTCAACCTGGCTACCTCCACCACCCTGAGCACAGAGACTCAAGCTAGGAATAGACAACTCCACCTACTGCAAGAAAATAAAACAGAATTCTGAGAGACTTTTTTTTCTTTCTTACTTTTCTTTTCTTGCTCTTCTCATTTATTCTCCTCTTCCCTTCCCCCTCTGGTCCTCACAACCTCAACATATGTGAAACCAAGAACTTTCCATGAAATTGGACTTAAAGAACTGAATCACTAGAATAGTATAATATAGAGGAATTGCATAGGCCCCACGTCACCACCTCTTTATTTGCTCTTATTTTCTTTCTCCCTCCCTTTCTTTCTTTCCTTATTATTTTTTCTTCTTTTTTTCTTTCTCCCTCTATCCCACTTTCAGCCTCCTAATTTTTACTATTTACACATAGGGTAATTTTATGAATACAGATAAGGAGTTTCAATTTATACCTTCTTCCATAAATTCCCCCTGTCTATTCATTAGAGTTCTCCTCCAAAGTTGCTAAGTTAGATTAATCACATACCCTCACTTCTTTTACTCCTGACCCTCAGTTCTCTATACACCAACAGAAAAGTTAAGCATTTTATGAAACTAATGACTATATTCTAAATAATAATTGAAGCCAACATCTATAGACATAGAGTCTAAATATAAGTGTATTTATAATGGTTAGGCTTAGGCTTCGGGTTCGGGTTAATTTAGAGTTAGGTTTTGATCTATGGCTAGGGCTAGGGCTAAGGATAGGGCAAGGGTTAGGACTAGGGTTTGGGTTAGTTTTAGTATTATGGTAAAGGATAGGGTTAGAACTAGTGATAGGGCTAGTATGAGAGTTAGAGTTAGTGTTAGGGCTAGGGTTAGGGTTCGGGTTAAGGTTAGGGCTAGTGTTAGTGTTAGGTTTAGGCCTTGGATTATGGTTAGAGTTAGGATTACATTTAGGGTAAGGTATTGGGTTATAGATACGTTGAGGGCTAGTGCAAGGTTTAGTATTAGAGTTAGGTCTAGGGTTATGTTTAGGGTTATGATTAAAGGTAGGTTTAGGGCTAGGATGAGGGCTAATGTTTGTGTTAGAATTAGGGCTAGTATTAGGGGTAGGGCTAATGTCAAGTCTAGGGTTACAGTTAGGGATAGATTTAGTGTTAGGTTTATGGCTTGGTCCAGTGTAGTGGTTAGGTTTATACTAAGGGTCAGTTTTAGAGCTAGGGTTATTATTAGGGTCAGGATCAAGGTGAGGGTTTGGGTTAGGTTAAGGTTTAGGTTTAGAGCTTGAATTATCACTAGGTTTAGGGTTAAGGTAATGAAAATGTTAGGTTTAGATATGGTTTAGTGTAATGGTGTGGTTTAGTATAATGGATAGGGTTAAGGATAGGCCTAGGGTTAGCATAAGGGTTGGTTATCATTAGGGTAATGGATAGGGTTAGACCTAAGATTAGGGGTAGGGTTATGTATAGGATTAGGGCTTTTATTTGGGTTAGGGTAAGGTTTACATTTAGGGTTCAATCTAGGTTTAGTGGCTGGGGATGTGGCTCAAGAAGTAGCATGCTTGCCTGGCATGCACAGGGTGCAGGGTTCGATCCTCAGCACCACAAACCAATGAAATAAAGATGTAGTGTCCACCAAAAATTAAAAATAAATATTAAAAATCAATAGGTTTAGGACTCGGATTTAGGCTAGGTTTGGGTGAGGTTAGGGCTAGGTTTAAGGGTACGGCTAATGTACAAAGTAGCGTTATGATTAGAGATCGCAATAGGGTCAGGGTTAGGGCTACATCTAGTGTTAGGGTTAAGTTTATGGTTACGATGATGTTTAGATCTAGGTTTAATGTTAGGGTCAGGTTAGTTTTCAGGTTAGGGTTAGGACTGAAATTAGAGATAGGATTAGGTCTAGGTGTAGGGCTAGGGTTTGGTTTAGGTTACCTGTTAGGGTTAGGGTTATAATTCAGTTTTGTTTTAGGGCTAGGGGTAGAGTTAGGGCTAATTTTAGGATTAATGGTAGGATTAGGGCTAGTGTTAGTGTGAGGTTTAGGCTTAGGTTTAGGGTTAGTTTTAGATCTAGGCTTGAGCTAGGGGTAAGGATGGGGCTAGGATTAGGGCTAAGTTTAAGCCTAGGTATAGGGTGATGGTAAGGGATAGGGTTAGAACTAGGTATAAGTCTAGGGTGAGAGTTTGAGTTAGTCTTAGGGCTAGGGTTAGGGTTGGGTTAGGGATAGGACTAAATTAGGGCTGGGATGAGGACTAGGGTTAGAGTTAGGGTTAGGCCTAGGTTTAGGGCTAGAGTTAGTGTTCGGGTTACGGTTAGGGTTAGGTTAGGTTAAGGGATGGGATTATAGCTGCTTTTAGGACTAGGGTGAGGATTAGAATTAGAGTTATAGTTAGGGTTAGGTTTATGATTAAAGCAAGGTTTATGGCTAGGATGTGGGCTAATGTTTGTGTTAGGATTACGACTAGCATTAGAGCTAGGGCTAATGTCAGGTCTAGGGTTACATTTAGGGAGAGTATTAGGGTTAGGTTTGTAGCTAGGTCTATTGTAAGGGTCAGGTTTCTTGTTAGGGTCAGTATTAGAGCTATGGGTATTATTAGGGTCAGGGTCAGGGTTAGGGTTTTATTAGATTAAGGTTTAGGGTTAAGGCTCAAGTTATCATTATGGTTAGGGATAGGTTAATGATAGTTTTAGGTTTAGAGTTCAGGTTAGGTGTATGGTAATGGGTAGGGTTAGGATTAGGGACAGGATTAGGGTTTGGCCTAGGGTTAGCAGAAGCATTAGGGTTATCATTAGGATAATTGATAAGGTTATAGCTAGTTATAGGGCTAGTGTTATGCTTAGGATTAGGTCTAGGGTTAGGCTTAGTTTTAGGGTTAGGGCTAAGGTTTAGGTTATGGTTAGCTTTAGGGTTAAAGCTAGGGTAGGGCTTGGGTTAGGGCTAGGTTTTGCAATAGGTTAGGGCTATGGCAAATGTAAGAACTTTGTTATGATTAGGGCTAGTTTTAGGGTTAATGTTAGAGCTAAGTATAGTTTTAGGGTTAGGTTTATGGTTAGGGTGATGTTTAGAGCTAGGGTTAGTGTTAGTGACAGGGTTAGTGTTCAGTTTGGGGTTATGGTTAATGTGAATGCCAGAATTAGTACTAGGGTTAAGTCTAGGGGAAGGGTTAGTGTTTGGCTTTAGGCTAAGGTTTATTATTAGCGTTAGGACTAGGTTTTTCCTTAGGTTTAGGGCTAAAGTTATGGATAGATTAGGATTAGTTTTAGATCTAAGGCCAGTGTTAGGGTTAGGTTTAGCTATAAGGTTACCAGTAGTGCTAGTGTTAGGGTTCGGTTTAGGTTTAGATTCAGGTTTAGACCTATGATTGGTGTTAGGGTCAGAATAAGGGTCAGGGTTAGGGTTAGGGTTTGGGTTATGTTTAGAGATAGAATGAGGACTAGGGTTAGGACTAGTAATAGAGTTAGGGTTTGTGTTAGGTTAAGGATTAGGATTAGGATTAGCATTAGATTTAGGGTTTGGCATAGGTTAAGGAATAGGGTTAGAGCTAGGTTTAGGGCTAGAGTTAGGTTAAAGCTATGTTTAGGGCTTGGATTAGGGCTAGTTTTGTATTAGGGTTATGGCTAGGGTTAGAGCAATGGAAAATGTAAGAACTTGGGTTTTTAGGGTTAGTTTTAGGGTTATGGTTAGGAGTTAAACCTCTAGTGTTAGGATAAGGTTTAAAGTTAGGGTGAAATTCAGAGATAGTGTTAGTGTTAGGTTAATAGTCAGGATCAGGTTTAGTTTTAGGGTTATGGTTAGGACTTGAATTAAGTCTAGGGTTACTGAAAGTGTTCAGTTTAAGGTTAGGGTGGTGTTTAGAGCTAGGGTGAGTGTTAGGATATGAGTCAGAGTTAGGGTTAGTATTAACGTTAAGATTTAAACTCGAATTAGGGGTAGGGTTAGGTCTAGGTGTAGTGTTAGTGTTTGTTTTAAGTTAAGTGTTAGGGTTAGGGATATTGTTAGGTTTTGTTTTACTGCAAGGGTTAGTGTTAGCTCTAGTTTTATGATTAGCATTAGGGCTAGGGCTAGTGTTAATGTTAGCCTTAGGCTTAGGGTTAGTGTTAGATTTAGAGTTAGGGTTAGATCTAGGATTAAGACTAGGAATAAGGAATAGGTAATGGTTATGGCTAGGTTTAGGACCAGGGTTAGGGCTAGGGTTAGGATTATAGTAATGGATAGGTTTAGAAGGGATAGGGCTATTATGAGAGTTAGAGTTAGTCTTAGGGCTAGAATTAGGTTTAGGGTTAAAGATAGGGTTAAATTAGGACTAGAATTAGGGTTAGGATTATTGTTCACCTTAGGCCTAGCATTAGGCTTAGGGTTAGTGTTAAGTTTAGGGTAAGGAATGGCATTATAGCTAGGTTTAAAGATACATTGAGGGTTAGAATTAGGGTTAGGGCTATGGTTAGGGTTAGGGATATGATGAGGGCTAGGTTTGGGGCTAGGATGAGAGCTACGGTTTATTTTAGGGTTATGGCTAGGATTAGGGCTAGGGCTAATATCAGATCTAGGGTTATGGTTAAAGATAATTTTAGGGTTAGGTTTATAGCTACATGTAATGTAAGTGTTAGGTTTAGGGTTAGGGTCAGGTTTAGAGCTAGGGGTATTATTAGGGTCAAGGTCTGGGTTAGAAGTTTGGGATAGGTTAAGGTTTAAAGTTAGAGCTTGAATTAGCATTATGATTAGTGTTAGTGTAATCATAGGGTGAGGTTTAGGGTTTAGGTTTTGTCTAGAATAATGCATAGGTTTAGGTTTAGGGATAGGGTTAGTTTTACCCTAGGTTTATGTTTATGGCAATGGATAGAGTTAGAGCTAGTGTTAGGTCTAGGGTTATGGTTTTGATTAGGGCTAGTGTTAGGATTAATGTTAGGGTTAAAACTCGGGTTAGGGCTTGGATTAGGGCTAGGTTTGGGGTTAAGTTAGTGCTGGGTTAGGGGTAAGTCTAATGTAAGTACCAGGGTTACAATTAGGGTTAAATTTAGGTTTAGGTTTAGGGTTAAGGTGATGTTTAGACTAGGGTGAGTATTATCATCAGAGTCAGGGTAAGTGTTAGTTCTAGTTTTCAGCTTAAATCTAGAATTAGAGCTAAGGTAAGGGTTAGGGTTAGGGTTTGGTTTAGGTTAAGGGTTAGGGTTAGGGCTATGGCTCAGTTTTGTTTTAAGGCTAGGGTTAAAGTTAGATTTAGAGTTAGGGTTAGGTTTAGGGTTAAGATTAGGGTTAGGGTTTGATTTAGAGTTAAAATCAGATCTAGGTTAGGGCTAGAACTAATGATAGGGCTAGGGTTGGGGCTAGGGTTATGATTCCAGTAAGGGATAGGGTTAGAACTAGGGATGGGGCTAGGGTGAGAGTTAGAGTTTGTTGTAGGGCTAGGATTAGGGCTAGGGTTAGGAATAGGACTAAGTTGGGGCTAAGATTATAGCTAGGGTTAGTTTTGGGGTTAGGCCTAAAGTTAGGTTTAGGGTTAGGATTAAGGCTAGGTTTAGGGCTAGGATAAGGGCTGGGGTTTTTGTAAGGTTTAGGGCTAGGATTAGGGCTATGGATAATTTCAGGTCTAAGCTTCTGTTTGAGGATAGTTTTAGGATTAGTGTTATGGCTAGGTCTAGTGTAAGGGTTAGGTTTATTGTAAAAGTCAGCTTTAGATCTAGGATATTTATTAGGACCAGGGTCAGTGTTAGAATTTGGTTGAGGTTAGGGTTTAGGGATAAGGCTTGAATTAGCATTAGGGTGTGGGTGAGGGTAATGATAGGGTTTTGTTTAGAGTTTACATTAGGTTTACATTGATAGGGTTAGGGTTAGAGATAGGGTTAAGTTTAGGCCTAGGGTTTGCATTAGGGTAAGTGTTATGGTTAGTATAATGGATAGGATTAGAGCTAACTTTAGGGCTAGGTTTATGGTTAGGAATAGGTCTTGAATTAGGGTTAGGGTTAGGGTTAAAACGAGTGTTAGGCTTAGTTTTATGTTTAGTGTAAGGTTTAGGTTTTGAGCTAGGTTTAGGGCTAGGGAGAGGGTTAGGTTTAGGGTTACTTCTAGGGATAAGATTATACTACTCATAGGGTTAGGTTTAGGATTAGTTCTAGGGACATAATGAGGGATAGGGTTAGGTTTAGTGTAATGCATATGATTAGATGTAGATTTAGGACTATGTTTAATGTTAGATTGAGTTTTAGGCTTAGAGACAGGCCTATGGTTAGGATTAGGTTTATAGTAAGGTTTAGGGTTTGAACTAGGTTTAGGTCTATGGCAAGTGTGAGGTTTAAAGTTAGGTTTAGGGTTAGTTTTCCAGTTAGATTTAGGTTTAGCATTAAGCCTAGGATTATCAATAAACTTAGGTTTAGGTTTAGAGTAATGGGTAGGTTTAGAGCTAGGTTTAGGGCTAGGGTTAAAGTTACGATTAGGGCTAGGGTTAGGGTTAGATTGAGGGATAAATGTAGGTTTATGTTTAGAGTAATGTTTAGGCTTTGAGCTAGGATTAGGACTAAGGCGAAGTTTAGGTTAGGGTTAGGGCTAGGGTTACGGCTATGGTTAAAGCTTGATTTCGGCCTAGAATTAGCTCTAGGTTTTGTGTTATGTTTAGGCCTAGGGTTAGGGATATGGGTAGTGTAAGAGCTAGGGTTATGTTGAGGGCTAGTTGTAGGGTTAAGGTTATGGCTAGGTCTAGTGTTGGGTTTATATTTTCGGGTAGATTCATATATAGAGATATGTTTACTCTAATGGCATGGTCAGTGTTTGTGTTAGAGTTAGTGTTGTGGTTACAGTCAGAATTAAAACTAGGTTTAGGTCTAGGGGTATGGTTAGTGTTTGAGTTAGGTTAAGGATTATTGTTAGGGCTAGGGCTAGGTTTATGTTTATGTCTAGTAGTAGAGTTAAGGCTAGATTTAGGATTTGGTTTAGGTCTACTCTAGTTTTAGGGTTTGGTCTAGGGGTAGGGTCAGTTTTAGACGTAGGGTTAGTGTTAGGGTCAGAATAAGGGTCAGGGTTAGTGTTAGGGTTTGGGATAGGGTTAGAGATAGAATGAGGGCTAGAGTTAGGACTATTAATAGGGTTAGGGTTTTGGTTAGCCGAAGGATTAGAGATAGATCTAGGGTTACCATTAGGGTTAGGGTTTTTCTTAGGTTAAGGGATAGCCTTAGAGCTAGGGTTAATGCAAGAGTTAGGGTTATAGTTAGGGTTAAATATAGGTTTAGAGCTTGGATTTGGGCTAGTTTTTGTGGTAAGGTTAGGGCTAGATTTGGGCATTGGCTAATGTAAGAGCCAGGGTTACAATTAGGGTTAGTTTTAAGGTTAGGATTTGGGGTAGGTCTAGTATTAGGTTTAGGTTTAAGGTTAGGGTAATATTTAGAGCTAGGTTTGTTGTTAGGATATGAGCCAGAATCAGGGTTAGTTTTAGGGTTGGGGTTAGGACTCAAATAAGGGCTAGGGTTACTGTTAGAGTTTGGTTTAAGGTGAGGGCTGTATTTAGAGCTAGGGTGACTCTTAGAATATAAGTCAGGGTCAGGGTTAGCTTTAAGGTTAGGGTTGTGACTTGAATTAGGGCTAGGGTTACTGTTAGGGTTTGGTTTAAGTTTAGGGTGGTCTTTAGAGCTAGGGTCAGTGTTAGGATATGAGTCAGGGTCAGGGTAAGTTTTAAGGTTAAGTTTAGGACTTGAATTAGGGCTATGGTTAGGTCCAGGTGTAGTGTTAGGGTTTGGTTTATGTTAAGGTTTAGGGTTAGGGGTGTTGCTCAGTTTTGTTTTAGTCCTAGATTTAGGGTTAGGGCTAGTTATAAGATTAGCATTAGGGTTAGGGCTAGTGTTACTGTTAGGCTTTGGATTAGGGTTAGATTTGGATTTAGCATTAGATCTAGGATTAGGGCTAGGTCTAACTATAGGGCAAGGGTTAGGGCTAGGGTTATAGTTATGGTAACAGATAGGGTTAGAACTACGGTTAGGGCTAGGGTGAGAGTTAAACTTAGTCTTAGGCCTAGGGTTTTGGTTAGTTTTAGGGATAGGACTAAGTTAGGGCTAGGATTAGGGCTAGAGTTAGTGTTTAGCTTAGGCGTAATTTTAGGGCTAGGGTTATAGTTAATTTTAGGGTATGGTATGGTGTTATAGCTAGGTTTCTCTCTTATAGCTAGGGTGAGGGTTAGAATTAGGTTTATGGCTAGGGTTAGGTTTAGGGTTAGGGTTATGTTTAAGGCTAGATTTAGGGCTAGGATGAGGGCTACGGTTTTTTGTGGGGTTAGGTCTAGAATTAGGTCTAGGGCTAAGGTCAGGTCTAGTGTTATAGTTTGGGGGTAGATTTAGGGTTAGATTGTGTCTAGGTCTGGTGTAAGTGTTAGGCTTCGGGTAAGGGTCAGGTTTAGATCCATGTGTATTTTTAGGGTCAGGATCAGGGTTAGGATTTGTTTTAGGTTAAGGTTTAGGGATAGGGCTCAAATGAGCATTAGGGTTAGGGTTAGGTAATTGATTGGGTTAGGTTTAGGTTTTAGGGTAGGTTTAGGGCAATGGAGAGCTTTAGGGTTAGCAAAAGTGTTAGGGTTATTCCTAGGGTTAGCATTAGGATTAGGATTTTGAGCATTTTTTCATGTACTTATTGAATGTTTGTATGTCCTCTTCTGAGAAGTATCTGTTTAGGTCCTTGGCCCATTTATTGATTGGGTTATTTGTTTTCTTATTGTTTAATTTTTTTGAATTCTTTGTATACTCTGGATAGTAGGGCTCTATCTGAAGTGTGAGGAGTAAAAATTTGTTCCCAGGATGTAGGCTCCCTATTTACCTCTCTTATTGTTTCTTTTGCTGAGAAAAAAAACTCACTTTTCTGAGTGAGTCCCATTTGTTGATTCTTGTTTTAAACTCTTGTGCTATGGGTGTCCTATTAAGGAATTTGGAGCCCAACCCCACAGTATGTAGATCAGAGCCAACGTTTTCTTCTATCAGATGCAGAGTCTCTGTTTTAATATCAAGCTTCTTGATGCATTTTAGTTAACTTTTGTGCATGGCGAGAGAAAGGGATTCAGATTCATTTTGTTGCATATAGATTTCCAGTTTCCCAGCACCATTTGTTGAAGATGCTATCCTTCCTCCATTGCATGATTTTAGCCCCTTTGTCAAAAATAAGATAGTTGTAATTTTGTGAATTGGTCTCTGTGTCCTCTATTCTGTACCATTTGTCCACCCACCTGTTTTGGTACCAGTACTATGCTGTTTTTGTTACTATTGCTCTGTAGTATAGTTATCTCTAGCAGTCAGATAAATGCAAATCAAAACCACCCTAAGATACCGTCTCACTCCAGTAAGATTGGCAGCCATTATGAAGTCAAACAACAACAAGTGCTGGCGAGGATATGAGAAAAATGGTACACTTGTACATTGCTGGTGGGACTGCAAATTGGTGCAGCCAATTTGGAAAGAACTATGGAGATTCCTTGGAATGCTGGGAATGGAACCACCATTTGACCCAGCTATTCACCTTCTTGGACTATTCCCTGAAGACCTAAAAAGAGCATGCTACAGGGACACTGCTACATCCATGTTCATAGCAGCACAATTCACAATAGCTAGTCTGTGGAACCAACCTAGATACCCTTCAATAGAAGAATGGATCAAAAAAAATGTGGCATTTATAAACAATGGAGTATTACTCAGCTCTAAAAAATGACAAAATCATGGCATTTGTAGGGAAATGGATGGCACTAGAGTAGATTATGCTAAGTGAAGCTAGCCAATCCCTAAAAAACAAATGCCAAATGTCTTCTTTGATATAAGGAGAGCAACTAAGAACAGAGGAGGGAGGAAGAGCATGAGAAGAAGATTAACATTAAACAGGGACGAGAGTGCGAGGGAAAGGGAGAGAGAAGGGAAATTGCATGGAAATGGAAGGAGACCCTCATCATTATACAAAATTACATATAAGAGGAAGTGAGGGGAAAGGGAAAAATAACAAGGGAGAGAAATGAATTACAGTAGATGGGGTAGAGAGAGAAGAAGGGAGTGGAGGGGAGAGGAAGGGGGATAGTAGAGCATAGGAAAGGCAACAGAATACAACAGACACTAGTACGGCAGTATGTAAAAACGTGGATGTATAACTGATGAGGTTCTGTAATCTGTATATGGGGAAAAATGGGAGTTCATAACCCACTTGAATCAAATGTATGAAATATGATATTTCAAGAGCTATGTAATGTTTTGAACAACTAATAATAATAATAAAATAAAATAAAATAAAATAACTTAATGGAGAAAAAATGGATTAGGATTATCCTAAGGATAATATATAGAGTTAGAGCTATGGTTAGGGCTAAGGTTAGGTTAGATTAGTGCTACAGTTAGATTAAGTTTGGGGTTAGGGCTAGTAATCCTAGTTTAGGGTAGGGTTAGGGATATATTTAGGGTAAAGGTTAGGTTTTGAGTTAGGGTTAGGTCTAGGATGAGGGTTAGGTTTAGTGTTATGATCAGGGTTAAGTTTAGGGTTAGGGCTAGGGTTTTCATTAGGGTTAGGATTAGGTTGAGAGTAATAGAATGGGTTAGATGTAAGTTTAGCTTTATGGTTAAGGTTAGATTTAGGTTTAAGTTTAGTTTTAGGGCTAGATTTACTGTTGGTTTTAGGGTAAGAGTTAGGGTTTGAGTTAGGGTTAAGGCTATGGCAAGGTTTAGGTTTAGGGTTAGGTCTAGGGTTAGGTTTATGGTTTGGGTAGGGTTCCAGTTAGGGTTAGAGATAGGGTTATCATTAGGGTTATGGTTAGAATTAGGGTAATGGCTAGGGTTAGAGCTAGTGTTAGGTCTAGGGTTAAGTTTAGGATTCAGGCTATGGTTAGGGTTATGGTTAGGAATAGTGCTAGGGTTATGTTTAGGCTAAGTGTTAGTCTTTGAGCTAGGGTTAGGACTAAGGTGAGGCTTAGGGTTAGGGTTAGGAACAGGGTTAGGGTTAGGGTGAGGTTATGCTTAGGGTAGGTTTAGGCCTCAATTAGGGTTAAGTTTGGGGTTAGGTTTAGGCCTAGGGTTAGTGCTATGTGTAATGTAAGATTTGGGTTCTGATTTGAGCTAGTTTTAGCATTAGGATTATGGCTAGGTCTAGTGTTAGGTTTAGGTTTTGGGTTAGTATCAGGTTTAGAGCTAGGTTTAATGTTAGTATCAGGGCCAGTGTTCAGGTTAAAGTTAGGGTTAGGTTGAAACCAGAATAGGACTTGGGTTAGGTCTAGTGGTAGGGTTAGTGTTTGGTTTAGGATAAGAGTTATTGTTAGGGCTAGGACTAAGTTTTTGTTTAGGTCAAGGGCTAGAGTTATAGCTAGATTCAGGATTAGGTTTAGGTCTATGGTTAGTGTTAGGGTTAGGTTTGGGTATAAGGTTACTGGTATGACTAGTTTCAGGTTTCGATTTCACTTCAGGGTCAGGTTTAGACCTATAATTAATGTTAGGGTCAGAATAAGGGTGAAGGTTAGGGTGAGGTTTTCGGTTGGTGTTAGATCTAGAATGAGGTCTAATGTTAGGACTAGTAATAAGGTTATTGTTTGGGTTTGACTAAGGATTGGGATTAGTACTAGAGTTAACATTATGAATAGGGTTTAGCTTAGGGTAATGGATAGGATTAGAGCTAGGGTTAGTTCTAGGATTAGGGTTAGGTTTAGGGCTAGTTTTAGGGTTAGGATTAGGGTTTGGCTAAGGCCAATGTAAAAACTAGGGTTATTATTAGGGTTAGATTTAGGGTTAAAGTTTTGGCTAGGTCTATTGTTAGCATTAGTTTTAGGGTTAGGGTGATATTTAGAGCTAGGGTTTATGTTTGAATATGAGTCAGGGTGATGTTTAGTTTTAGGTCTAGGATTCGAATTAGAGCTCAGGTTATGGCTAGTTATGGGTTAGGGTTAGGTTTAAGTTAAGTTTAGGCTTAGAGAAATGGCTCAGTTTTGTTTTAGGGCTAGGGCTTAGATTAGGGCTAGTTTTAGGATTAGCAATAATGTTACAGCTAGTTGTAGAATGAGGTTTAGGCTTAAGATTAGGGTTAGATTTAGAGTTATGCTTAGATCTAGGGCTAGGGCTATGGCTAGGGTTAGGGCTCAGGTTAGGGCTATTGTGAGGATTATGGTAACGAATAGGGTTATAAATAGAAATAGGTTTAGGGTGTGAGTTAGAGTTAGTCTTAGGGCTAGGGTCAGGGGTAGGGTTAATGTTATGGTTCAAATTGGACTTGGATTAGCGCTATGATTAGTGTTAGGGTTAGGCCTAGGGTTAGGCCTATGGTTAGGGCTATTTTTAGGTTTAGTTTTATGGGAAGGGATGGGGTTATATAGCTAGGTTCAGTTCTGGGGCGAGGTTTATATTTAGGGATAGGTCTAGGGTGAGGGTTCCGGTTAGGATTAAGTCTAGGTTTAGGGCTAGGATGAGGGCTAGGGTTTTTGTTAGGGTTACGACTAGGATTAGGGCTAGGGATAATGTCAGGTCTAGGGTTGTGGTTAGGGATAGTGTTAGGCATTGGTTTATGGCTAGGTGTAGTGTAAGGTTTAGGTTTAGGGTAGGGGTCAGGTATAGAGCTAGGTTATTATTAGGGTCAGAGTCTGGGTTAGGGTTTTGTTTGGGTTAAGGTTTAAGGTTAGGGCTCAAATTAGCATTAGAGTTAATGTTAGGGTTACAGTAATGGATAGAGTTTGGTTTACAGTTCACGTTAGGTTTAGAGTAATGTATAGGTTTAGTGTTAGGGATAGGGTTAGGGTTAGGCCTATGGTTAGCATTTGGTTAAGACTTATGTTTAGAGTAATAGATAGGTTTAGTGCAAGTGTTAGGGCTTAGGTTAAGGTTAGGATTAGGGCTAGGGTTTGGGTTACTCCTAGGATTAGTGTTAGGGTTAGGTTTAGGGTAAGTGTTAGTGTTTGTGCTAAGGTTAGGGCTAGAGTGAGGGTTAGGGTTAGAATCATGGCTTCGGTTAAGGTTAGGGTTAGGGATAGGTTTAGCATTAGGGTTAGGGTTATGTTTAAGGTAATGGATAAAGTTAGAGCTAGAATTTGGGCTATGGTTACAGTTAGGATTAGGGATAGGGTTAGGGTAAGAGCTAAGGTTATGTTTAGGGTAAGGGTTAGAGTTTGAGCTAGGATTAGTGCTAGGACAAGCATTAGGTTTAGGGTTTGTGCTAGAATTAGGGTTAAGGTTATGCTTAGGTCTAAGTTTAATTCTTATATTAGGGCTAGGTTTTGTGTCAGGTTTATAGCTAGTGTTAGGGCTATGGGTAATGTAAGAGCTAGGGTTATGTTTATGGCTAGTTTTTGGGGTTAGGGTTGTAAATATGTCTAGTGTTAGGTTTAAGTTTGGGGTTAGGATAAGGTTTAGAGCTCGTGTTTGTGTTAAGGTAAACGTCAGTGTTCGGGTCAGCATTGGATTTATTGTTAGGGCCAGAATTACAACTAGGGTTAGGTCGAGAGGTAGGGTTAGTCTTTGCATTAAGTTAATGGTTATTTTAGGGATAGGGCTAGGTTTTTGTTTAGGACTAGGGCTAGAGTTAAGGCTATATTTAGGATTAAGTTTAGGTCTAGTGCTAGTGTTATGGTTAAGTTTATGTATAGGTTTACTGGTAGGGCTAGTGTTAGGGTTCAGTTTAGTGTTAAGGTTAGGCTTTGACCTAGGGTTAGTGTTAGGGTCAGAATAAGGGTAAGGGTTAGGCTTAGGCTTCAGGTTAGGGTTAGAGCTAGATAGCTAGGGTTAAGACTAGTAATAGAGTTAGGGTTTGGGGTAAGCTAAGGATTAGGGTTAAAACTAGGGTAGCATTAGGATGAGAGTTTGACTTAGGGTAAGAAATAGGTTTAGAGCTAGGGTTTGGGTTAGTATTAGGGTTAGGGTTATTGTTAAATCTAGGGTTCAGGCTCAGATTAGCGCTAGGTTTTGTGTTAGGGTTAGAGCTATGGCTAATGTAATAACTAGCTTAACAGTTAGGGATAGTTTTAGGGTTAGGATTAGGGCTAGGTCTAGTGTTTGAGTTAGGTTTAGGGTTAGGGTGGTGTTTAGAAGTAGGGTTAGTTTTAAGGTCAGAGTCAGGGTCAGTATTAGTTGTAGGGAGAGGGTTAGGACTAGGTGTAGCATTAGGATTTGTTTTAGGTTAAGGGTTAGGATTAGGGCTATAGCTCAGTTTTGTTTGTGGGCTATGGCTACGGTTAGGGCTAGTTTTCAAATTAGAATTAGGGTTAGGGATAGTGTTAGGGTGAGGTTTATGTTTAAAGTTAGGGTTGAATTTAGAGTTAGGGTTAGTTCTCAGTTTAGGAATATGGCAGGGTTAGGACTAAGGTTAGGGCTAGTTTTAGGGTTCGGCAATAGATAAGGGTGAAACTAGAAATAGGTCTAGGGCTAGATTTAGGGTTAGTCTTAGGTCTAGGGTTAATGATATGGTTTCAGTTAACAATAAATTAGGCCTATGATTAGAGTTATGGTTAGTGTTAGGATTAGGCCTAGGGTTAGGTCTAGGGTTAGTATGAGTGATAGTGTTAGGGTTAGGGTTAGGGTTAGGAGAAAGAATGTGGTTATACGTAGGTTCAGAACTAGGGCAAGGGTTTTAATTAGGGTTTGGGCTAGGGTTAGGTTTCGGGTTAGGATTAAGGCTAGGTTTAGGGCTAGGATGAGGGCTCTGGTTTATGTTAGATTTAAGGCAAGAATTTGGTAGAGTGCTAATGTAAGGCCTAGGGTTACGGTTAGGGATACGGTTACAGTTAGTTTTATGGCTAGGTCTAGTTTAAGGGTTATGTTTAGGGTAAGGGTCAGGTTTAGAGCCAGGTGTGTTATTAGAGTCAGTGTCTTGTTCAGAGTTTGGGTTAGGTTTTGGTTTAGTTTTAGGGCTCGAATTAGCATTAGGGTTACGGGTTACAGTAATTGATAGGGTTAGGTTTAGTGTTCAGGTTAGGTTTAGGTAAGGATAAGGTTAGTGTTGGCGATAGGTTTAGGGTTAGGTCTAAATGGATAGGGTTAGATTTAGGTTTAGGACTAGGGTTAGTGTTAGGTTTAGCGTAACTGTTAAGGTTTGAGCTAGGATTAGGAGTACAACAAGTGTTAAATTTATGGTTAGTTCTAGGGTTAGTTCACAGTTAGGGTTAGTGTAGGTTTAGGGTTAGGAGTAGGGTTAAGTTTACAGTTAGGCTTATAGTAGTTTTAGGGTTAGGGCTAGTGTTATCAGGACGTTTATAGTTAGAATTAGGTTAATGGGTGGGGTTAGAGCTAGGTTTAGAGCTATGTTTGTGTTAGGCTTATGTTTAGGGTAATAGATAGGTTTAGGGCTAGGGTTATGGTTAGGATTAGGGCTAGAGTTAGGTTTAGGGTTAGGTCTAGGGTTAGTGTTAGGGTTAGGTTTAGGGTGAGTTTTAGGATTTGAGCTATGATTAGGGCTAGGGTGATGGTTAGGCTTAGTGTCAGGTCTAGGTTTAGGATTAGGGTTAAGTTTAAGGCTAGGGTTAGCATTAGGGTTAGGGTTATGTTTAGGGTAATAGATAGGGTTAGAGCTAGAGTTAGGGCTAGGATTATGGTTAGGATTAAGTCTAGTGTTAGGTTTTGGTTTAGGTCCAGTTTTAGGGTTAGGGTTAGGTTTAGGTAATGGTTAAGGCTAGGGTTAGGGTTAGTGTTAGGGTTATGGTTAAAACGAGGTGTAGGGCTCAGTTTAGAGCTATGGTTAGTGTAAGGTCAGAGTCAGGCTCAAGGTCAGTTTTAGGGTTAGGTTAGGACTGGAATTAGGGCTAAGGTTAGGGCTAGGTGTAGGGATAGGTTTTAGTTTAGGTTAAGGGTTAGGGTTAGGGCAATGGTTTTGTTTTGTTGTAAGGCTTGAACTAGAGTAGGGCTAGTTTTAAGATTAGTGTTAGGGTTAGTGTTAATGTGAGGTTTAGGCTTAGGGTTAGGGATGGACTTAGAGTTATGGTCAGTTCTAGGGTTAAGGCTAGGGCTAGTGTTAAGGCTAAGGTTAGGGCAAGTGTTAGGGTTATGGTAAGGGATAGGGTTAGATCTAGAAATAGGGCTAGGGTGAGAGTTAGATTTAGTTTAGTGCTAGTGGTAGGTTTAGCACTAATTTAGGGCTAGTATCAGGTCTAGGCTTAGTGTAACAGTTAAGTCTAGAGTTAGAGTTAGGGTTAGATTTGGGGGAAGGGATGGGGTTATAGCAAAGTTCAGAACTAGGGCGAGGGAAAATTAGGGATAGGGCTAGAGTTAGTGTTTGGGTTAGGATAAATTCTAGGTTTAGGGCTGGAATGAGGGCTACAATTTTTGTTAGGGTTATGGCAAGAAATAGGGCTAGGGCTAATATCAGGTCTAGGGTTATGGTTAGGGATAGTTTTAGGGTAAGATTTATGGCTAGGTCTAGTGTCAGAGTTAGGTTTATGGTGAGGTTCAATTTGAGAGGTAGGGATATTATAATAGTCAGAGTCAGGTTTTCAGTTTGGGTTAGGTTGAGGTTTAGGGTTATGGCTGAAATTAGCATTAGGTTTAAGTTAGGGTTAGGGTAATGGATAAGGTTAGGTTTAGGCTTCAGGTTAGGTTTAGGGCTCAGGCTAGATTTAGGGTAATGGATAGGATTAGGGTTAGGCCTAGGGTTAGCATTAGGTTTATGGTTATCTTTAGGGTAATGGATAGGGTTAGAGCTAGGGTTAGGTCTAGGGTTATGTTTAGGATTAGGGCTAGAGTTAGGGTTAGTTTTAGGGTTAAGGCCTGGGTTATGTTTAGGTTATGGTTAGGGTTTGAGCTAGGGTTAGTGCTAAGGATAGGGTTAGGTTTAGGATTAGGTCTCGGGTTAGGATTAGGGTTATCTTTAGGGTTAAGTTAATGGAAATGTTTAGATATTGGCTTAGCTTTAGGCTTAGGTGTAGATTTAGGACTAGGGTTAGTGTTAAGTTTAGTATAATTGTTAGAGTTTGAGCTATTGTTAGGACTATGGCAAGGGTTAGGTTTATGGTTAGTTTCTAGGGTTAGGTTTACAGTTAAGATTAGAGTAGGGTTAGGGTTAGGGCTATGGTTATCATGACATTTATGGTTAGGGTTAGGGTTAGGCTTACCATTTTCTTATGGTTAAATTAAGGGTAAGAGTCAGGGATTGAGTAAGTGTTAGGGCTAGGTTGAGGCTTCAGGTTAGAATCAGGGCTAGGGATAGATTTAGGCTTAGGGCTAGGTTTGGCCTCAGGTTTAGGGTTCTGGTAGGGTAATGGGTAGAGTTAGAGCTAGGGTTTGGGCTATGGTTATGTTTAGGATTAGGGCTAGGATTGGGTTTAGGTTTTGAGCCAGGGTTATATTTAGTGTAAGGGCTAGGATTTGAGCTAGTGTTCATGCTAGGGCTAGGTCAAGGATTAGGTTCAGCCTTAGGTCTAGGGACAAAATTATGGTAGGTTTAGGGTTAGGGTTAAGTTTAGGGCTAGGGTTATCATTAAGGTTAGGATAAGGGTTAAGGTAATGGATAAGGTTAGATGTAGGTTTAGGTTTAGGTTTAGAGTTAGATTTAGTTTTAGGGTTAATGTTAAGGCTACGGTTATGTTTAGGTTTATGGTACCGGTTAGGTTTTGAGCTAGGGTTAGGGCTATGGCGAGTGTTAGTTTTAGGGTTATGTCTATTGTTAGTTTTATGGCTAGGGTTAGGATTACGGTTAGGGTTAAGGCTAGGGTTATCAATACAGTTAGGTGTAGGTTTGGGTAAGGTGTAGTTTTAGAGCTAGGTTTAGGGACAGGGTTAAGTTTAGGTTTAGGGCTAGGGTTAGGGTTTAAATTAAGGTATAGATCTAAGTTTATATTTATGGTAAGGGTTAAGCTTTGAGTATGGTTTAAGACTAAGGATAGGGTTGGGTTTAGGGTTAGGTTTAGGACTAGGATTAGGGTTGGGGTTATGCTTAGGGCTAGATTTAGGCCTACAATTCACTCTAGGTTTTGTGTTATGTTGAGGCATAGAGTTAGGACTGTGGATAATGTAAGAGCTAGGATTATGATTAGGGCTAGTTATAGGGCTAGGGTTAGGGCTAGGTTTAGTGTTAGGCTTAGGTTTTTGTTTAGGGTCACATTTAGAGATAGGTTTAGTGATAAAGGCAGGGTCAGTGTTCAGGTTAGAGTTAGAGTTAAGGTTACAGCCAGAATTGAGACTAGGTTTATGTCTAGGGGTATGGTTAGTCTTTGTGTTAAGTTAAGGGTTATTGTTAGGGCTAATGCTAGGTTTTGTTTTGGTCTAGATCTAGAGTTAAGGCTAGATTTAGTGTTAGGTTTAGGTCTAGGGCTAGTGATAGGGTCTGGTTTAAGTATAAGTTTACTGGTATGGCTAGTGTTACGGTTTGGTCTAATGTTAGGGTCAGGTTTAGACCTAGGTTAGTGTTATGTTCAGAATAAGGTTCCGGGATAGGGTTAAATTTTGAGATAGGGTTAGAGCTAGAATGAGGGCTAGGGTTAAGACTATTAATGTGGTGATAGTTTTGATTATCCTGAGGATTAGGGATAGGTCTAGGGTTACCATTAGGGTTAGGGTTGTGCTTAGGGTTAGGGATAGGGTTAGAGCTAGTATTAGGGGTAGAGTTAGGGTTAGGGTTAGGGCTAAAGTTAGGTGTAGGGCTCAGATTAGGACTAGTTTTTGTGTTAGTATTAGGGCTAGGGTTAGGGCAACAGGTAATGTTAGAGCCAGGGTTACAATTAGGGTTAGCTTTAGAGTTAGGGGTAGGGGTAGTTCTAGTGTTAGTGTTAAATTTAAGAATAGGGTGATATTTAGAGCTAGAGTTATTTTTAGGGTAGGAGTCAGATCAGGGTTAGTTTTAGGCTTTCAGTTAGGACTCGAATTAGGGCTAGATTTTCTGTTAGGGTTTGGTTTAAGGTTAGCATCATGTTTAGAGCTAGGATGAATTTTAGGGTATGAGTCAGGTTCAGGGTTTGTTTTCAGGCTAGGGTTAGGACTCAATTCGGGGGAGGATTAGT
Source organism: Marmota marmota marmota (assembly GCF_001458135.2). Classification (NCBI taxonomy): domain Eukaryota; kingdom Metazoa; phylum Chordata; class Mammalia; order Rodentia; family Sciuridae; genus Marmota; species Marmota marmota. Next base: position 26,532 of record NW_025999999.1, on the reverse strand, counting down.
TCTTATAGTAGTTTAGGGTTTGGTTTAAGTTAAGTTTTAGGGTTAGGTCTACTGCTCGATTTTGTTTTAGTCCTAGGGTTAGGGTTAGGGCTAGTTTTACAATTACTATTAGGGTTAGGGCTAGTGTTTGTCTTAGGCTTAGACTTAGGTTTAGGGTTACATTTATAGTTAGGTTTAGATCTAGGATTAGGCAGGGATTAAGGATAGGGCAAGGGTTAGGGTCAGGGTTAGAGTTATGGTAAGGGATAGGGTTAGAACTAGGGATAGGGCTAGTGTGAGAGTTAGTGATAGGGCTAAAATTAGAGTTAGGATATGGGATAGGGTTAAATTAGGGCTAGTATTAGGGCTAGGGTTAGTATTCAGCTTAGGCCTAGTGATAAGGATAGGGTTAGGTTTACGTTTAGGATAAAGAATGGTGTTATAGCTAGGTTTAGACGTAGGGTGAGGGTTAGAGTTAGGGTTAGGGCTAGGGTTGGGGTTAGGGTTATGATTAAGGCTAGGTTTAGGGATAGGATGAGGGCTAGTGTTTGTTTTAGACTCAGGGCTAGGATTAGTGCTAGGGCTAATATCAGGTCTAGGGTTATGGTTAAAGATAGTTTTAGGGTTAGGCTTATGGCTACATCTACTGTAAGGGTTAGGTTTAGGGTAAGGGTCAGGTTTAGAGCTCGAGGAATTATTAGGATTAGGATTTGGCTTAGGTAAGGATTTAGGCTTACCACTCAAATTAGCATTAAGTTTAGTGTTAGGGTATAGTTAGGGTTTGTTTTAAGGTTCAGGTTTGGTTTAAGGTAATTGATATGGTTAGTGTTAGTGATAGGGCTAGGGTTAGGCTTAGGGTTAGCATTAGGGTAAGTGTTATGGTTAGGGTAATTGATAGGGTTAGAACTAGAGTTATGGTTAGGAATATGCCTTGAGTTATGGTTAGAGTTAGTGTTAGAACTAGGGTTAGGGTTAGGTTTAGGGTTATGTTTAGCATAAAGTATTGGTTTTGAGCTAGGGTTAGGGCTAGGTTTAGGGTTAGGTCTAGGGATAGGATTATGGTAGGTTTAGGGTTAGGGTGGTGTTTAGAGCTAAGATAAGTGTTAGGATATAAGTCAGTTTAGGGTAATTTTTAAGGTTATGATTAGGACTCGAATTAGGGCTAGTGTTAGATTTAAGTTTAGTGCTTGTTTTAGGGCTAGGGTTATCATTAACGTTAGGGTTATGGTTAAGGTAATGGATAGGGTTAGGTTAGGTTTAGATTTTGGTTTAGAGTTAGAATTAGTGATAGTGTTAGGATTAGAGCTATGGTTATATTTAGGTTTATGGTTAGGTTTATGGTTTGATCTAGAATTAGGGCTATACTGAGTGTTATTTTAGGGCTATGTCTATGGTTAGTTTTCTGGTTATGGTTAAAATTAGGGTTCAGTCTAGGATTATCAATAAGGTTAGGTTTAGGGTTAAGGTAATGGGTACATTTAGACCTAGGTTTAGGGCTAGGTTAAGTTTAGGATTTGGGCTAGGTTTAGGGTGAGAGTTAGGGACAGGTCTCGGCTTATGTTTAGGATACGGGTTAGGCTTTGAGCTGTCTTAGGACTAAGGTGAGGGCTAGCGTTAGGTATAGGTCTAATGTTAGGATTGGGGTTATGCTTAGGGCTAGGTTTAGGCCTAAAATTAGCTCTATGTTTAGTGATAGGTTTAGGCCTAGTATTAGGGTAATGTAAGATCTAGGGTTATGATTAGGGCTAGTTTTAGGGTTAGGGTTATGGCTGGGTCTAGAATTAGGTTGAGGTTTTGGTTAGTTTCAGGTTAAGAGGTAGGTTTAGTGTTAATGGCAGTATCAGTGTTTGGGTTAGAGTTAAAGTTAGGATTAAAGCCAGAATTAGGACCAGGTTTAGGTCTAGGGGTAGAGGTAGTGTTTGGGTTAAGTAAAGGTTTTTTGAAGGCCAGGGCTAGAACTTTATTTAGGTCTAGAGCTAGAGTTCAGGCTAGATTTAGGATTAGGTTTAGGTCTAGAGCTAATGGTAGGGTTAAGTTTAGGTATAACGTTACATGTAGGGCTAGGGTTTGGTTTAGGGTTAGGTTCAGGTTTAGTCCTAGGGTTTATGTTATGGTCAGAATAAGGGTCAGGGTTAGGGTTAGGTTTTGGGATGGTGTTAGAGCTAGAATGAGATCTAGTATTAGGACTATTAATAGGGTTAGGGTTTGTTTAGCCTAAGGATTAGGGATAGAGCTAGGGTTACATTTAGGGTTAAGGTTTTGCTCAGGGTAAGGGATAAGGGTTAGGCTTAGGTTTATGGTTAAAGTTAAAGCTAGTTTAGGGCTCAGATTAGGGCTAGTTTTTGAGTGAGGTTTAAGGCTAGGGTTAGGGCAATGGCTAATATAAAAACTAGGGTTACAATTAGGGTTAGGGGTAGGGGTAGGTCAAGTGTTAGGTTTAGGTTTAAGATTAGGGTGATATTTATAGCTAGTGTTAGTGTTAGGATATCAGTCATGTCAGGGTTAGTTTGGGGGTTAGGGTTAGGACTCAAATTAGGGCTAAGATTACTGTTAGGGTTCAGTTTAAGTTTAGGGTGGTGTTTAGAACTAGCATGAGTGTTAGGATATAAGTCAGGTTCAGGGTTATTTTTAAGGTTAATATTAGTAATCAAAATAGAGCTAGGGTTAAATCTAGGTGTAGTGCTAGGGTTGGTTTAAGTTAAGGTTAGTGATTGGCCTGTTGCTCAGTTTTGTTTTAGTAAAATAGTGAGGATTAGGGCTAGTTTTATGATTAGCTTTAGGGTTAGGGCTAGGGTTATGGTTAGGTTTAGGTTTAAAGCTAGATTTAAGGCTAGGATTAGGGCTAGTATTTGTGTTAGGTTTAGGGCAAGAATTAGGGCTAGGACTAATGTCAGGTCTAGGTTTATAGTTAGTGATATTTTTAGGGTTATGTTTATGGCTAGGTCAAATTAAAGTGTTACATTTAGGGAAAGGGTCAGATTAAGAGCTAGGGTATTGGGGCTGGGGATGTGGCTCAAGCGGTAGCGCGCTCGCCTGGCGTGCATGCCGCCCGGGTTCGATCCTCAGCACCACATACAAACAAAGATGCTGTGTCCGCCGAAAACTAAAAAATAAATATTAAAATTCTCTCTCTCTCTCTCTCTCTCTCTCTAAAAAAAAGAGCTAGGGTATTATTAGGATCAGGGTGAGGCTTCAGGTTTGGGTTAGGTTAAGGTTTAGGGTTAAGGCTCAAATTAGCATTAAGGTTAGAATTAGGGTTAGGGTAATGGATAGTGTTAGATTTAGGGTTCGGTTAGGTGTACGTTAATGGATATGGTTAGGGTTTGTGATAGGTTTAGGGTTAGGCCTAGGGTTAGCATTAGGGTTATGGTTATCATTAGGGTAATTTATACTGTTAGACCTAGTGTTAGGGATAGGGTTATGGTTAGGAATAGGGCTAGATTGGATTAGGGTAAGGGTTAGTACGAGGGTTACAGTTAGGATTAGATTTAGGGTAGGGTTTAGGGTTTGAGCTAAGATTTTTGCTATGGCTAAGGTTAATTTAGGGTTTGGTCTAGAGTTATGGTCATAATTAGTGTTAGGTTAAGGCTAGGGTTATCATTAGGGTTAGGGTAATAGGTTTAGATGTCAGGTTAAAGATAGGGTTAACTCTAGGTTAGCATTAGGTTTATGTTTAAGATTAGATTTAGGGTTTGAGCTAGCTTAGATTTAGGGTTAGGTTCACTATTAGTTCTAGGGTTTGGTTTATGTTTAGGGTTAGGGTAGGTTTAGCTTTAGGTCTAGTGTTATAATTAGGGTTAAGTTTAGGGTTAGTGTAATGGGTAGGGTTCAAGCTAGCGTTAGGGCTAGGGTTAAGGTTAGGATTAGGGCTTGGGTTAGGGTTAGTTTAGGCCTTGGGTTAGTGTTAGGGTTAGGTTAAGTGTAAGGTTAGGGATTGAGCTAGGTTTAGGGCTAAGGTGAGGGTTAGGGTTAAAGTCAGGGATAGGGTAGGTTTAGGGTTAGGTTTAGGGCTGGGATTAGCATTAGTTTTAGGGTTATGGTTAGTGTAATAGACAGAGTTAGAGCTAGGGTTTGGGATATGGTTACATTTAGGATTAGGGCTAGCATTAAGTGAGGTTTAGGGTTTGGGCTAGGGTTATGTTTAGGGTAAGGTTTAGGGGGGTTTGAGCTAGGGTTAGGTCTAGAACACGGGTTAGGGTTAGAGTTAGGGCTAGGTTTAGGGTTAGAGTTATGCTTAGGATTAGGTTTAGGGCTAGAGTTATGATTATGGCTAGATTTAGAGTTCGTCTAATGTTAGGGTTAGTTTTTGGGTTAGGATAAGGTTTAGAGCTAGGGTTTTTGTTAGGGTAAGTGTCAGGGTTCAGGTTAGGATTAGGTTTAGGGTTAGGTCCAGAATGAGGACTAGGGTTAGGTCTAGGGGTAGAGTTATTGTTAGGTTTAGTGTTAGGGTTACTGGTATGCCTACTGTTAGGTTTTGGATAAGGGTTAGGGTCAGGTTTAAACCTAGGTTTAGTGTTAGGGTCAGAATAAAGGTCAGGGTTATGATTAGGGTTTGGTTTAAGTTTAGAGCTCGAATGAGGGCTAGGGTTAGAATTAGTAATAAAGTTAGGGTTTGGGGTCGGCATAGAATTAGGGTTAGGACTGGGATAGCAATAGGGTGAAGGTTTGACTAAGTGTAAAAAATGGGGTTAGAGCTAGGATTAGGACTAGGGATAGGGTTAGGGTTAGGGCCAGAGTTAGGCCTTGGATTAGGGCTAGGTTTTGTGTTAGGTTTAAGGCTATGGCTAATTTAAGAACTGGAATTACCATTGGGGTTAGTTGTACGGTCAGGTTTAGGGTGAGGTCTAGTGTTAGGATTAGGTTTAGGGATAGGGTGATGTGTAGAGCTAGGGTTAGTGTTAAGGTCAGAGTCAGGGTTAGTATTAGTTCTAGGGTTAGGGTTAGCAGTCGAATTAGGACTAGGGTTAGGGCTAGGTATAGGGTTAGGGTTTGGTTTAGGTTAAGGTTTAGGGTCAGTGCTATGGCTCACTTTTGCTTGAGGGCTAGGGCTCAGGTTAGGGCTTGTTTTCAAATTAGTGCTAGGGTTAGAGCTAGTGATAGGTTGTGGTTTAGGCTTAGGGTTAGGGTTAGATTTAGAGTTAGGGCTACAGCGAAGGTTGGGGCTAGGGTTAGGGCTAGGGTTTGAGTTATCATAAGGGATAGGGTTAGAACTAGGGATAGGACTAGGGTGAGAGTTAGAGTTAGTCTTAATGTTAGGTTTAGATTTAGGGTTAAAATTAGGGCTCAATTAGGGCTAGGATTAGAGCTAGCGTTAGTATTCAGGCTGAGCCTAGGTTTATGGCTAGGGTTATGGTTATGATTATGGTTAGGTATGATGTTATAGCTAGCTTTAGAACTAGGGCGAGGGTTAAAATTAGGGTTAGGTCTATGGTTAAGGTTAGGTTTAGGATTAATGCTAAGATTAGGGCTAGGATTAGGGCTAGAGTTTGTTTTAGGGTTATTGCTTCATTAGGGCTAGGGCTAATGTCAGGTCTAGGGTTATGGTTTGAGATAGTTTTACAGTTATGATTATTAGAGTTAGGATTAGGTTGATGGATATGGTTAGGTTTACAGTTCAGGTTAGGTTTAGGCTAATGTATAGGTTTAGGGTTAGGAATAGGTTTAGGGTTTTCCTAGGGTTAGCATTAGGGTTAGGATGAGGATTAGGGTAGTGGATAGGGTTACAGCTGGGGTTAGGGCTAGGTTTATGGTTAGGATTAAGGCTAGGGTTAAGGTTAGGTTTTGGGTTATGGCAAGGGTTAGGGTTAGGGTTGGTTTAGGGCTAGAATTAGGGTTATGATTAGGGTTAAAGGTAGTGCTAGGGCTTTTATTAGGGATAGGTTTTGGGTTAGGTTAGGGCTAGATTTAGGGCTACAGCTAATGTAAGAACTAGAGTTATGATTAGAACAAGTCTTAGGGTTAGGATTAGGGCTAGCTCTAGGGTTAGATTTATGTTTAGGTTTTGAGTGATGTTTAGAGCTAGGGTTAGTGTTAGCATCAGAGTCAGGATCAGGGTTTGTTTTATGATTAGGGATAGGACTCGAATTCCAGCTAGGTTTAAGGCTAGGTGTAGGCTTAGGGTTTGGTTTTATGTTAAATATTAGGGTTAGAGCTATGGCTTGGTTGTTTTGTAGGGCTAGGGTTAGGTTAGGCCTAGTTTTAGGATTAGCATTAGTGTTATGGCTTGTGTTAGTGAGAGGTTTAGCTTAGGGTTAGGGTTATATTTAGAGCTAGGGTTAGATATAGGATTAGGGCTAGGGCTAGGTTAGGGCTAATGTAAAGGCAAGTGATAGGATTATGGTAAGGGATAGGGTTAGAACTAGGAATAGGACTAGGGCGAGAGTTAGAGTTAGTCTTAGGACTAGGGTTAGTTTAGGTTTAGGGCTAAATTAGAGCTAGTATTAGGTCTAGAGTTTGTGTTAGAGTTAGGCCTAGATTTAGGCTTAGGTTTACGTTTAGGTATAGGGTTAGGTTTAGGGGAAGGGATGGGGTTAGAGCTGGTTTTAGGGCTAGGTTGAAGTTTAGAATTTTGTTTAGGGCTAGGGTTATGGTTAGGTTTAGTAATAAGGCTAGTTTTATGGCTAGGATGAGGGCTAGGGTTTGTTTTAGGGTTATGGCAAGAATTAGGGGTAGGGCTAGTGTCATGTCTAGACTTACATTAGGTATAGATAGAGGGTTAGATTTATGGCTAGTTCCAGTGTAAGGGTTCAGTTTAGGGTAAGGGTCATGTTTAGAGCTAGGGGTATTATTACGGCTAGAATTAGGTTTTGGGTTTGGTTTAGGTTAGGGTTTAGGTTTAGAGCTTGAATTAGCATTAGGGTTTAGTTAGGGTAATGATAGGTTTAGGTTTATGGTTCATGTTAGGTGTAGGGTAATTGATAGGGTTAGAGTTAGCAAAAGGGTTAGGGTTAGGCCTAGGGTTAGGTCATGTTCGGGCTAGGGTTATGATTAGTATTAGGGCTAGAGTTAGGGTTAGGCCTAGTGTTAGGGTTAGGTTTAGGTTTAGAGTATGGTTTAGAGTTTAAGCCAAGGTTAGCACTAGGGCAAGGGTTAGTTGTAGTGTTATGTCTAGGTTACAGTTACGGTTAGGTTCAAGGTTAGTGTTAAGTTTAGGGCTAGGGTTATAATTAGGTTTAGGGTATTGGATAGGGTTTGATGTTGTGTTAGGCTTAGGGTTAGGTTTCAGCTTAAGGTTAAGGTTAGGTATAGGTTTAGGGTTAGGTTTAGAGTAATGGTTAGGGATTGAGCAAGGGTTAGCTCTATGGCAAGGGTTTGGTATATGATTATGTCTAGGGTTAGCATTAGGGTAGATTTAGGTTAAGGGCTAGGGTTATCAGGGTTAGGGTTAGGGTTAGGATAATGGATAGGGTTAGAGCTAGGGTTAGGGGTAGGGTTATTATTAAGGTTAGGGTTAGAGTTAGGGTAATATGTAGGTTTAGAACTAGGGTTGGGGATAGGGTTAAGGTTAGAATTATGGCTAAAGTTAAGGTTAGGTTTAGGTTTAGGCCATATTTAGGGTTAGGGTTAGGTTAAGTTTAAGGGTTATGGATTGAGCTAGTGTTTGGACTAGGACAAGGTTTAGGGTTACAGTCAGTGTGAGGGTTAGGGCTAGGGTTAGCATTAGGTTTAGGGTTAGTGTTAGGGTAATGGATAGAGTTAGAGGTAGGTTTTGGCCTATGGTGATGGCTAGTTTCAGGGTTAGTGATATGGCTAGGTCTAGTGTTAGGGTTATGTTTTTTGTTAGGATAAGGTTTAGAGCTAGGGTTTGTGTTAGGGTAAGTGTTAGTGTTCGGGTTAGGGTTAAGTTTATTTTTAGGGCCAGCATTAGAACTAGGGTTTGGTCTATGGGTAGGGTTAGGGTTTGGGTTAGTTTAAGGGTTATTATTGGGGCTAGGACTAAGTTGTTGTTTAGGGCTAGGCATAGTGTTATCACTAGATGAAGGATTAAGTGTAGGTCTAGGTCTAGTGTTAGGGTTAGGTTTAGGTATAGGGTTACAGGTAGTGCCAATGTTAGGTGTTGGTTTAAGGTTAGGGTCTGGTTTAGACCTATGGATAGTGTTAGGGTCAGAATAAGGGTCAGGGTTAGGGTTAGGGTTTGGGATAGTGATAGAGCTAGATTGAGGGTTAGGGTTAGGACTAGTAATAGAGTTAGGTTTTAGGTTAGGCTAAGAATTAGTTTTAGGACTAGGGTAGCTTTAGGGTTAGAGTTTGGCTTAGAGTAAGGGATAAGGTTAGCACTAGTGTTAGGGCTGGGGTTAGGGTTAGGGTAAGGGCTAGGGTTAGGTTTAGGGTTAGGGTTAAAGCTGGGTTTAGAGCTTGGATTAGAGCTAGGCTAGGTTTTGTGATAGCTTTAGGGCTATGACTAATGTAAGAACCAGGGTTACAATTAGGGTTAGTTTTAGGGTTAGTGTTACATCTAGGTTTAGTGTTTGGTTAGGTTTAGGTTTAGGTTATGTTTAGGGAAATGGATAGGTTATGGTTAGCGAATGTGTTAGAGGTAGGCCAAGGGTTAGCATTAGGGTTACGGTTAGGGTTAAGGTTAGGGTAATGGATAGGGTTGGAGCTAGGGTTAGAGCTAGGGTTATGGTTAATGTTAGGCTTAGAGTTAGTGTTAGGTTTAGGGTCAGTGCAAGGATTAAAGTTAGTGTTAGATTTAGGGTAAGGGTTAGGACTTGGTTTAGGTTTAGAGTTAGGGTTTAGGTTTAGAGCTAGAGTTGGGGCTTGTATTAGTGCTAGGTTTTGGATTACATTAGGGCTAGTGTTAGCAATACAGCTAATGTAAGAACTAGGGTTATGATTAGGTCTAATTTTAGGGTTACAGTTAGGGCTAACTCTAGTTTTATGGTTAGGTTTAAGTTCAGGGTGAAGTTTTGAGCTTTGGTTAGTGCTAGGTTCAGAGTCAGGGTCAGGGTTAGTTTTAGGGTGGAGGATAGGACTCGAATTAGCGTTAGGCTTAGGGCTAGATGTAGGGTTAGGATTTGGTTCAGGTTAAGGGTTACAGTTATTGCTATGGCTCATTATGTTTTAGGGCTAAGGCTAAAGTTAAGGGTAGTTTTACTATTAATGTTAGTGTTATTGCTAGTGATAGGGTGAGTTTAGGTTTAGGGGTACATATAGAGTTATGGTTAATTCTAGAGTTAGGGTTATGGCTAGGGTTAGGGCTAAGGTTATGTCTAGTGTTTGGGTTATGGTAAGGGATAGGGTTAGAACTAGGAATAGAGCTAGGGCGATAGTTAGAGTTAGTCTTAAGGCTAGGGTTAGGATTTAGTTTAGGGCTAAATTAAGGCTAGGAATATGTCTAGGATTGGTGTTAGTGTTAGGCCTAGGGTTAGGGCTATGTTTAGGATTAGGTTTAGGGTTAGGTTTGGGGGAAGGGATGGGTTATAGCTGGGTTTAGATCTAGGTTATAATTAGAATTAGGTTTAGGCCTAGGGTTAGGTTTGTGTTAGGATTAAGGCTAGATTTGGTGTTAGGATGAGGGCTAGGGTTGAAGCAAGTTTTAGAGATAGGGATAATGTCAGGTTTATGGTTACAGCTAGGGATAGTTATAGGGTCATGTTAATGGCTAGGTCTAATGTTAGGTTTTGGGTAAGGGCCAGATTAAGAGTAAGGTGTAGTTTTAGAGTCAGGGTCAGGTTTTGGGTTTGTGTTAGGTTAATTTTTAGGGTTAGGCCTCAAATTAGCGTTAGGGTTAGAATTAGGGTTAGGTTAATGGACAGATTTAGGTTTAGGATTCAGGTTATGTTTAGGGTACTAGGTAGGGTTAGCGTTAGTGGTAGGGTTAGGGTTAGGCCTGAGTTAGCATTTGGGTTAGGGTTATTGATAGGGTAATGAATAACATTAGAGCTAGTGTTAGGGGTAGTGTTTTGGATAGGATTAGGGCTAGAGTTAGGGTTATGATTAGGGCTAGGGCTAGGGTTAGGGTTTGGTTTAGGCTTAGGGTACAGGTTAGATTTTGAGATAGGGTTAGTACTAAGGTGAGGGTTGGGTTTAGGATTATGTATAGGGTTAACTTTACAGTTAAGGTTAGGGTTAGTATTAGGGTTAGGGCTAAGGTTTTCTTTAGAGTTAGGTTAATGGATAGGGTTAGATGTCGGGTTAGGGTTAGGGGTAGTTTTAGGTTTAGGGTTAGTGTTAGGGTTTGGGCTAGGATTAATGTTAGAGTAAAGATTAGGGTTTTATCTAGGGTTAAGGCTATGATGAAGGTTAGGTTTAGGGTTAGGTCTAGGATTAGGTTTAAAATTAGGATTAGAGCTAGGTTTATCATTAGGTTTAAGGTTTGGTTTAGGGTAATGGATAATTTTAGAGATAGTGTTAGGGCTAATGTTAACATTATGATTAGGGCTAGGATTAGGATTAGGTTTAGGGATAAGGCTAGGGTTATGTTTAGGGTTCAGTTTTTGGTTTTATCTAGTGTTAGGTCTAAGGCAAGGGTTAGTGTTAGTGTGAGGGTTAAGCTTAGGGTAAGGCATAAGTTTAGGTTAGGGTTAGGGGTACGCTTTGGGCTAGATTTAGGCCTAGGATTAGGGCTAGGTTTTGTGTTAGGTTTAGAGCTAGTTTTAGTGCTATGGTATTTAAGGGTTATGTTTACAGTTATGGCTAGGTCTAGTGTTAGGTTTTGGTTTTGGTTAGGGTCAGTTTTATAGCTAGGGTCAGTGTTAGTGTCAGGGTCTGTGTTTGGATTAGGGTTAGGGTTAGGGCAAGAGCCAGAATTAGGATTGGTTAGGTCTAGAGGTAAGGTTAGTATTTGGCTTAGGTTAAGGGTTATCATTAAAGCTAGGGCTAGTTTTTTGTTTAGGTCTTGGTTAAAGATATGGCTACAATAAGGATTAGGTTTAATCTGGGGCTAGTGTTAGGGTTAGGTTTAGATATAGGGTTATGGGTAAGGCTAGTATTAGGGTTTGGTTTAGGTTTTGGGTCAGAAGAAAGGTCAGAGTTAGGGTTAGAATTTGGGTTATGGTTAAAACAAGAATGAGGGCTAGGGTTAGGACTATTAATAGGGTTAGGGTTTGGGTTAGACTAAGGATTAATTTTAGGACTAGGGTTAGCATTAGGGTTGGGGTTTGGCTAGGGTAAAGGATCAGTTTAGAGCTAGGGTTAGAGCTAGGTGTCGGGTTAGGGTTATGGCTAGTGTTAGGGTTAGGGTTAGGGTGAAAGCTAGGGTTAGGTCTCAGATTTGGGCTAGGTTTGGTTAGCATTAGGTTTAAGGTTATTGCTAATGTATGATCTAGGGTTATAAATAGAACTAGTTTTAGAATTAGGGTTAGGAATAGGTCTACTGTTAGGGTAAGGTTTATTTTTAGGGTGATGTTTAGAGGTAGGGTTAGTGTTAATTATAGAGACAAGTTCCAGGGTAGTTTTAGGGTTAAGATTAGGACTTGAATTAGGGCTAGGCTTAGGGCTAGATGTAAGGTTAGGGTTTGGTTTAGGTAAAAGTTTAGGGTTAGTGTTATGGCTCAGTTTTGTTTTAGGGCTAAGCCTATGTTTAATGCTAGTTTTAGGAATAGTGTTAGGGTTAGCGCTAGTGTTAGGGTTAGGTTTAGTTGTAGAAATAGTGTTAGATTTAGAGTTAGATTTAGATCTAGGATTAGGGCAAAGTGTAAGGTTAGGGCTAGGGTTATTCTAGGCTATGGCTAGGAATAAGGTTATGGTAAGTGATAGGGTTAGAATTAGGGCTAGGACTTGGGCTAGATTTATACTTAGTCTTAAAGCTAGGGTTAGGGTTACATTTAGGATTAGGGCTAGGGTTAGTGTTAGGGTTAGTTCTAGGGTTAAGTTTAGGGCTAGGGTTAGTGTTAGGGCTAGGGTTTGGGTTAGGTTTAGGGTAAGCAATGGGGTTATAACTAGGTTTAGGGAAAGGGTTAGAATTAGAGTCGGGTTATGATTAAGGTAGGTCTTGGGCTAGAATGAGAGCTAGTGTTCGTGTTAGGGTTAGGGCTAGGATTAGGGCTAGGACTAATGTCAGGTCTAGGTTTATGGTTAGGGATAGGTTTCAGGTTATGTTTATGGTTAGGTCCAGTGTAAGGGTTCAATTTGTGGTAAGGGTCAAGTTTACAGCTATGTGTATTATTAGGGTCAATGTATGGCTTAAGGTTTGGTTTAGATTAAGGTTTAGGTTTAGGGCTCGAATTAGCATTAGGGTTAGAGTTAGTCTTAGGGTAATGAATAGGCTTAGGATTAGGGTTCAGGTTAGTTTTAGGGTTATGAATAGACTTAAGGATTGGGGAGATAGGGTTAGGGTTAACACTAGGATTAGCATTAGGGTTAGGATTATGGTTAGGGTAATGGATAGAATTAGAGCTAGGGTTAGGGCTAGAATTATGGTTAAGATTAGGGCTAGAATTAGGGTAGTGGATATAATTAAAGCTATGGTTAGGGCTATGATTAAGATTACGTTTAGCGCTAGTGTTATGTTAGGGTTTGGGATAGGGCTAGGGTTATGTTAAGGGTAAAGGTTAGGCTTTGAGGTAGGGTTAGATCTAAAGTGAGGCTTAGGGTTAGGGTTAGGGCTAGGGTTGGGTTTATGGTTACAATTAGGGCTATGTACAGGCCTAGGATTAGGGCTAGGTTTTGTGTTAGTTTAGGCCTAGGGTTAGGACCATGGGTAATGTAAGAGCTAGAGTTACGATTAGGGCTAGTTTTGGGGTTAGGCTTATGGCTAGGTCTAGTGTTAGGGTTAGGTTTTGTGTTAGGGTGAGCTTTGGAGCTAGGATTATGTTAGAGTCAGGGCCAGTGTTCAGGTTAGAGTTAGCGTTTGGGTTAGTGCCAGAATTAGATCTAGGTTTAGGTATAGGGGTAGGGTTAGTGTTTGGGTTACGTTAAGCATTATTGTTAGGGCTAGGGCTAGGTTGTTGTTCAGATCTAGGGCTAGAGAATTGGCTAGAATTAGAATTAGACTTAAGTCTAGGGCTAGTATTAGATTTAGGTTTAAGTATAGGATTACCAGCAGGGCTAATGTTAGGGTTCAGTTTCAGGTTTGGGTCAGGTTTAGAATTACAGTTAGTGTTAGGGTCAGAATAAGTGTCAGGGTTAGGGTTTTGGTTTGGGTAATCGTTAGAGCTAGGACGAAGGTTAGTTTTAGGACTAGTAATAGGGTTAGGGTTTGGGTTAGGCTATGGATTAGGGTTAGGACTAGGGTTAGCATTAGGTTTAGGGTTTAGCTTAAGGTAATGGATAGGGTAAGAGCTAGGGTTAGAGCTAGGGTTGGGTATGGGTTAGGGATAGTTCTAGGGTTAGGTTTAAAACTAGGGTTAGCGCTCAGATTAGGGCCAGGTTTTGGGTTAGTTTGGGGCTAGTGTTAGGCCTACAACTAATGTATGAACCAGGGTTATGATTAGGGCTACTTTTTGGGTAAGTGGTATGGCTAGGTCAAGTGTTAGGGTTAGGGTTAACATTAGCAATTTGTTTAGAGCTAAGGTTAGTTTTAGGGTCAGGGTCTGTGTTCAGGTTATAGTTAGGATTAGGGTTAAAGCCAGAATTATTACTAGAGTTAGGTCTAGGGGTAGGGATATTGGTTGTGTTAGGTTAAGTTTTATCATTAGGGCTAGGACTAGGTTTTTGTTTAGGTCTAGGGATAGAGATATGGCGAGATTTAGGATTAGGTTTAGGTCTAGGGCTAGTGTTAGGGTTAGGTTTAGGTATAGGTTTATTGCTAGTGCTAGTGTTAGGGTTCAGTTTATGGTTAGGTTTAGATTTAGATCTATGGTTAACATTAGGGTCAGAATGAGTGTAAGGGTTAGGGTTAGGGTTTGGTTTATGGTTAGAGCTAGAATGAGGGCTAGTAATAGGGTGAAGGTTTGGGTTAGGCTAAGAATTAGGGTTAGGCCTAGGGTTATCATTAGGGTTAGAGTTAGCTTAGAGTAAGAGATAGGATTAGAGCTAGGGTTAGGGCTATGTTTAGGTTTTTGGGTTAGGGATAGTGTTAGGTTTAGGTTTAGGGTTAAAGCTAGGGTTAGGTCTTGGATTAAGGTTAGATTTTGGTTAGAGTTAGGGCTAGGTTTAGATTTATGGCCAATGCATGAACTAGGGTTACGATTTGGGCTAATTATATTATTAGGGTTAGGACCAGGTCTAAGGGTCATGTTAAGTATAACATTAGGGTGATGTTTAGAGCTAGGGTTAGTGTTAGGGTCAAATTCAAGGTCAGAGTAGATTTAGGGTCAGGGTTCGGACTCGAATTAGGGCTAGGGTTAGGGCTAGGTGTAGGGTTAGGTTTTGGTTTAGGTTAAGTTTTAAAGTTAGGATTATGGCTCGGTTTTGTTTTAGGCTAGGGCTTTGGTTAGGGCTAGTTTCAGGCTTAGCATTAGGTTTGACATTAGGTTTTAGGGTTTAGGATTAGTGTTAGGTTTAGGTTTAGGCTTAGGGTTAATGTTAGATTTAGATTCAGGATTAAATCTAATGTTAGTTCTAGGGCTAAGGATAGGGTTGCTGTTAGGTCTTGGTTTATGGCTAGGATTAGGGTTATGGTAAGGGATAGGGTTAGAACTAGGAATAGGGCTAGGATGAGAGTGAGAGTTAGTCTTATGGCTAAGCTTAGTGTTTGGTTAGGCATAGGGCATAATTAGAGCTAGTAATAGGGCTAGGTTTATGGTTATGTTTAGGCCTAGGGTTAGCTTTAGGCTTAGGGTTAGGTTTAGTGTAAGTGATGGGGTTGGAGCTAGGGATAGGGCTAGGTTGAAGGTTAGAATTAGGGTTAGGGCTAAGGATTTCATTAGAGTTATGATTAAGGCTAGGTTTAGGGCTAGGATGAGGTCTAGGGTTTGTGTTTTGGTTAGGGCTAGGATTAGTGTTAGGGCAAATGTCAGGCCTAGGGTGATGGTTAGGAATAGTTTTAGGGTTAGGTTTATGGCTATAGTTTAGTGTTAGGTTTAGGGTTAGGGTCAAATTGAAAGCTAGGGGTATTATTAGGGTCAGGATCAGGTTTAGGGTTTTGTTTAGTTTAGGATTTAGGTTTAGGGCTCGAATTGGTGTTAGGGTTTCGGTTAGGGTAATGATAGGGTTTGGATTAGTGTTCAGGTTAGATTTAGCATAGTGGATAGGGTTACAGTTAGGGACAGGTTTAGATTTAGGCCTAGGGTTAGCATTATAATTAGGGTTATGTTTAGGGTAATTGATAAAGTTAGAGTTAAATTTAGGGCTAGGGTTATAAATAAGATTAGGGCTAGGCTTAGGATTAGGAATATGGGTTTGGTTTGTGTTAAGGTTAGGGCTAGAATTACGGCTAGGGCAAATGTCAGGTCAAGGGTTATGGTTAGGAATAGATTTAGGGTTAGGTTTATGGCTAGGTCTAGTATAAAGGTTAGGGTTAGGGGTAGGGTCAAGGTTAGAGCTAGATATATTATCACAGGAAGGGTCAGAGTCAGGGTTTGGGTTAGGTTAAGGTTAGGGTTAGAGCTCAAATTAACAGTAGAGTTAGGATTAGGGTAATGATAAGATTAGGTTTAGGGTTCAGTTTAGGGATAAGTTTAAGGTTAGGCCTAGGGTTACCATTAGAGTTATGGTTAAGGTTAGGGTAATGGATAGGGTTAGAGCTAGTGATAGGGCTAGGGTTATGGTTAGAATTCTGTCTAATTTAGGGTAAGGTTTAGGACTATGTTCTGGGTTAGGGTTAGGTTTAGGGGTAGGGGTAAAGCTAGGGTTAAGGCTCAGATTAGGGCTTGGTTTAGGGTTTCGTTAGGGCTAGGGTTAGGGCTATGGCTAATGTATGAACTAGTGTTACAATTAGGTCTAGTTTTAGGGTTAGGGTTAGGGCTAGGTCTAGTGTTACGGTTAGGTTTAGGGTTAGGGTGATCATTAGAGCAATGGTTATTGTTCAGGTCAGTGTCAGAGTCAGGGTTAGTTCTAGGGTTAGGTTTAGAACTCGAATTAGGGCTAAAGTTATTACTAGGTTTATGGTTAGGGATTGGTTTAGGTTAAGGTTAGGAATATAGGTTGGCTTTGTTTTAGGGCTAGGGCTATGGTTACGGCTAGATTATGGATTAGTATCAGGGTTAGGGCTAGTGTTAAGTTGAGGTTTAGACTTAGAGTTAGGGTTATATTTAGAGTTAGGGTTAGATTTGGGTTAGGGCTAGGGCTAGGGATAGTGTTAGGGTTAGGATTGGGGTTATGGTAATGAACATGGTTAGAACTAGGGATAAGGCTAGGGTCAGAATTAGAGTTAGTCATAGTAGTAGTCTTAGGGTTAGGGTTAGGGTTAAGGTTAGGGCTAGAATTAAGGCTAGGGTTAGGGCTAGGATTAGGGCTAGTGTTAGTGTTAGGGTTAGGGCTAAATTAGGACTAGTATTAAGGCTAGTGTTAGTGTTCGGGTTAGACCAAGGAGTTGGGCTAGAGTTAGGGTTAGCATTGGTGTTAAGGTTAAGTTTAGGGGAATGGGTGGGGTTATAGCGAGCTTTAGGGCTAGGGTGAGGGTTAGAATTCAAATTAGGTCTAGGGTTATGGTTCAGTTTAGGATTAAAGTTAGGTTTAGGGCTAGTTTAAGGGATAGGGTTTCTGTTAGGGTTATGCCTAGGACCAGGTCTAGGGCTAATATCAGGTCTAGGGTTAACATTAAAAATATTTTTAGGGTTAGGTTATGGCTAGGTGTAGTGTAAGGGTTAGGTTTAGGTTAAAGCTCAGCTTTAGGGCTAGGGTTATTATTAGGGTTATAGTCAGGTTCAAGTTAGCATTTGGTTTAGCAAAAGGTTTAGGTTTAGGGCTTGAATTACCATTAGGGTTAGGGTTAGGATTAGGGTAATGGATAGGGTTTAGTTTAGGTTATAGTTAAGGTTTAGTGTAGTGGATGGGTTAGGTTTAGCGATCAGGTTAGGGTTAGCATTAGGGTTAGGGTTATGTTTAGTGTAATGGATAGGTTTAGAGCTAGGGTTAGGGCTAGGTTATAGTTTGGATTAAGTCTAGGATTAGGGCTAGATTTAGGGATAGGGCTAGGGTGTGATTTAGGGTAAGTTTTAGGGTTAGGGTAAGTCTTAGGTTTAGGGCTAAGGTTATGGTTAGGTTATGGTAAGGGTTAGTGTTTGAGCTAGTGTTGGGGCTAGGGCAAGGGTTAGTTTTAGGTTTAGATCTAGGTTTACATTTAGGGTTAGAGTTAGGTTTAGTGTTAAGAATAGGGTTTTGATTAGGGTTAGGGTTAGGGTAATGGATATGTTTAGAGCTAAAATTCAGGCTATGTTTAAAGTTAGGATTAGGGCTAGGGTTAGGGTTAGGGTTTAGGATAGAGCTAGGGTTATGTTTAGTGTAAAGGTTAGGCTTTGAGCTAGGGTTAGGTCTAAGGCGAGCCTTAGGTTAGGGCTAGGTTTAGGCTGAGGGTTATGCTTAGAGCTGTTTAGGCCTAGGATTAGGGCAAGGTTTTGTGTTAGGTTCAGGGTTAGGGTTAGGAATATGGGTAATGTAAGAGCTAGGTTTATGTTTAGGGCTAGTTTTAGACATAGGGTTATGGCTAGGTCTAGTGTTAGGTCTAGGTTTTGGGTTAGTTTCAGCTTTAAAGCTAGGTTCAGTGTTAGAATCAGGGTCAGTTTTGGCAATAGGGTTAGGGTTAGAGTTAGAGCCAAAATTAGCACTAGGTTTAGGTCTAGGGGTAGGATAAGTGTTTGGTTTAGGTTAAGGGTTATTTTTAGGGCAAGTGCTAGGTTATTGTAGGTCTAGGGCTAGATTTATAGCTATATTTAGGATTAGCTTTGGATCTAGGTCTAGTGTTAGGCTTAGGTATAGGTATAGGGTTACCAGTAGGGTTAGTGTTAGGATTTGGTTGAGGATTCGGGTCAGGTTTAGACCTAGGGATGCTGTTAGGGTCAGATGAGGATCGGGGTTAGGTTTAGAGGTAGAATGAGGCTAGGGTAAGACTAGTAATATGGTTAGAGTTTAAGTTAGGCTAAGGATTAGGATTAGAACTAGGGTTAGCATTTGGGTTAGGGTTTGGCTTAGGGTAAGGAATAGGGTTAGAGTTTGGGTTACAGCTAGTGTTAGGGTTAGGGTTAGGGCTAGTATTATGGTTAAAACTAAGGTTAGGGCTCAGATTAGGGGTAGAATTTGTGTTATGGTTAGGGCTATGGTTAGGACAATGACTAATGTATCTACTAGGGTTATGATTAAGGCTAGTTTTAGGGTTTTGTTAAGGCTAGATATAATGTTAGGTTTAATTTAAGGTTAGGGTGATTTTTAGAGCTAGAATTTGTATTAGGGTCAGTGTCAGGGTCAGGGTTAGTTTTAGAGTTAGTTTTAGTGTTAGTTGTAGGGTTAGGGTTTGATTTAGGTTAAGGGGTAAAATTAGGGCTATGGCTTGGTTTTGGTTTATGCTAGGGCTAGGGATAGGACAAGTTTTAGGATTAGTGTTATGGTTAGGGTTAGTGTTAGGGTTTTGTTTAGGCTTATTGTTACAGTTAAATTTAGAGTTTGGTTTAGACTTAGACTTAGGCTTAGATCTAGGATTAGTATTAAGGCTAAGAATAGAACTAGGGCTAGGGCTAGTGCAAGAGTTAGAGTTAGTCTTATGGCTAGGTTTAGGTTTAGGACAGGATTAAATAAAGGCTAGGATTAGCACTAGGCTTTGTGTTATTCCTAGGTTTAGGGCAAGGGATAAAGTTAGTTTTAGGGTTATGGTTATTTTTTTGGGTACCAGATGAGGTTATAGGTAGATTTCGGGCTAGGGCGAAGAATAGAATTAGGGTTGGGGCTCAGGTTATGGTTCCAGTTAGAATAGGGCTAGTGTTAGACCTATTGTTTGGGTTAGGTTTAGGGCTAGGATTACGGCTTGGGCTAATTTCAGGTCTAGTGTTATGGTTAAAAATAGTTTTAGGTTTAGGTTTATGGCTATGTCTAGTGTAAGGGTTAGGTTTAGGGTTAGGGTCAGGTTTAGAGCTAAGGGTACTCTTAGGGTCAGAGTAGCGATTAGTGTTTTGGATAGGTTAAGGTTTATTGTTAGGGCTCGAAATAGCATTAGAATTAAGATTAGGGTAAAGGTAGTGTTAAATTTAGGTTTCAAGTTAGGTTTAGGGTAATGGATAGGGTTAGGATTAGGGATACGGTTAGGTTTAGGCCCTGGTTTAACATTAGGGTTAGGATTATGGTTAGGGTAATGGGTAGGGTTAGAGATAGGGGTACGGTTAGGGTTATTGTTACAATTATTGATAGGGTTAGGTTTAGGGTTAAGGTTAGGGTTAATCTAGGGTTACAGCTAGGTTATAGTTATGATTAGTGATAGAGTTTCGGTTAGGAGTAAATGTAGGGAGGGTGCTAGGAATAAGGCTAAGTTTTTGGTTAAGTTAAGGCTAGCTTTAGGGTTACAGCTAATGTAAGTACCAGGGTTGCAATTAGGGCTAATTTTATTATTTTTTTCCCCATATACAGATTGCAGAATCACATCAGTTACACATCCATTGATTTACATATTGCCATACTAGTGTCTGTTGTGTTCAGCTGCCTTTACTATCCTCTACTATCCCCCCTCCCCTC
>NW_025999999.1:0-2397 GCF_001458135.2 Marmota marmota marmota | reverse complement strand
CGCCTCCGCCCTCTCCATTGGGTCACTCGACCACCACCGCCGGCGAGCCGCTGGGCCTGCTCTGGGCGCGGGCAGCGGCCCGGCTCCTCCCCTCTGGCTCGATGACAAAGCAAGAGAGACTCGGGTGTCTGTGACTCACCCTCCCTACCAGGAGACCAACTGTTTCTGTCGCCGCTGGTATTGATGAAGTTCTCTCCTCCACCGCTTTCTGATGACATCAGATCTCTGCCATGTTGGTATCCTATGCGAATGGCAGCATTTCGTTCCCTTTCCCGGGTGACTAAAGCAATGGGTGAGTCCTGACCGGCCCTCACAGGCCCCGTCTCAGTCCTGTTGCCACTGCCCACGAAGGCTCGGTTGGTATTTACCTCCACAGTACTCAGCAGGACCCGGACCGAGAAGCAGTTTCCGCGGGCTCCTTAGCCCTGGGCCAGAGCAGTTCCAGGAGCCGGAACTTGGCCGCTCCGTGCTCGGTGTATGCTCTGATAAGAGCAGGCTCCAAGAAGCAGTTTCAGTGGGTTATTTAGCACTGAGCCTGAGTAATTTGTCTGTAAGCCGCAGGTGAATGGCAGCCTGAAATTACCTGTTCTATGGCTGAATGAGCTGCGATCAGTCGAAAACAGGGATGGTGACGTCAGCTCTTCAAGATGGTGGCCGCTGGCCTCCTCTGTGGTCTGACCGGTGTGGAGAACCGAATTGGACCGCTTCCTTCCCCCGTCTTGAACCCAGAATTCAGCACTGAGTACAGAGCTTGCACAGTTGGCAGAAACTGCAGCGCTGTATCCCTGAGTCACTATCTCCTCGTTTCCCAGTGCGCGCCGCAGACTCTAGACGCAGGGCGATTTGCTGACTAAGCAGTGTGACCCTCCATGCGACAAATCTCTCGCGTTTGAGCCCCCGTAGCTGATCCTCGTGCGATGGAAATCCTTCCTCCAGGTTCCAGAGCACCACACTATTGCTGGAAATTCCTAACAAGATAGCCTTTAGCCGTCCTGACTCGTCATTCTCCCACAGAGTGACGTGGCACACGGGGGCAATGCAGTCCCCTTGCCGCCATCTTCCCTCCCCCCAGGGCTAATTTTAGAGTTAGAGTTAGGGCTAAGTTTATTGTTAGGTTTAGGTATAGGGTTAGGGTGATGTGTAGAGCTAGGGTTAGTGTTAAGGTCAGAGTCAGGGTCAGGGTTAGTTTTAGGTTTTGGCTTGAAACTCAAATTAGGGCTAGAGTTATGGCTAAGTGTAGGGTTAGGGCTTTGTTTATATTAAGGGTTAGGGTTAGGTCTATTTTTTTTTTTTTTAGGGCTAGGGTTAGTGCTAGTTTTAGGATTAGCCTTAGGGTTAGGGCTAGTGTTAGGTTTCAGTTTAGGCTAAGGGTTAGGGTTAGATTTAGTGTTATGGTTAGATCTAGGGTTGCTTCTAGGGCTATGAATATGGCTAGTGTTAGACCTATGATTTGGGCTAGGATTAGGATTCCAGTAAAGTATAGAGTTAGAACTAGGTTTAGGACTAAGATGAGAGTTAGAGTTAGTCTTTGGCCTAGGGTTAGGTTTAAGTTTAGGAATAGGGCTAAATTAGATCTAAGATTAGGGCTAGGGTTAGTGTTAGAGTTAGGCCTAGGTTTATGGTTAGGGTTATAATTAAGGCTATATTTAGGGCTAGGATAAGGGCTATTGTTTGTTTTAGGGTGAGGGCTAGTATCATGGCTAGGGCTAATATCAGGTCTACGGTTAAACTTAGGGATAGTTTTAGGGTTAGTTTTATGGCTAGGACTAGTGTAAGGGTAAGAGTGAGGTTTAGAGCTAGGGGAATTATTAGTTTCAGTGTCAGTGTTAGGGTTTGGTTTAGGTTTGAGTTTAGGGTTAGGGCTCTAATTAACATTAGGGTTAGGGTTAGGGTATTCATTGGATTAGGTCTAGGGTTAAGTGTAGGTTTAGGGTAATTGATAAGTTTGGGGATAGTTATATGTTTAGGGTTAGGATAGGGTTAGCATTA
The DNA here is from genome assembly GCF_001458135.2 of Marmota marmota marmota. NCBI lineage: Eukaryota > Metazoa > Chordata > Mammalia > Rodentia > Sciuridae > Marmota > Marmota marmota. Next base: position 408 of record NW_025999999.1, on the reverse strand, counting down.
GGGTAAGGGTTATTTTTAGGGTAAAGATACAGTTAGACATTTTTTTTAAGAGAAAGAGAGAGAGAGAGAGAGAGAGAGAGAGAGAGAGTGAGTTTTATTTTTCAGTTTTCAGTGGACACAACATCTTTTTTTGTATGTTATGCTGAGGATTGAATCCAGGCTGCACACATGCCAGGAAAGCGTGCTACCGCTTGAGCCACATCCCCAGCCCCTAGAGTTAGACTTAAGGTTAGTGTTAGGGTTATGGTTAGAATTAGGTCTTGATTTAGGGTTAGGGTGAGAGTTATAACTAGGGTTAGTTTAGGGTTATGTTTAGTGTATGGGTTAGGTTCTGGGCTATGGTTAGGGCTAGGCTGAGATTTAGGTTCAGGATTAGGTCTAGGAATACGATTACGGTAGGTTTTGGGG
>NW_025999998.1:24044666-24047555 GCF_001458135.2 Marmota marmota marmota | reverse complement strand
TGCACAAAGCTCTATTTTTAATTTAGAACATGGATGAGATGGGGCAAGAAATATAAAAGTTGTAGTGAGAATATTTTGGAACAAATGAAATAAATTTCTCTACTTTTTTTGTTCACTTCAAAAGTTATACAAGACCCAGCTTGATGCTTAGATTACAGCCTACTTGGTTTCAGAAATTTCAGGAGAGCAGTTTGGTATAGTAAAAGGAACATGGGCTCTTTGGCCTGCTACTAGTTTCAAAGCCTTGGATCCCTTTATGCTGCTTAGAAACTAGGAATATTTTATCTTTTGAAGAGTTAATACAAATAGAAGGTGTCACAAACTTAAAACCCATACAGGTCATATTTGTTCCACAGAAGTAGTTTTCTTTGCTCAAAAAATTGAGAAGAGTATTTTAAAAATTCCTTTGCAAGAGAACTGCCTTCTCAAGCACTCTTCACTCCTCTCTCTGGTCTTGAACTCACCTGTATCAGGAGATTTTTTTCCTTGTTCTGGCCCCTGCATATTTGAGATCAATCTCTTTTTCAGGAAAATTCCAGGATGTGGAAGTGACTAGTAGAAAGCAAGCGCTCGGTGAATATTCTGGTTCTCTGAGGTGTGAGCACTCTGCAAATTGATATATAATATTCTGCAATTTGAATTTCAACTTCCCTTCTCCATTTGTTGGTTCCTCATCTTCTTTCCTCTCCCCATGATGGAATGTCTTGGGTCTTTTTCTTCCCTGATTATACCCTCTCCCTTTGGTGGTTCCATGCTATCTCATGGCCTTTAATATGATCTAACCAGTGATGATTCTAAATGTGTGCATTTGGAACAGAGGAATGTCTGAAAGACCTCTGTTCCATACCTGATTATCTAATAGTGAGGCAAATACATCCGAGTTTGTCCAAATCCTTCCCAATTTGCAAAGGAAAGTCCTCAATTGTGCCTTATTTGATATATTATTTGTTTTGATTTTTCATTTTTTAATGAAGTATAATCATTTTCATCTTAATTTCAAAAAGTTAAAATGTGTTTGTGAGATCTTCACTTTGTACTTCTGTCTCCCATCTTGGTCTTGTATAGTAATGTGTAAGATGCATGGGCAATATATAGATTTTACTTTTTAACATGTGCTTATAATCAAAATAACCCATGTCTCTTTTATCAACCCTTTTTCTGATGAAATACAACCAATGACTTTCTCTCAAAAAACCATGTAGAATACTTGCTGGTTTAAAAACAATGTACTGAATACAAAAGATGGCTAACTACTTCTGTAGACAGGTAATGATAGGGAACTATTGAAAGCCACTGCTATAGTCAGCCACCTGGTGAACCCCAATTTTGCCATGAATACCACTATGGCTTGCAAAATACATGAAGATAGTTAATGAGGTCCTTAGGAAACACAGGAAGTTGTAGATTAAGTATACATAAAAATATGTAGGAAATAAAAACTAGGAAATCAGATTATGAGTAGATTAGTCTAAATGTTCTTGTTACAGGAGTCTTGTCACTTTCTGTCTGGTATAAATCTATAGATACTTATTTATTGCTTGATAACAATTTAATACAGTAAAGAGAACAAAGGAAGGTCTCATTCATTCAAGGAGATTGTAGGAGATTGATGGGACTTCCTAAACTGTGTCCTAACTGAAGCTATTATGGTTGAGTGTAACCAATCCAACTTATTTCTAATTTCTACTGTATTTTATATTATATAGAAATTTATGCAAAACAAGTTTCCAAAGTCATTCTTCATAACAAAAGTAAGTATTTTATTAGCCCAGAGGGGAAAATATTGATCTACAAAATTCTCCAGTGAGTTTTGTTCTGAGTTCTGAGTCACTAACTGACATAGAAAGGGTCTATATGGCTAGAAATTTTAGTTCTGTTAACAGCACCTGAAGTATTCTTGGTTCTCTCTGTGTTATAGTTGCCAATACCAGTACTGAGAGATTGGTTGCAAATCAATCAAGAGAATTTCTGAGGCTGAGGTTGTGGCTCAGTGATAGAACACTTGCCTAGCAGGTGCAAGAGACTACTAAGTTTGATCCTCAGCACAACATAAAATATATTGTTTGGCTTCAATTTTAGTTCCCCTTGTGTATGTGAGTCAGTGTGTGTGTGTGTGTGTGTGTGTGTGTGTGTGTACATATATATATTCACAGGATCCAATAGCCTTCATTGATAATTTCCAGTGTATTATAACATGAGTGTCCAATTCCCAGGAAGAATCATAATGACACTTTTAAAGAGAATACCAGGAAAAAATGTTATAAAAAGTTTCATTAATTCTGTGAATGAAGGAAGGAAATGGACCTGTGGAGGGAACAGTTGCCTTGGAGCAGGAAGATGGTTCAAATCCTGACCCATGTTCACCAAATTGTAGGCTTTTTCTTACCCTGAAGTTCCTTAGAATGAAGATCTGGAAGAAGGAAGATAGCTCTTGACATTTGAATCGTTGGTTCTTTCTCATAACCAGAGAGAAAAATGCTAATTCTTCAGGAATTGGCAATCTTTTCTGCAGAATTTTAGAGCTGACAGAAGTCTTTTGGATTAGGGATGCATATTTTATTTTTTCTAGATCCAGTTTATTGATTCCTATATCCTGGTATTCCTTCTATTCCACTGAGTTTTTTTCATTATTTTACAATTATTGAGCACCTACCATGTGTGAGACCCCTTGCTTAGGCACTGGGAATATCAGATGGCAAAAATCCAGTCTTGTTCTCAAGTAGCTCATAGTGTAATTGGAGTGGAAAGATACCTGCATGGGAGTCTGGACAAATACCAGCACAAGCAGCTTCTCCAGCACTTGAGATACCTTCCCTCATGGTTGGACACTGTGTTCTGCCGGCTTCCTTCCACATCTCTGGCAGCCTTCCTGGAATTGCTGAAAGCCAT